>NC_090939.1:732711756-733014786 GCF_040938575.1 Ambystoma mexicanum | reverse complement strand
AGGAGAGTGCCAGAGATTCCTAACTCAAGAGATTTTAGAAGAGATTGTTATACACTTCAGTTGAAGTAAACTAGGTGATGTACAGGACAGGTGTGTATAAGATATCAATCTAAACTCTGCAATCAGAGTATTGATTAGGGGCAAAAACGACAAGGGTGATCACTGAGGATTAATGTGAAAAGTCGACGAGTTTGTCTGTTTGTGTATTTGTGTTGAAATCAAAGTGTCGAAGAGCAACATATGTATAAAGGGAGTAAGAAAAAGTCAAGAGGTTATATTACTTATCAGGGAAACTGTTGGTA
Source organism: Ambystoma mexicanum (assembly GCF_040938575.1). Classification (NCBI taxonomy): domain Eukaryota; kingdom Metazoa; phylum Chordata; class Amphibia; order Caudata; family Ambystomatidae; genus Ambystoma; species Ambystoma mexicanum. The sequence continues at coordinate 733,014,484 of NC_090939.1, read as the reverse complement.
CCCACCTAGAGGTAGATTGGGATCATTGAGATATAGAGGTTTTGAGCAGCGATTGTTGGAGTACGCTCATATTTCTTGTTTTTGTGAAGGTATTTTACAAGTTCTGGTAACTATTAACAGTCAATTGAGACTCATCACAATGGGAGATATTAATCCTCTGATCTATTTATGTAAGACATTAGCAAAGCATATGTCCAAGCTCTAACAGTATAGTGCGGAATGGGTGAAAGACACATCAGATAAGATGTTCATGCCATCGCCACAAGTGAGATTACTGTCGAAAGCGGTATTGCAACGCATGACCACATGACCACATACTTTCATGGAAGAAATTGGATAACATGTTAGCTGTTTTAGAGCTCTGGAAACTGTACCAGAAAGAGAGAGAGGAGCCACCACCTGAGGAGTAGATGCATATTCAGTGTAAGGAGGAAGCTGTTGAGCCTTCTGCTACCCTTACTTCGCATAAATTGAAAGTCATGAGTACGGAAGATGAAGGGTTGTACCCATTAGGAGAACTGAAAGCAGCGACAGGGCATAGTAATTTGCTATACGACCCGCCCGCTTATAGCAGTGATGATAGTCCAGAGGAGAGTAAGAGAAGAGGAGAGATCTTTAAGGTCACACAAGACAAAGAAGAGAAGAGTGAGCGATCAAACGTATCGCCAGAAATAGAACGAGCGATCAAGAGATGGAAAGGAGAAAAGGATAAATCTGATGAGGTAATGCTCGTACAAAACAAATGGATGGGAGGACACATATTACTGAAGCTAGATGGGAAAAGTATTGAGGACGTAAGGCAAAAAGAAGACAAGGACGAATAAGATAGGAAGGAAAGGGAACGAGAAAAAGTTTGAAAGAAGATTAATGCAAAAGAAGGAGCAGACAGTGGCGATATCAGGAAGAGCAACAAAAGAAAGAAGAAAGGGCAGAGGAACAAAGAAGGTATGATAGCAGAGAGCAATAGAAGAAGGTGATAGGCAAGAAAGGAAAAGAGCAGAGGAGGAAGCACAGAAATTAAGGGATACAAGAATACAGAGATAAAAAGAAGAGGAAGAAAGGCGAGCACAGGTAAGGAGAAAAAAGATAAGACAAGAGGAGGAAAGAGTTAGATGGGAAGTGAGGAAGCAAAGAGAATTAGATGTAGAATTAGAATGAAAGAGAAGACAGAGGGAGCACAGTATTGACCTCATTCAAAAGGAGTTAATGGAACTGAGTCCAACAATATAATGGGGCAGTATAGAGGAGTTCCTCCTGTTACAGGGAGCAACGTCAGGGCCATCTAGAGTAACCTTAGAAAAGAATTATGACATAGGAAGTATCAGAGACAGTCTCGATAAAGCATATCAAGAGTTAAGGGAATGAAGCAAATCGGGAAGCCAAGGGAAGGGAGATCAAACCCTGGTCTTCCAATCACAGAGTGAAGAGGAAAATCCTTTCAGCCTCGAGCATAGAGCCTTATCTTTAAGCCGACTGACCTTAGATAAGGGTGAAGGGGACGAGAGTTACGCTAGTTGGGGGACTGGATATGTCAGACAAAGAGAGAGAATCCTTCCATGAGGAAGAGGGAGGAGGTGCATGTGTTCCCAAGGGAAGCCTGCAAGCGGACATGGAAGTAAGAGGGTCCGATCTAGAGCAACTAAAGTTTAGGACGACAGATCCCATAGCATATCCGGACCGTCCCAAAGGAAAAGGGAGAATGACCGCCATATGTGAGCAGGTTAAGCTTGTTGCCAGGGAGGAGGCGGTCAAGTACCATTGTCCCCACTATGGATAGGCAGACGATGGGAGCCAATTGCGGGTCAGGATTTACGCACTTTCCCTTATTTGAAAAGGAGGAGCAAGACCACAGTGTATTCCATGGCCGCAGATGGCTAAGGATAATTTAAGGTGCAAACGCCCCAGTTTAACAGCGAGTATAGGGGACCTTAGGGGTCTCCTAGCAGCCATTCTTGGGGAAAGAGCTGAGGACATTTGGAAGAGACCAGGCTATACAAGTGTGACAGTACAGAACAATGCGCATGATGGAGCGCCTTTTAATAATTGTAGAACAGATGTCTGGATGGCTCTCATGGTACAGTATCCTGGCACGTCATATATGGGTGCAATTATGACACATAAAATAAAAGAAGACAAAGATCCTCTTGCTTACATTCAGGCCATTCAAGAGCGCTAGGCTCTTGAAACACGTGAGCCATGGGGAAAAACAGTGGCAGTATTTTACCATATTTTATTTCAAGAAGTTGGTGGGAATGGAAATGAATCCATGAGCAGAAATACAGTTGACAATAGTGCATCCCTGTCAGCTGTTGCAGGAGAAAAATAAGAAGAAAGAGAATGCAAGAATACTTGAGGAAGCCAAGCTAGTTGTCAAAGTATGTCAGACAAGCTCCTCCTATACGTTGGACATGTGGCATGACAGGGCACATTGCGCATACATGCGGGAGTCAAGGGTATGTACAGAATGGCCAATTATCCTCCAGCATATATCTCACAAGCTAGGGAAGGGTTCGCCCAGGATCAAACAGTATATCAGGCACAAGCGCAGCAAATGCATCAGGCACAGCAACCACAGCAAGCACCATTGAATCCACCGCAAGGGCAGTCACACACATGCCCCATGCAGATAGAGCAGAATGCAAACACGGGACGATTATTGATGGCTAGAATAGGAGTTGTGGCTGTGGTAGGAGGAAATCCTTTCACGGGTATAGGGGTATGCATGTATACACAATAGGACAGCTCACAGGTGGACTTGATGTGTTCAGTACTATCAGTAACATTAGACCCCCAAGAGGAACCAAGGGTCGATGTGACGATAGGAGGCAAATCTTTTTCATTTCTAGTAGACACTGGAGCTACACGCTCATGTATACGAGAGGGAAAATATCTGATGTCAGGAATTGCAATTACTCAAAGGTTCTTTGGACTTCCGTTTACTGATGAATTACCAGTCTCTATACGAGAATGTGACATGTCTGTTCCATTGTTGTATTCATGGCAGACACCAGTTAACATTTTGGGAAGAGATTTAATGACAAAGCTTAACATGATGATTTCTTTTACTGACGAAGGCATAGTGTGTTCCACTCCTGGAATACACTTCATGAATGTGGGTGAATTTATATTGCCATTCACGGGTCAAGTGGCTCTGCAAGGTGTACCGATGGAGCCAGAAGTTTTCCTTTATGGGGTGAGCATTCTGTTAACATGGCTTCCAGGTTTAGTGGTAAGACCTATGAGGATACCTGATGAGTTTCAGTTTAGGCCACAGATACCTATGGAGGAAGAGGGGGGACAGACAATCCCTTTCAAAATAGATGCAGCCATACTACGAGGAGAAATGGCAATGCTCGAAGGAACAGATGAAGAGGGTAGGCCATGGAGAACAGTGATTGTCATTGGGGAAGGGCTTAGATTTGCTGACATCACTGGCAATGACATGTTTAGAGATGATACAGCAGATGATGAAGTGGTGTTCTTCATGAGCATTACATATTGGATCAGAATAGAGAAAAGAGAGATCCCACAGCGAATGGTGATATGCAACAGCGTCCAGTATTTTTTGACAAAGACTTGGAGAAAGTGCCAAGCGCTTTATGGACTAAAGGCCCTTATGACGTAGGCCTATTGAAGGGAATAAGAGAAGTCAAGATAAAGTTGAAGCCAGGAGCAATTTTACCTCGAGCAAGACAGTACCTAATGTCTCGAGAGGCGGATTAGGGTATTTCTGAGACTATTTAAGCACTGATGGAAAAAGGTATTCTGGTACCGTAAGAATCACTGTGTAATACCGCAGTGTACCCTGTGAAGAAATCAAAGGGAAGGTTTTGGAGATTTATACAAGACAAGAGTCCGATTAACCACATTTTAGATGCAGTGTTTCCTTTAGTTCCTAATCCAGTGATGATACTATGCAGTATCCCAGCAGAAGCTTGATTATTCACAGTGATCGATTTGAAAAATGCGTTTTCCTCAATCCTGTTGCACAACGACTCACAAGACTTGATTTAATTTACATTTTGCCAAATTCACCTGAAACATACCAGGCTGCCCCAAGGATACTGTGAGTCTCCATCGATCTTTAACAGAGTCCTACAGTTGGACTTAGGCAATATTGAAAGCACTGATACAGTACGTAGATGAGATTTTGATTTGTAGCACGACAGAGGATGAGTGCAGACAAGATTCAATCCAGTTAATGACTATTCTAGCAGACAAGGGATACAGGGTAGACAAGGAGAAGTTACAGTACTGTCAAAAAGAGGTGTTATACATAGGACAGTTTATTTCACATTTGGGAAAGAGGGTAACGCCTGAAAGAGCTGAGGTGATCATCAAGATTGCAAAAATGCACACGGTAAAGCAGATGCAACAGTTTTTGGGACTATGTAATTATGGAAGAGCTTGGGTATTTGATTATAGTTCATACACAAGACCCCTTTTGCAGGCTTCAAAGAAAGCACAGGTGAACAAGGAGAAATGGAGGAAGGGTCTGAAGAGTTGAAAAAGCAATTTGTACAGCTCCTGTTTTAGGGATTCCCAATTATGCTGAGGAGTTTTTCTTGTTTTTGTGCATGAATGGGACAGTCATGACTGCAGTGCTTACACAGAGCACTACATTGGGGTAGAAACATCTGGCATATTACAGTGGGATTTTAGATCCAGTTATGAACGGACACTTCCCTTAAGAACAGTCATTGGCAGCTGCCACGTTCGCAATTGAGAAATCTGCAAGTATTGTATTGGGCTGCTCTATGGCGCTTTTTGTAGAACATGCTTTATTTGCCATTTTAGAGAAACCCAAAGGCACATTGACATCTCAGAGAGCTTCAGTGTATGAAGTAATGATCTCAAACCCAGCGACTAAAATTGTCAGATGTAAAATAGTGAACCATGACACATTTGTAGCTGAACCAATAGCTGAAGGCAAGCATGTGCATGACTGCGCTAATTATGTAGAGTTTTATGATGATATACCGTGCGTAAAGGAAATGCGTTAGCAGGAGGGGAAATTCATTTTATGTATGGTTCTTTGCAAAAATTGACCAAACAAGTACAAAAAGGCATTCTGGTGCTGTAGTAATAAGGCATAGAGCAAATGGCGAGTTTGAGATTGTAGTAAGTGCAAGACTGTCGTCTCACTTTTCAGCTCAAGTGGCAGAATTAGTAGCGCTCATTGTCATGCTCTGGAATCACACAGGGCAGGAAGTGATGGCGTACAGTGACTCTGTCTATCTGATATTAACCATGCACGCAGGGCTAGCACATTGGAAAAGGAGGTGCTCCCTCCGAGCGGACGGCACTCCAGTGCTGCACGCATCTTCATTGGACAGGCTTATTAAGGCACTACAACTCCCAGTAGCCTTAGCAATAGTTAAATGTCCAGCGCATACTAAACTAACTGACTTAATCTCTTGTGGGAACAAAGCCGCAAACACAGAGGCCACGAGGGTTGCATATTCACCAGATATTTCAAGTTTTGATACTCCAGATGTTAAGGAAAAGGTAGTCATGATTATGGTAGTGACAGAAGGATTTAATCATTTACCAAGAACCCAATTAATGGAGAATCAAGGCAGTGCACCACAGGAAGAGTTGGAACTATGTAAACAAATGGGGTGTTTTTTTATCCCCCACAGAAGCATTATGGTGACAGGACAGCACTGGAAAACCGGTGATGCCAGTAGCCTTGTTGAGGGTAGCGCTTGAACATCTGCAGTACCCTGCACATGTAACTAGGGAAAGGCATGCTGCAACAATTGCAGAAGACTGGTTTGTGACAAACTTGTTAGAACCCATTGCATTTTATGTAGTAATTTTCGTATGTCAAAGGTTTACCACTGGGCATACACTGCAAATGATTAGAGGAGTAATTCCTTGACTGAATGGTCCTTTTCAGCATTTACATATTGACTATGTTGATATGCTGCAAGTATGTAATGGATACAGGTATCTGATAGTGGTGGTGTGTACCTTCTCCAGGTACATCAAGGCAGGCCTGTGTACACACCGTGATGCCACTTGTGCAGCAAAGTTTTTAGTATGTGAAGTCTTCCCAAGATGGGGGGTGCGTGAGGTGCTAAAATCCGATAATGGGGCACATTTTGCCAATTAAGTATTTGAGCAGATAATACTGTTATTAAATATTAAACACAAGATTTCTTCTGCTTTTCACCCGCTACTGAACGGGCAATGTGAGAGACCTAATGGCCTCCTTAAAGAGAGAATTGCTAAGCTCAAGTAAACTCTGAAGAAGGGATGGCTATATTGCTTGCCCTTAGCTCAATGTGCCCTAAGGAATCAGCCTGACTCGGACACCACCTCAAACTTCACAAATTTACAAATTAGTGACAGGAAGGTGAATGAGAACGCCTTTAACTAATAGAAGTGATGCCCAGAGTACTGCAAAAATGTTAGGAAAGGAGCTATGTGTGTATTTGACATGTATGACCATTAGTATCTCTGTCATTTCAGATGAATTCAAGCGCCAGGGGGGTTGGTCTCAGAACACAGATGAAAACCATTCAGCAACCGGACTTTCTGAACTTTTATCAATTCCAAGACTGTTTTCTGGCAACACCGTGCTGATCAAAAACTTCACTAGGAAGTGGCACGAGCCAAGTTTCAATGGACCTTTTTTAGTTGAGAATGTTACTCCTTCAGCAACGAAAGTTCAAGGCAGACAAGCTTGGATCCATTTGAATGACATGAAGCTACACATCGGCGAGGCTGCAGCACCCCCTATGATCAATTCAGAAGCAAGAAAAGACAAAGAATTTCAGCGTGTACAGACTCGATCGATGACAAAGAAGAAGGACGATAAAGTTACTGATAAATAAATGCAGATTGCATTTAGACTGTGCCTTGGACATTCTTTATAGATATTATAGCAGGAGTGCAATTCGATGCTTAAGCCACAGAAATCTTTGAAAATAAACTTTAGAGAGTTGTTGATGTATCAGAAATATGCCTGAACTGGATTTTGAATTTGGATTGGATAACTGGAAACGCGAGCAGTACCCTGATTCATTTTTCACTCAGTGTTAATTTGACTAGCCTCATGGTCGTGACCAACAGAGATGCCCATAGACTTCTGCTTGCTGTCTTTGTATTCATTCTTCAAGTTTATCCTACTCTTGTTAGAAGAGATGTGAACATTTGCACTTTCTTACATGATCCTCAGAATGGCCCTGTGATTAGAAGGCTGCGTGTAGCGATAGTAGAAGAAATCCTGCAACTACCAGACCTACCATAATTGTCTGATTAAAAAGTGTTTTTCCTTCCTTAATTCATTACAGCAAACGTGAGAAATGTTGAAAGTGGCACAGTTTTAGAGAATAAGCAAGCTCAACAAAGTCCTGCATGTCGCAAATGGTGGGAATTAATATGTTGGTATATGATATACGTATGTGCCACCATACTTAGTGTCTTTCTGTTTCTTTGGTTTAGCATTCCCTATTACATTAATGCTCCTTTTAAGACAGGGACTACCATGAATCCTCCTACTACGTGTGCTGCTCTTGATTTATTTGCTTCCGCTAGGGTAGAGACTCCTATGGTTCTCCCCAGAGAGAGAACTCTTGTTGACATACTTCATGATTATTATATGAGCACTTATTTAGTAGTAGTGAGAAGCAAGAGAAATGCAGAGGAAGATAATGAAGCGATAAACAAATATCTAGACAGCACAGCACACTTAGGTAATGACATGTGGCATCGGCACATGAAAAAGATGGGAAAGAACGCATCTCAGGAAAGCTGCTATGTCTGCGCTCTCATACACTATGCCATGGATGCAACACACACTTTAATTTCTAGAGAAATCCCAGAGTATGATGCCAGATGTCTCATTCATCTTGCAGCATGCATGACAAGAGGCCAATTTCAAGGAGGTTGGGACACTTTGCGATGGAGATAAAAATGGTCATTTCCATTCCAGGATGATTATAACAAGTCTACAAAGATGAAAAAGGAACCTGCGTGGAAAAGCAAGATGCTTACATATACTGAAAAAGGACATGAAGAGGCAGCAGTTGTGGAGATGAAGAGACTGAATTGCCCTGATAAAGCAGAAGTAGCAGGATGGCCTGGATGTTGGCAGTGAACACAAGTCTTAATTTATGGACAAGTGAAATCCACAAAAGGATGGGAAGGAGGCCTGATGTCCAGCACACCTCATCTATTTAAGTTAGAATATTTGCCAGACATACAGAGAGTGAACGATGCTTGTTTAAAGTCATGGGCTAACCACGCCAGACTGTTGTCATGGGTAGCATATTAATCAGGCCCGATGATGGTGGTTCTATTGATAAATGCGACACTATTCTTTCAAGGAAAGGGCAAGAATTATGTGGGAAGAGTGCAGTTGACGTTATTAGAATGGGAGCAGGGACAGTTGTCCTGATGGATCGATATTTGTCTTGTGGGCCCAGAGCCTACACGAAGCTGCCCAAAGATAGGGGAGGGACATGTTCCTTAGTACTCATACACGTTCCAGCGTTAGTGATTCCTAAAAGTGATCTTAACATTGGAGAGTTTCCAAAAGCAGATGCCCATTTGAGGAAGAGAATTCCTCAACCGGACAAGGAGGGAAAATGATTTTCTGCAAAATCAATAGAAGCCTTCGATACTATTCTGTATAAACACAGGTTGTTCAGCCAGACTTCAGCAATATTCACGACTATCTTTATGCCAGGGATCCAGATGATGGCCATTGCGAAGTCGTAGCAAATCACTCAATGGGAGCTCCTGCAGACAATCAACACTACCATAAACGGATTCAACGCTGTCAAGGAAGAATTAAGGACCATACGGTTGATGTCCCTCCAGAACAGATATGTCCTTGATATTATCACAGCAATGGATGGAGGAGTTTGTGCCAAAATTGGGCCATCATGTTGCAGGTTCATACCTTCTCATGAGGATCAGAATGGGACATTGACAGAAGCCATAACATTGCTGATGAAACTACATGATAAGATGGAAGGTGAGACAGAATATATTGCAGATGACAGTTGGTTTGCGTCGATCTTCTCACGGGTTCCACAATGGATGACAGACATCTTCAGGTTTCTTGGGGCAGTATTAGTGATGACCATGTTTTGTTTCTGTGTGAACAGAATAATAATTACACAGTGCAAGAAGACAGCAAAAAAGGCTGCAAGAATGAAGATCATGATCGATGTTGAATCAGGGTTTGGACTCAAGGAGTTTACAGATGAAGAAATCAGAAGGTACATGAAGACCAGTAACATAGCACCAGAGGAGGCAAAGTTCCTGTATTCAAGGAATCACAAGAAGTACATAGGCTGATGGGTCTACTGTAATCCGAATGAGCAATGTATTTGCAAGACCTGGAGTGTTGATGAACATGTAAAATCAGCAGGATCCATGAAGGGAGTAGTAAAGATCTGGACTCCGAAGATGCACTTCTTCAAGAGAGGATGTCTAGATGTGGAGACTGTCATGTACGGGCGTGTGTGCAAAACGAAAATATGGAGGCATAGCCCTTTAAGGACTCTGCAGCCAGGTGCCTGGAAGTTGGCATGGCAACGCTGGCGTCCTCTCTATTCTTCATTCACCCGACGCCGAACAATGCGCAGCGTCGTCACGTGATCCGGTCTTCTTAAGCACCACCCTCATTGTTGCCGGTGCTTCTGTTGTGGATTAATGGCGCTTTGACAGTGTGTATACTGTGTTTTTCTTGCTCCTTGCATTCCTTTTCCTGTTCCTCTCCCCCCCTTTGCCTCTTTGAACCTCCTGGCCTCCTCGACCCAGACCGCTACCTGGAATTGCTTTTGGAACTCTTGACTTCGATTTCTGCCCGGCTCGTGTACGGACCTCGGATTGCCTTTGGATCTTCTTTTGCCTACGCCCACTGAACTATGCCGCTTCCCCTGCGGCTGCTTTCATCAACTCTTCAGTTGTGCCTCTTCTTTGACTCCCTGGGATTGCTTTTTCTTCGTGTTCTGGATCGTGTGGAAAGCTTTTGAACTCTAGAATTTGGGACTTCCTTCTTGTTTAAGTACACGGACTAGAGACTTCCAGTGTGTACAAGGCGTCCTCGTGCCGTCGGGGTAGGTTGTTGGTTGTCTTCCTTGGATTGTTGGTTTCGCCTTCCTGCTTGCCCTTCCTTCTTTGGATTCTGCCTCAGTTGAGAAAGGACAAACAATATGGTAGGCCATTACTGTGTTCCTTAATACATTCTTATATGTGAAGCGGGAGAGGGGGCTATTACTAGGCATGATCAACTAAGCATTAGGGGAGCGCAAGAATGTTTGACGGCCGACTGGTCATTGGCTCTTGGTCTTGTCTAGAAGTGGGGTTGACCTTACATTCACGTTGTGTTAACCACTCACTTCGCTTGCAGGTCCAGCGCCCACCCTGCACCATTTGTGGTTTTCACCTGGCCCTCGCCGGTACCTGCTCCTGCGGCATTGTTCATCGTCTGCACTACCCGTGTCTCCATTTGGCATCCTTTCTTTTCTCCGATTGACTGCTCTGGTTATCTGTTTTTAGAATCAGAGGGGTACATCGGGAAGAAGAATTCATCGGCTACATTACGTGGGCAACTAGAATCTGACAGAATCAGAAGCCTACAATGGATGCCAATGAGACATTGGCCACCATCTTGCAATTGGTGGCCGAATTGCGCAATGATATGACTGCAGCTCATTCAGCCACACAACGGCGCATTGATGACTTGCAGGCAGGCCTGCAACCTTTGGGGGCAGAAGCACCGTCTTTGGCGAGTGTCTCAAGGGCAGGTTCTGTCCCTCCTCAACAGGGCACTGGACCAGTCTACATGACTGCCCAGTTTCCTTTGGTCCCACCAGAACGGTTCAATGGAGATCCCAAGACATATAGGACCTTCCTGAACCAGTGCAGACTGCACTTTCTATGTCATCCTACCTCCTTTCCGGATTCCACTACCAAGCTAGCGTTTTTGTTGTCCCACTTAGGAGTGACCACAGCTGCATGGGCCAATCCATTGTTGGAAGAAGGCAGTCATCTTCTTTACAATTGTGATGCTTTAATTGACGCCATGAGTCGTGTGTTTGACACACGCTACGCCTCACAAGCCACTGACTTAGAACTGCTAGGCCTTCAACAGGGCAATCTTCCCCTCTTGTCTTATCTGGCCAAGTTCAACCAGTTAATAGCAGAGACTGGCTGGCTCGAAGAAAAGAAGGCTTCTCTCTTTTATAAGGGGTTATCAGACTCCCTGAAAGACACCGTTGCTACGGTCCCTGTGATACCCACGGCCTTTTAGGAATTATTGGATTTGGTTCTCCAAATCGATTCCTGGCAGGCAGCTAGGAAAGGCGAAAGAAGAACAGCTCCTCCGGTTGCCCTTTCCATTCCTGTTTCCGCTTCTGGTTCCACGGAGCCTATGCAAATAGGGGCAGTTAGAGCCCCCTTGTCGGCAGAAGTCAGGGAACACTGCAGGAAGAACGGTTTGTGCTTCTACTGTGGAGCAGCAGACCACCTGCTCTGGGAATGTTAAAAAAAAACCGCCAAGAAACAGGGAAACACCAAAACCCGGTGACTGAAGGGATCCAGATGCCAGGTGACTCTTCGATTGATCCCCCATCGTATAGCCCTTATTGTCTATCTGTTTCTCTTTCGGCTCCCTGTTTCGAGACACAGGAGGTAAGGGTTGGTTTGGACTCAGGAGCCACGGGGAATTATGTGGACGTATCTTATGCCAGGAAGTTGGGTCTTCCGATTGTCCCAAAGACATGTCCTGAACTGGTGAATGCAGTAGATGGCTCCTCTTTAGTCTCTGGCCTAGTGACGGAATGCACTACTGACCTTGTCATGACCACGGACTGTGGGCATCAAGAAAGTATTTCTTTTGACCTCATTGCCGCTCCACAGTTTAAATTCATACTCGGATTGCCTTGGTTGAAGTTGCATAATTCCTCTGTGGATTGGCATTCAGGGGAAATTTGTTTTCTCTCAGGTTACTGTGAAGACAAGTGTCTGATGACCCGATCAAAAAATTCTAATCCGAGCCATGCTCTAACTGAGACTGCTCGTACCGTGGGGGCCGTCATTAACACCACGCTTCCTACGGTATACAAGCAGTATCAGGATGTGTTCGACGTCCGTGGGGCGGTGGTGCTTCCACCCCATAGACCGTACGACTGCCCCATTGAGCTGGTCCCAGGAGCAAAGATTCAATCTGGCCGTATTTATTCGCTGACCCCAAAGGAAGACTTGATATTGAAGGAATATATTGATAAATCCTTGAACACCGGTTTTATACGTCCTTCACGTTCACCTGCGGCCTCCCCCATGTTCTTTGTCCCCAAAAAAGAGGGGGACCTACGTCCATGCATTGACTATCATGCATTGAATGTGGTCACGATTAGAAACCAATACCCGATTCCCTTGATTTCGGTCCTGTTGGACCAATTGGGTTCAGCAAAGGTGTTCACTAAACTGGATTTAAGGGGCGCATACAACCTAGTACGAATATGTGAGGGTGATGAGTGGAAGACCGCCTTCAAAACTAAGTATGGCCTTTTCGAGTATTGAGTAATGCCTTTCGGCTTATGTAACGCTCCCGCTACCTTTGAATACTTCATCAATGAAGTATTCCATGACATGTTGGACCGGTATGTTGTTGTTTACCTAGACGACTTTTTGATCTATTCTCCTTTGGTTAACAATCATGTACCCCATGTGTCTAACGTGCTTCAACGATTAAGCGAGAACCACCTGTATGCCAAGTTAGACAAGTGCTTGTTTCATGTAAGTGAGGTGGAATTCCAGGGCTATGATATCACCAGCCAAAGAATACAGATGAGTCGCTCTTAGGTAGCCGCTATACTGGATTGGCCCCGTCCTAACTGTTTGAAGGCCTTGCAATCTTTTCTGGGCTTCACCAACTTTTACCGGCATTTTGTTCAAGATTTCTCGGCCATCGCTTCTCCACTTACCGAACTCACCAGCACGAAACGCAGATTCGAGTGGAGTGAGAAGGCGCAACAGGCTTTTGAAACCCTGAAGTTGGCCTTCACCTCCGCTCCCGTGATTCAACATCCAGATTCAGTCTTACCTTTTGTCGTTGAAGCAGATGCATCCGATATAGCTTTGGGAGCGATCTTGTCACAGCGCTGCCCAGAAACCAATAGCTTACATCCTGTTGCTTACCACTCAAGAAAGCTCACTCCCTATGAAAGGAACTATACGATCACGGAACGTCAACTATTGGCTGTTAGAGATGCCTTCATGGTATGGAGACACCATTGGCTGGGGTCCTCTGAGCTGGTCCAAGTGCTCACTGACCACAGGAACCTATTGGCCTTGCAATCTGTGAAATGCACCACTGCACGCCACGCCAGGTGGCATGAATTATTTGCTATGTTCAATTTTACCATTACCTATCACCCTAGCTCTTTGAATTCTAAGGCGGATGCCCTGTCCCGCCTCCATGGGGCTCCGGAACCCTCCAACCTCAAGGGCCCCCTTGTGCTACCTAACCAAGTGGTGTGTCGTTGTACTTTACGTCCCTCTCTGAGGGCTTTGATCCGGGACTGGGTGAGTGCCAATCCTTCTGAGGCAGCTAGCCTTGGGCTGGAGATTATTCATTCGTTGCCCTATAAACAAGGTAAGATATATATGCCTGACTCTGACACACGGCATACAGCTATGCAATGGTGCCACGATTCGGCGTTAGCTGCGCATCTGTGTATTTGGAAGACCATAGATCTTTTGAGGCAGTGGTGTTGGTGGCCCTCCATGAACCATGACATTAAGGAGAATGTTGCAGCTTGTACCGTACATGCCCAGTGTAAACATCAACCCGGAAAATCCGTGGGCTTACTACAACCCATGCCTATACCTGACAGTCCATGGAAAAAGATCTCTATGGATTTTGTTGTAGAGCTTCCATTGGTTGACGGATACGACACCATCTGGGTCGTAATAGACTATTTCACAAAGATGGCGCTGTTTGTGCCTTGTCATTGTGTCCCTACCGCTCCCGTATTAGTGGATATGTTCCTAAGGAATGTGTTTAGACATTTTGGTCTCTGTTCCGTCATCATCACTGATCGGAGACCGCAGTTTACTTCTCGTTTTTGGAGGGCGTTAACCACGACGCTGGGTATAGATGGTAGATACTCCAGTGCATACCATCCCCAAACAGATGGGCAAACCGAGAGACTGAATGCAACTATGGAACAGTATCTACGTTGTCTTACCTTCCAACGCCAGGGTACCTGGGTTTCTGTTCTACCACTGGCAGAGTTTGCCTACAATATTTCCCTCCACACTACAACCCGCGTGTCCCCCTTCTTTGCTCTGTGTGGCCAGCATCCACGTTCCTTACCCATGGATACTGAATTGCCATTTCACAATCCAGCCGCCTTTGGCTGTTTTAGGACTCTCTCAGATACCCATGCTGCTGTGAAGGGACAACTGCTACGGGCCCAAAAACAAACCAAGACTTGTGCTGATGCACACCGCACCGCGGCTCCTATTTATTGCCCCAGCATGAAGGTGTGGTTATCCACAAAGAACCTACGCCTACCAGGTCGCCGGGCTCTACTGCCTCAGTTCGTGTGTCCTTACAGTGTACTGCAGGTTATTAATCCGGCTGTCGTCCGCCTGGATCTCCCCTCAAATTGGAAGATACATCCGGTGTTCCATGCATCGTCAGTGAAACCATGTCATCCATCTGCCAGGTTGCCTGCACCTCCTCCACCTCTTAAGGTACAGGGTTTCGACGAATATGAGGTGGGGGCGATTCTGGATACCAATGTTCGAGGGGGCAGGCGTCTCTATCTAATTGACTGAAAGGGCTATGGTCCTGAGGATCATACCTGGGAACCGGCAGGGAACATCCATGCCCTGGTTCTTTTGTCACGTTTCTGGGCTACTCGGGGGGTGAGAGCCCCTTTGAGGGAGGATGCTGTCATGTACGGGCGTGTGTGCAAAACGAAAACACGGAGGCATAGCCCTTTAAGGACTCTGCAGCCAGGTGCCTGGAAGTTGGCATGGCAACGCTGTCGTCCTCTCTATTCTTCATTCACCCAACGCCGAACAATGCGCAGCATTGTCACGTGATCCGGTCTTCTTAAGCACCACCCTCATTTTTGCTGGTGCTTCTGATTGTGGATTAGTGGCCCTTCGACAGTGTGCATACTGTGTTTTTCTTGCTCCTTGCATTCCTTTTCCTGTTCCTTCCCCCCCCTTTGCCTCTTTGAACCTCTTGGCCTCCTCGACCTGGACCGCTACCTGGAATTGCTTTTGGAACTCTTGACTTCGATTTCTGCCCGGCTCGTGTATGGACCTCGGATTGCCTTTGGATCTTCTTTTGCCTACGCCCACTGGACTATGCCGCTTCCCCTGTGGCTGCTTTCGTCAACTCTTCAGCTGTGCCTCTTCTTTGACTCCTTGGGATTGCCTTTTGTTCGTGTTCTGGATCGTGTGGAAAGCTTTTGAACTCTAGAATTTGGGACTTCCTTCTTGTGTAAGTACACGGACTAGAGACTTCCAGTGTGTACAAGGCGTCCTCGTGCCGTCGGGGTAGGTTGTTGGTTGTCTTCCTTGGATTGTTGGTTTCGCCTTCCTGCTTTCCCTTCCTTCTTTGGATTCTGCCTCAGTTGAGAAAGGACAAACAATACGGTAGGCCATTACTGTGTTCCTTAATACATTCTTATATGTGAAGCGGGAGAGGGGGCTATTACTAGGCTTGATCAACTAAGCATTAGGGGAGTGCAAGAACGTTTGACGGCTGACTGGTCATTGGCTCTTGGTCTTGTCTAGAAGTGGGGTGACCTTACATTCACGTTGTGTTAACCACTCACTTCGCTTGCAGGTCCAGCGCCCACCCTGCACCATTTGTGGTTTTCACCTGGTCCTCGCCGGTACCTGCTCCTGCGGCATTGTTCATCGTCTGCAGTATCCGTGTCTCCATTTGGCATCCTTTCTTTTCTTCGATTGACCGCTCTGGTTATCTGTTTTTAGAATCAGAGGGGTACATCGGGAAGAAGAATTCATTGGCTACACTACGTGGGCAACTAGATTCTGACAGAGACTGGGGAAGTTGTGGTTGATGGATCAACCAGAGGGGGGGAGTGTAGAGGAGGAGCCAAATGCCCCCATGGTACTTGTATCCTGGAAACCAGAAGTTGTGACGTGCACAACACCAGTAACTGTGACTATTCCAAGGAGAGTCTTTGAGACAAGGTATCCACTAAGAAACACCTATTTGATGTATGCCCGTAGAACTGACAGTCTCCTTGAGGAGGTCCCCAAAGGAATGTGAAAATAAGATGGAAAGAAGCTGGTGATATCACATGAAGTGAGCGTGATTTACTGAGAAGAATGGTCGAAGAAGAAGAATGATAGACCTTATAGAATCTGATGACGAGGTAAAAGAATCAAGTAAACTTCCATATGCGGATCCAAGATTTCACGTGTGAAGAACACTGCAGAAAATACAAGCCGTTTTATAACTGTACAGATGCTGTAATGCAAGTAGGCTAAGTAATGATAAGACTTGCAATATGTGGTGAATAGACTGCAGGCAGTGTCGCCATTGTATAGAATCTGGATATTCGATGTCACAATTTTAGTAAGCTCAAAACCCATTGAGAAAGAAGGATGGATAGCTATGCGTGTGTCACAGCAAAGAATTAGCTGGAGCTCAAAGCAAGACCAAGAAGGCTGTCTGGCCTGCTGTCACAGGGCTGAAACAGCCAAAACTGGTTATCAGTCTATGAAAAACCGTGAATGTGAGAAGCATCCCTTGTTAAGTTGCAAAGAGAGAACATCATGAGTGCCAAGTTTCTTTATTCAAGTCAATCAAATGCTATAATTTGGGCTGATTCACAGTCATGGGCATAGGACATGGAGGGACAGGGAGAAAATCCCCCCCACAATTTTAAGTGGAGGGGATGTAATGTCATTTATCCCCCCCAGAATATGTGCCTGGTGTGTCATGCAGGGATCTGTTTTTGAAATGGGGGGAGGGGCTGCTTACTATGTAAGCTGCCCTCTCCCCCTGACCCCCAAAGCATGGGAGCAATATCCTGGGGACAGATGGGTGATCATCTGCCCCCAGGGAAGGGGGGCAAACATAAAAAAAAGTATTTTTTTAAAACATAGTTTTGGGTGGGGTGGGTGCGGATGGGACCTCTAGCCACCAGGGATGTTTGCAAGGGGGTGGCCCTCTTCCCCCCCACCCTAAGTGGATGGGGGCACTTATGTAGCCCTCCCTGGGGGCAGAATTCTGCCCCTAGGAAGGGGTACATGAGATGCCCTTCATCCATTTGGGGTGGGAGGAGAGGCCACTGCAAATATTGGCAGAGCCACTCCTCCCAAGCCTGGGGCAGTATGTTTTGACCCCCCTGGGGCAGATGGCCACACACATGTGCCCATCTGCCCCTAGGAAATGGCAAAACAAATATATATATATTATAAATTGTTTTGGGTGGGGGTTGGGGGCCCACTAGACCACCAGGATTCTTTGTGTTTGAAAGGGGGGGGGTGGCCCTCTCCCCCCACCCTAAGTGGATGGGGGCACCTTATGTAGCCTTCCCTGGGGGCAGATTTCTGCCCCTAGGAAAGGGTACATGAGATGCCCCCATCCATTTGGGGTGAGGGGAGAGGCCACTTCAAATATTGGCAGAGCCACACCGGCCCTCAAGCCTGGGACAGTACATTTTGCCACCCCCCTGGGGGCAGATGGTCACACACATGTGCCCATCTTCCCATAGGGAAGGGCAAAACAAAAAGATATATATTATAACTTGTTTTGGGTGGGGTTAGGGGGTCCACTAGACCACCAGGATTCTTTGTGTTTGAAAGGGGGGTGGCCCTCTCCCCCCACCCTAAGTGGATGGGGGCACCTTATGTAGCCTTCCCTGGGGGCAGATTTCTGCCCTTAGGAAGGGGTACATGAGATGCCCCCATCCATTTGGGGTGGGGGGGAGGCCACTGCAAATATTGGCAGAGACACCCCCAAGCCTGGGGCAGTATGTTTTTACCCCCCGGGGGCAGATGGCCACACACATGTGCCCATCTGCCCCTAGGAAAGGGGCAAAACAAAAATAAAACAAATTATAACTTGTTTTGGGTGGGTCTGAGGGGCCACTGAACCACTATGGATGTTTTTAGTGGAAAGGGGGGTGGCCCTCTCCCCCCCTCCCCAAATTGCTGGGGGGCATCTCATGTAACCCTTCCTGGGGGCAGATTGCTAGCACAATCTGCCCCTAGGAAAGAGGCAAAACAAAAATAAAAAAAATGATAACTTGTTTTGGGTGGGTGTGGGGGTCACTAAACAACCATGGATGTTTTAAGTGGAAAGGGAGGTGCCCACGGGTGTCTTCTTTTCAGAAATGCATGGGGTTCTCTGTTTTCCTTGGTGGCATCAACACCCTAGGCCCAAATCTGTAGGTTGTCCACATGAGCAAAATCTGCTGTGCCGAAAGGCTTGGGGTTATCAGTGGGTTACCCTTTTCCCTTTTCGCAGAGTAGGTGCATCCACACATGTGAGGTACCTTTTTCGTCGGGACACCTGTGGGAACGCAGGATGGTAGGATATGTGTTGTTGGCGGCATGTTTCGGTGGGTGGGCAGAGGGAAATGTCTCTGAAATTTGGTGGAAAAAAACACAATTTTCAGATATTTCACTCTGGCCACCCCCGAAACACGCCGCCAATAACACAGATCCTACCATCCTGCGTTCCCACAGGTGTCCGAACGAAAACGGTACCTCACATGTATGGGTGCACCTTCTTGGGCGCAAATGGAAAAGGCTAACCCACTGGTAACCTCAAGCCTTTCGGCACAGCAGATTTTGCTCATGTGGACAACATACAGATTTGGGCCTAGGGTGTTGAAGCCACCAAGGAAAACAGGGAACCCGATGCATTTACAAAAAAGAGAACACCCGTGGGAATCCACAGAGGTCTGACTTGCGCAAATCGCACCAGAATGTATTACCCACAATCCCCAGCAAAAGTCTGAAATTTGGTGAAAAAAACTATCATTTTCAGGCATTTCCCTCTTGCCACCCACCAAAACATGCCGCCAACACCATATTTCCTACCTTCCCGCGTTTCCACGGGTATCCCGACGTAAACGGTACCTCACACACAGTCTCCTGTCAAGTGACTCCAGGATGAAAACAGAAGTGGGCATGCAAGCCTGAACCTTGATAAGAACGTGCTCACACTCCCTTTTATTCCCAGGAGCAAGAAGCAACTACAAGGTTGAATTCAAAGACAATTTGATTGGCAGAAAGCATGAGTGATGAGAGATATGGGGCTAATTGGGTGGGGTGACACAGTCAAGTTCACCCACTGACACCTAGAGTACCAGTTTACGTGCTGCTAGTGAATCGAATGTTCTGGAAGGGTACAAGCGTTCCAACCAATTGTAGAAGGCCATATAACGAAAGGCCTTATAGTCTGAGAGCCAATGATGTACCGTGTATCTAATAACTGTCAAGGATGACTTGCACTAGGTGTGGGCATACTTTGTCCACCTGACTAGAGAGATCCAATCACAATCCCACCCTATATAGAATGTTTATTTAGATGTTCCCCTTACGCCAACCATAATCCTGCATAGGTTTTTCTTGTTTGCCACGTAGTGTGATGTCACGTATGAAGAATATTTGCTATATAAGAAAGCTTTTTTATGAAGTGCGTTGTGACTACACTGTGTGCCGCCCCTTGATGTTCATTGTAACTCCCTGTTTTAGACAATTGAAAATAAAACAGTTTGATGAGACATTTTGCCAACTTCCTGAGTCAGTCTTATTATCTGGTGAAAGAGTTATTCTGCATCCCATCCATCGAATGATATGTTACCTCAATTAAAGGACCATAAGGGTTCACTTGGTAGCATGTCGGATGGTTGGAAATAAGACCCATTGACCTGTACACTCCAGAGTTTCAGACGATAGAACATCCTTCACCATCTAGCCGGAAGATCACCGGATTTCCTGTGGAGATCGGCCGATGTAGACTTCCTGCAAGAAAAATTGAGACGGTGGGCAGGGTCTCTCTTTGATGCAATCCCTTCCTGGTTTTCATAGGTGCTTTGCGGATGGAAGGCAAAGTGGTTGATTAGAGAAGGTTTTGATTCTGAAGGCCTCGAGCTAAACAAGCAAATGGTGAGTTGATTGAGGGTAATTGCAACCTGAGGGGACAGGACTGTGGAAATGTTGAAAGTAATGGGAAAGTAACAGGGAGATTTTGTATGTGTAATGATAGAAAGGAGAGTGCCCAAGATTCCTAACAAAAGGGTTTTTTAGAAGAGATTGTTATACACTTCAGTCAAAGTAAACCAGGCTTCATACAGGACAAGTAGGTATAAGATACAAATCTAAACTCTGTAATCAGAGTATTGATTAGGGGCAAAACCGATGACGATGATCACTGAGGATTAATGCGAACAGTCAACTAGTGTGTCTGTGTATTTGTGTTGAAATCAAAGTGTCGAAGAGCGACATATGTGAAAAGAGAGCGAGAAAAAGTCAAGAGGTTATATTATTTATTCACAGACATTGCTGGTACCAACCCAGAAGTAGATTGGGATCATTGAGATATAGAGGTTTTGAGCAGCGATTGTTGGAATGCGCTCATATTTGTTGTTTTTGTGAAGGTATTTTACAAGGTCTGGTAAGTATTGCCAGTCAATTGAGATTCATCACAGTGGGAGATATTACTCCTCTGATGCATTTATGTAAGGCACTGCCAAAGCATATGCCTAAGCTCAAACAGTATAGTGTGGAATGGGATTAAGGCATGGCAGATATGATGTTCATGCCATGGCCACAAGGGGGATCACTGTTGAAAGTGGTATTGCAACACATGACCACATACTTGCATGCTGTGTACACGGGGAAGAAATTGGAGAAAAAGTTAGCTATTTTAGAACTCTGGAAAATGTACCAAGAAGAGAGAGAGAAGCCACGACCTGAGGAGTGGATGCTCAATCAGTGTAAGGAAGAAGCTGTTGAGCCTTCTGCTCCCCTTACCTCACATGAAGTAAAGGTTGTTAGAATGGAAGATTAAGGGTTGTATCCATTAAGCCAACTGAAAGTGGCAACAGGGTTTAGTAATCCGATATACAAACAGCCCTCTCATAGCAGTGGCGATAGGCCAGAGGAGAGTAAGAGAAGAGATCTTTAAGTTCACACAAGACAAAGAAGAGAAGAGTGAGCGATCAAACGTATCGACATAAATAAAATGAGAGATCAAGAAATGGAAGGTAGAAAAGGATAAAGCAGATGAGGTAACGCTCGTACAGAACAAATAGATCGGAGGAAAGATATTACTCAAGCTAGGTGGGAAAAACATTGAGGAAGTAAGGCAAAAAGAACACAAGGAGGAACAAAAGAGGAAGGAAAGGGAACAAGAAAAAAAGAATGAAGGAAGATGAATGCAAAAGAAAGAGCAGACAGCAGCAAGAACAGATGTATCAGGAAGAGCAATAAAAGAAAGAAGAAATGTCGGAGGAACAAAGATGGTATGATAACAGACAGAGCAATTGAAAAACGTGATAGGCAAGAAAGGAAAAGAGAAGAGGAGGAAACACAGAAATTAAGGGATAAAACAATACAGAGATGAAAAGAAGAGGAAGAAAGTAGAGCAGGGATAAGGAGAGAAGAAATATAAGACAAGAGGAGGAAAGAGTTAGATGGGAAGCGAGGAAGCAAAGAGAATTAGACAAAGAATTAGTACTAAAGAGAAGACAGAGGGAGCGCAATATTAACCTCATTCAGAAGGAGTTAATGTTATGATATGATATGATATGGCATATATAAAGCACCTATACACAAGTGTTTCAAAGTGCAATGAGGCAAGGGAGGGGGGACAGAGGGAAGACAGACAACAATCCTACTAGGCCAGGTGTCATTCAGATTGTACAAGTGCATGGGAAGGAGGAAGGGGGACAGGGCTGGGGGCATGAGGGAAGGGGGACAGTGCTGGGGAAAAGGGTGAGGGGACAGTGCAATACATGGGATAATAGAATAAATAACAATAAGTTTAAGTACGGCCAGCAGGTGGCAAGTGCAAGGGTAAGTGCAGGCATCAGGGGTCAAGTGTTGGTAGTGGGACTGGGATACAGAACAGTTCCCACATGCAGAGGTTGCCAGGAAGGCAGTGCAGGTGCGTGACTGGCAGGATAGTGGACCAGGGCCCGAGATCAGAGGGTGGCTAGGTAACCAGTGCAGTTTCAGTTTCAGCCAGAAAGTCAGCAGGGGAGACATGGAGAAAAAGCAGAAGCAAAGAGAAAGGTTTTGAGGTGCTTCCGAAACCAGAGATGATTCTCCTCATGTTTCAGGGAGAGAGGGAGGCAGTTCCAGAGGGAGGCCCCAGCCGAAGAAAGAGATCTACCACCAACTCGTTGCTTGGAGAAGCGACTGACCCTGATGGAGTTGGAGGCGGATGAGCGAGGAGCTCGAGAAGGAAGACATTAAGGAAAAGCGAGTTGAAGGTATTGAGGCCCAGGCCCCAGAAGGCCTTGTGGACAATGCAGAGGGTTTTGCACTTAATCCTCGCAGCCACTGGAAGCCAGTGCAGAGATTTCAGTCCTGGAGAGATACGATCCCTGGGCTTGAGGCCAATGACAAGTATCGCTGTCCTGTTCTGGATGAGTTGCAGAGGGCGGAGAGAAGAAGCTGGCAGATTTAGAAAGAGGCTGTTGAAATAGTCCAGCCTAGAGAGAACCAGAGCTCTGGAGACCGTGAGCTTCTGGGGGAAGGAGAGGAAAGGAAGAATACCTCTGAGGAGATGCAGCTGGTAGTGTGACTTCTTAGAGACGTCAGAGATATGAGGAGAGAAGGGGAGTGTGGAGTCGAAGATGACCCCAAGGTTTTTAGCCTCACAGGTGGGTGCAGGAAGAGGACCAAGAGAGGCCAGCCAGAGAGTGACAGGAAAGGAGGGTGCGGATGAGGAGAATCTCAGTCTTACTCGCATTAAGGCAGAGATCATTGGCGGCACACCACTCCTGGATGGTGGACAGACAGTCAGAGATGAGAGAGGGAGAATAGGTGGCTGAGGGTAGCCTGAAAATTAGCTGAGTGTCATCCGTATAGCACTGGAAGTTGGGGCAGAGTGCGGCAATGCGGTGGGCAAGAAGTGCAGGTATTGGTTGAACAGTCAGGGAGAGAGGTTAGACCCCTGGGGAACACTACAGGTAGAGATAGAGATAGAGATAGAGGAGAGTAAGGACCCAAGTTGAACCTGGGAGGGTCAATCAGAGAAGAAAGAAGTCAGCCACGCCAGGGCCTGACCAGTGAACCTCAGGTTATCACGGAGACGGTTGAGCAGGATGGCATGGTTGACCATGTCAAAGGCAGAAGAGAGATCAAGTAAGATGAGGACACCGGGGGTGTTGGAATCAAGGTTAGAGAGCAGGTCTTCACGGATGTTCAGGAGAGCAGTTTCTGTGCTTCTGGCAGCTCTGACGCCAGACTGATCATCATGGAGACAACCAACAGATTCAGTGTGAATATTGAGCTGGGAGATGGCCAGCTTTTCCAAGAGTTTGCCCAGGAAAGGAGTGATGGAGATTGGCCGATAGTTAGCCGGGCATGATGGGTCGGCAGAGGGTTTCTTAAGTAGAGTGTGCACAAGGGAGTGTTTCAGGGGGGAGGGGAAGTCTCCAGTGGTGAAGGAGTGGTTGCAGAAGCCGGTCAGGGCAGGAGCCAGGCAGTCAATGTGGTCCTTGATGGTTTTGAAGGAACAGGGATGAACCTGTTTTGACGAGACTTTCATAGATCGGACTGGTCTAGAAACCTTGTCTGGGGAGAACAGGGGAAAGGTAGAGGAGGGAGGAGAGGTGGCCGAAGAAGGGCCAGAGGAAGAGTAGGGAGTAGAGGGAGGAAGGGGAGAGGAGGAGAGAGAGAACAGGATGTCCTGAGTTTTAGAGATAAAATGAGAAGCCAGTGCCATGCAGAGGGTCTGGGAAGGGATAGGAGAGGCAGAGGCTGTGGCAGGATTGGGCAGTTCCTTGCAGATTTTAAAGAGTTCAGCCGAGTTGTTAGATGCCGCAGAGACGAAGGCTTGGATGTGAGCTCTCTTCTTGGTGAGGACAGAGAGCTGGTATTGCCTTTGGAGCAGGCGGCAGGCCAGTTTGTCAGAGGATGTACATGAAGCACGCCATTTCCTCTCAGCCACCCTCCACTTGAGTTTAAGGGTGACGAGGTCTGAGTCATACCAGGAGTTGCACTTGGCTTTGGGCTTCAGGCAGATCCTCATGACAGAGGCAAGAACATGGAAAGTATCCGATATAGCAGAGTGGAGCATGGAAAGGACTGTGCATGGAGTGAGTCAGCCAAAGGTAGAGGTGGGGCTGAGAAACGGGCGGCGAAAGCCTCAACTGACACTCGCTTCATGGGTCGGATAACCGAGAAGGTGGTTGGCAGGCTGGAGTTGGCTTGGCCTGAGGGGTAGAGAGGGTGAGCTGGGAGGAAAGGAGAAAGTGATCACTCCAGGAGAGAGGAGCGGTGAGAGGGATAGAAAGGGGAAGATCTGAGGAGATCAGAACATCCAGAGTGTGCCCTGCAGAGTGGGTGGTGCCAGAGGGGAGAATACAGAGTGAGAGAGAGTCACAAAGGTTGTGAAAGAGTCCAGAGGAAGGACAGGAAGCATCCAGGTGGATGTTGAGGTCTCCAGGAAGGAGGAGTTGAGAGGTCGAGACCAGGAGGGAAGAGGAGAGGTCCGCCTACTCAGAGAGGAAGGAGGAGATCTGACCAGGTGGCCGATAGATAGTAGCCACAGTAATGGAATGGCTAGGAGAGAGGGAGAGAGCCTGCAGACGAGGCATTTGAAAGAGGATTAAGCCTGCGTAGGAATGACAGAGGAAGGAATCCACTCAGGGAAGATCAGGGCTACACCCCCTCCGGAACAGTTAGACCTGGGGGCGGAGAGGATCTTGTAGCCGTCAGGGAGGAGAGTGTCAAAGCTCATGACAGAGCTAGCTGTGAACCATGTCTCGGTGAGGCCGAGGACATCGAGGTCAAGTTCCTCTAAAGGAACCGAGTCCAGCAATACACTAGGGCAGTATAGAGGATTTGCTCACATTACATGGAGCAATGTCAGGGCCATCTAGCATAACCTCAGAAAAGAACTTTGACATAGGAAGTATCAGAGACAGGCTTGATAAAGCCTATCAAGAGTTATGTGAACGAACCAAATCGGGAAGCCAAGGGAAGGGATATAAAATCATGGTCTTCCAATCATGGAGTGAAGAGGAAAATACATTCAGCCTCGAGCATAGGGCCTTGTCCTTAAGCAGACTGACCTTAGATAAGGGTGAAGGGGACGAGAGTCACGCTAGTTGGGGACTGGATATGTCAGACGAAGAGAGAGAAACCTTCCGTGGGGAAGAGGGAGGAGGTGCATGTGCTCTTGAGGGAAGCATGCAAGTGGACAAGGACATAGGATGGTCTGATCTAGAGCAACCGAAGAATATGACGCCAGATCCCATTGCATATCCGGAGCGTCCCAAAGGATGATCGTATAGTGAGAAGGGAGAATCCACGCCATATGTGAGCAGGTTAAGCTTCTTGCCAGGTTGGAGGTGGTCAGGAACCATTGTCCCCACTATGGATAGGCAGACAATGGGAGCCAATTGCGGGTCAGGATTTACAGAGTTTCCCTAATTGGAAAAAGGGGCAGCGGGACCACAGTATATTCCATGGCTGCTGATGGATAAGGATAATTTAAGGTACAAACTCCCCAGTTTAATGGCAGGTGTGGGAAAATGGATTTATGCTTTAGAAAAAATAACAGGAGGAAACACTTTGGCAATTGTGTAATACCGCAGTGTACCCTGTGAAGAAATCAAAGAGACGGTTGTGGAGATTTATGCAAGACATGAGACTCATTAACCAGATTGTAGATGCAGAGTTTCCTTTAGTTCCTAATTCAGTGACGATACTATGCAGTATCGCTGTAGAAACTCGATATTTCACTGTGATCGATTTGAAAAATTAGTTTTTCTTAATCCCTTTGCACAAAGACTCACAGGACTTGACTTAAGTTAGGTTTTGCCAAATTCACCTGAAACATACTAGGCTGCCTCAAGGATACTATGAGTCTCCATCGATCTTCAACAGAGTCCTACAGGTGTACTTAGGCAATATTGATTTGAAAAGCACTGTGATTCAGTACGCAGATGACATTTTGATTTGTAGCATGACAGAGGATGAGTGCAGACAAGATTCTATCCAGTTAATGACTATTCTAGCAGACAAGGGATACAAGGTAGACAAGGAGAAGTTACAGTACTGTCAAGATGAGGTGTCATACATAGGACAGTTGATTTCACATGACGGAAAGAGGGTAGCATCTGAAAGAGCTGAGGCAATCATGAAGACTGCAAAACCCGCTACAGTAAAGCAAATGCAACAGTTTTTGGGACTATGTAATTATGTAAGAGCCTGGGAATTTGTTTACAGTTCTAACACAAGACTCTCTTTGCAGGTGTTAAAGAAAGCACAGGTGAACAAGGAGAAAATAGAATGGACTGAGGAAATGGAGGAAGGGTTTGAAGAGTTGAAAAAAGCAATTTGTACAGCTCCTGTTTTAGGAATTCCCAACTATGCTGAGGAGTTGTTCTTGCTTTTGCACACAGATGGGACACTCATGACTGCAGTGCTAACACAGAGGACTTCGTTAGGGTACAAACCTCTGGCATATTACAGTGGCATTTTAGATAGAGTTATGAAAGGACACTTCGCTTGCGAACAGTCATTGGCAGCTGCCGTGTTCGCCATTGAGAAATCTGCAAGTATTGTAATGGGCTGCTCTATGGCGCTTTTTGTAGAACATGCTTTATTTGTCATTTTAGAGAAACCCAAAGGAACATTGACATCTCATAGAGCTTCAGCGTATGAAGTAATGATCTCAAATCCAGCTATTAAAATCGTCAGATGTAAAATAGTGAACCATGGCACATTTGTAGCTGAACCAATAGCTGAAGGTGAGCATGTGCATGACTGCGCTAATTATGTGGAGTTTTATGATGGTATACCACGCGTAAAGAAAAATGTGCTAGCAGGAGGGGAAATTCTTTTTATTAAAGGTACTTCAAAAATTGATCAAACAAGTGGACAAAGGCATTCTGGTGCTGCAGTAGTAAGGCATAGAGCAAATGGCGAGTTTGAGATTGTAGCAATTGCAAGACTACTGTCTCACTTTTCAGCACAGCAGAATTAGTAGCGCTCATTGTCGTGCTCGAGAATCACAAAGGGCAGGAAGTGACGGTGTACAGTGACTCTGCCCATCTGATGTCACCTGTGCACGCAGGGCTAGCATGTTGGAAAAGGAGGCGCTACCTCTGAGCGGACGGCACTCCAGTGCAGCACACATCTTTATTGGATAGGCTTATTAAATCACTACAAATCCCAGTAGCCATAGCAATAATTAAATGTGCAGCGCATACTAAACAAACTGACTTTATTTCTTGTGGGAATAAAGCCGCAAACACAGATTGTAAGAGGGTTGCATCTTGACCAGATATTTCAGGTTTTGATACCCCAGATGTTAAGGAAAATGTCGTCACTATTATGGTAGTGACAGAAGGATTTAATAATTTACCAAGAACCCAATTGATAGAGATTCAAGGAAGTGCACCACAGGAAGAACAGGAATTATGGAATCAAAGGGGGTGTTCTTTACCCCCCACAGAAGCATTATTTTTTGTTTTTTGTATTTTTATTAGGTATATATATATATATATATATGTATTATGGTGACAGGGCAGCACTAGAAAGCCTGTGATGCGAATAGCCTTGTTGGGGGTAGCCCTTGAACAAGCTGTACTACCCTGTGCATGTAACTTGGGAAAGTCTTGCTGCAACAATTTCAGAAGACTGGTGTGTGCCAAACCTGTTAGAACACATTGGGTCTCATTATATGTTTTCCGGTTCGGTAACAAGGGTACTGGTAAGCTTGCTGGTACCATTGTTACCGGATCGGAAAACTATGAGTTCTTCTTGCGGGTGCCTTCCCGCCCACCACGTCTGACCTGGACGTGGCGAGCGGGAAGAGCAAGCAGAGCATGTCGGATGCACCGGCACCATTCTGAATGGTGGTGGTGCATGCAACCTCCCCATTCCCATTGAGCCCTCTGGGGCTCAAATGGGAATGGGGAGCATTTTTTTCCAGCACCCGCAAATGGGCAATTAGGGGGTCCGGCGGGGCCGTAATGACCCAGTAATTGCCCATTCCCGAGAGCTGGAAAAAATCACAAGTTTGGCAGCAGCCTGCCGGTTTTACTGGCAAGGCTACCGCCAAACTTGTAATGAGGCCCATTGCATTTTGTGTAGTAAATTGCATCGTATGTCAAATGTTTACCGCTGGGCATACACTGCAAATGATTAGAAGAGTAATTCCTTGACCGAATGGTCCTTTTAAGCATTTACATGTTGACTATGTTGATATGCGGCAAGTATGTAATGGATACAGGTATCCGATAGTGGTGCTGTCCCTTCTCCAGGTAGGTCGAAGCAGGTCCATGTACACACCTTGATACCACTTGCGCAGAAACGTTTTTATTATATGAAGTCTTACCCAAGAGGGGGTGTGTGTGAGGTACTGAGATCCGATAATGGGCCACATTTTGTCAATGAAATATTTGAACAGACAATCTGTTATTAAATATTAAACACAAGTTTTCTTCTGCTTATCACCTGCAAGCGAACGGGAAATGTGAGAGACTCAATGGCCTCCTGTAAGAGAGAATTTCTAAGCTCAAATTAACTCTGAAGAAGCGATGGCTATATTGTATGCTCTTAGCTCTTTATGCCCTACGGAATAAGCCTGGCTCGGACCACCACCTCACACCCCATGAATTAGTGACAGGAAGGCAAATGAGAACGCCTTTAACTCCTCCATCGAGGAGTAGAAGAGATGCCCAGAGTACCGGAGAAATGTTAGTAAATGAGCTACGTGTGTATTTGACATGTGTGACTGCTAGTATCTCTGTTATATCAGATCAACTCAAGCACCAGGGGTGTCAGTTGCAGAACACCGATGAAAACCATTCAGCAACCAGACTTTCTGAACTTTTATCTGTTCCAAGACTGTTTCCTGGTGACAACGTGCTGATCAAAAACGTCACTCTGAAGTGGCACGAGCCATGGTTTGTTTGACCTTTTTAGTTGAGAATGCTACTCCTTCAGCAATGAAAGTTCAAGGGAGACAAGCTTGGATCAATTTGAATGACGGGAAGCTACACATCAGCGAAGCTGTAGCACCCCTAATGATCAATTCAGAAGCAAGAAAAGAAAAAGAATTTCAGCGTGTGCAGACTCAATTGATGACAAAGAAGAACAATAAAGTTACTGATAAATGCAGACTGCATTTGGACTGTGCCTTGGACACTCTTTATAGATATTATAGCAGTAGTGCAATTTGTTGCTTAAGCCACAGCAATCTTTGAAAATAAAATGTAGAGAGTTGTTGATGTATCGCAAATATGCCTGAACTGGATTTTGAATTTGGATTGGATAACTGGAAACGCGAGCAGTACCCGGATTCATTTTTCACTCGTTGTTAATTTGACTAGCCTCATGGTCGTGACCAACAGAGATGCCCATAGACTTCTGCTTGCTATCTTTGTGTTCATTCTTCAAGCTTATCATACTCTTGTTAGAAGGGTTGTGGACATTTGCACTTTCTTACATGATCCTAAGAATGGCCCTGTTGTTAGAAGGCTGCTTGTAGAGATAGTAGAAGAAATCCTACAACTACCAGACCTGCTGTAATTGTCTGATTAAACAGTGTTTTTCCTTCATTAATTGAGTACAGCAAACATGAGAAATGTTGAAAGTGGCACGATTTTAGAGAATAACCAATCTCAAATAAGTCCAGAATTTCGCAAATGGTGGAGATTCATATTTTGGTTTATGATACACATATGCTCCACCGTACTTAATATCTTTCTGTTTCTCCTGTTTAGCTCCTGTTAAGACAGGAACTACTATGATTCCTACTACTACAAGTACTGCTCTTGATTTATTTGCTTCCACTAAGGTAGAGACTCCTATGGTTCTCCCCAGAGACAGAACTCTTCTTGATATATTTCATGATTATTTATTTATTCATACATTTATATAGCGCTGATAAGCCCAGAGGCATCAGGGTGCTTACACGAAGACACAGAATTGTACGATTAGGACCATACAGCTGCCTATCTAAAATGTAGCTTCCTAAACAAGCTATTTATCTGAATAGGCTAGTTTTCCCTGCTTTTCGGAACTCATTGAAGTTCCTCTCCTGTCTCAATTTCACTGATAGCTTATTCCATCTTTGGGCTGCTTTCACCGGGAAAGCACAGCCTAGTCCATTGGTCTTTTTGAATTTGGGACAGTTGATCAAACCCTGGTTCTCTGATCTGAGATGTCTTCCAGGTATGTATGGTGTGATTTTTTTTTTTTTAGGTACATTGGTGCCTTTCTTTAAATGCACCTGTGTGTCAATGTCAGTGCTTTGAATTGAATTCTATCCTCTATCTTTAACCAGTACAGGCCTTTTCTATCCTTGGTTATGTGGTCTCTTCTGGTTTGTTTCTTTACAATTCTTACTGCACTGTTTTGAAATACTTGTCATCTGGCTATACAGCTATTGCTTGGGCCAATCATGAGTGCATTACCATAGTCCAGTGTCAATAAAATTATAGCTCTGGCTATGGTTGCACTATTGATCTCACTCAGGAGAGGCCAAATGGACTTGAGCAGTCTGGGATAGCATTGACACATTTTTGAGACATAGGAGACTTGAGTTTCAGAACCCATTGAGGCTTCCAAATAAACTCCCAGTGTTTTCACCTTCTCAACAACTGTAATCGAGGAGCCCTTGATGTTAAATGTTTTATACTCCTTATAAGTTTTGCCTGAGTTTGTGAGGAGCCAAAAATCCTCAGCTCCGCTTTTTTTCCGTTAAGGCATATCCCTCATTCAGGCTTCAATGGTGTCATAAAGAGACACTACCTCGGTAGCATCTTCAGTGTAGCACCCACTGAGTTCTATCACCAACTGCGTGTCGTCTGCAAAGTTTGTAAAAAAAGCTCTGATATGAGCAAGCACTATGCAGAGACATCTTAAGTATAAATTGAAGAGCACTGGTGATAGACATGGCCCCTGCGGGACACCACACGTTATGAGGGTTTAATTTAAAAAAGTCTCACCCCAGCACATTTTTGATTTTCGCTCTGATAAAAATGAGGCGATCCATTGGGTCACTTCATTGGTCCGTTTCCTACATTTTCCAAGGCCCATTGAAGCTGCTGATGGTCCAGGAGGTCAAAGGCCGTGCTTAAGCCTAACAGGATTACTAGGTCGACTTTACTCCTGTCCATGATACTTAACATTTGGGTATGTACGTCCAGTAGCGCAGTCTCGGTGCTGTGTGCGGTCCTGAATCCAGATTGTTGTGTGTGTAAAATGTCATTGATTTTCACATATCTTTGCAATTGTATTGTGGCTGCCTTATCCAGTACTTTCAGTAAAACATTACAATTCATTATTATTATATGAGCACTGATTTAGTAGTAGCGAGAAGCAAGAGAAATGCAGAGGAAGATAATGAAGGGATAAACACATATCTATACAGTACATAACACTTGGGTAATAACATGTGGTATCAGCACATGAAAAAGGTGGGAGAGAAAACATCTAAGGAAAGTTGCTATGTCTGCGCTCTAATACCGTATGGGTGTCCAGTCAAATGGTTGAAAATAAAAGATCGAATGACCATTTGATCGACAGTGAAATGGTTGGAAAAAAAAGGTCGCATTTTTTATTTATTTATTTATATATATTTTAGTAGTTTTGGTTGGATAAAAAATATTTTTAATTAAGAAAACAGGGGATTGGGGGGAACCCCCCCATAAAAAAAAAATGTTAAAAAAAAAAATAAATCGACCATTATTTTCGACCGTTTGACTGTCGATCAAATGGCATTCGATCCTTTGGTTTTCGACCAAATGACTGGTAACCTACTGTATGCCATGGATGCAACATAAACTTTAATTTCTAGAGAAATCCCAGAGTATGATGCCAGATGTCTCATTCATCTTGCAGCATGTATGACAAGAGGCCAATTTCAAGGAGATCGAAATGGTCAATTCCGTTCCAGGATGATTATATCAAGACTACACAGATGGGATAGGAACCTGCATGGAAAAACAAGATACTTACATGTCATGGGAAAGGACAAGAAGAGGTAGCAGTTGCAGAGATGAAGAGACTGAACTGCCCTGATACAGCGGAAGTAGCAGGATGGCCTGGATGTTGGGAGCGAACACAAGTCTTAGTTCATGGACAAGTGCAATCCACAAAAGGATGGGAAGGAGGCCTGATGTCCTGAACAGCTCATCTATTGAAGTCAGAATATTTGCCAGAAGTACAGAGAGGGAACAATGCTTGTTTAAAGTCATGGGCCAACCACACCAGACTGTTGACATGGGTAGAAGATGAATCAGGCCCGATGATGGTGGTTCCATTGATAAATGTGACACTATGCTTTCAAAGAAAGGGAAATAATTATGTGGGAAGAAATAAAGGCAGCAAGACTACAGTTGACATTATTAGAATGAGAGCACGGACAGCCGTCCTGATGGGTCAATATTGGGCTTGTGGGTCTAGAGCCTACATGAAGCTGCCCAAGGACTGCGGAGAGACATGTTCTTTAGTACTCATACACGTGTTAGTGATTCCTAAAAGTGATCTGAACATTGGAGAGTATCCAAAAGCAGATGCCTATTTGAAGAAGAGAAGATCACTTGAATTCCTGAACTGGACAAGAAGGGAGAATTATTTTTCTGCAAAACCAATAGAAGCATTCAATGCTATTCTGTATGAACACAGGTTGTTCAGTCAGACTTCAGCAAAATTCATGACTATCTTTATGCCAGGGATACAGATGATGGCCAATGCGAAGTCGTAGCAAATCACTCGCTGGGAGTTCCTGCAGATGATCAACACTACCTAAAGGGATTAAACGCTATCGAGGAAGAATTAAGGGCCATACGTTTGATAACCCTCCAGAACAGGTATGTCCTTGATATGATCACAGCAATGGATATAGGAGTTTGTGCTAAAATCAGGCCATTGTGTTGCACGTTCATACCTTCTCATGATGACAAGAATGGAACCTTGACAGAAGCCATAATGTTGCTGACGAAACTGCATGATAAGATGGAAGATGAGACAGAAGATATTGCAGATGACAGTTGGTTTGAGTCGATCTTCTCATGGGTTCCACAATGGACGACAAACATCTTCAGGTTTCTTGGAGCAGTATTAGTGATGATAATGTTTTGAATCTGTGTGATCAGGATAATAATTACACAGTGCAAGAAGACAGGAAAGAAGGGTCTACTGTGATCTGAATGGCCTGTGTAGCTACATGACCTGGAGTGTTGATGAACATGTAAAATCAGCAGGATCACTGAAGGGAGTAGTAAGGATCTGGACTCCAAAGAAGCACTTCTTCAAGAGAGGATGTCTAGATGTGGAGACTGGTGAAGGTGTGGTTGATGGATCAACCAGAGGGGGAGTGTAGAGGAGGAGCCAAATGCCTCTACAGGAAGTCCCGCCCCATGCTACCTGTATGCTGGAATCCAGACTTTGCGATGCGCACCACATCAGTAATTGTGACTATTCTGAGGAGAGTCTTCGAGACAGGGTATCCCTATCTGATGTACTCCCGGAGAACTGACAGTCTCCTGGAGGAATCTGAAAATAAGAGGGAAAGAAGCTGGTGACATCACAAGAAGTGAGCGTGACGCACTGAGAAGAATGGTCAAAGAAGAAGATGCATAGACCTTATAGAAACTGATGACGCAGTAAAGAATCGAGTAAACTTCCATATTCGGATCAAAGATTGCACTTGTGAAGAACACTGGACAAAATACAAGCCATTTTATAACTGTACAGATGCTGTAACGCAAGTAGGCTAAGGAATCATAAGGCTGGCTATATGTAGTGAAATAGACTGCAGGCAGTGCCGCTATTCTATAGAATTCTATAGAATCTGGATATTCGATATTACAATGTCACAATTTTAGTAAACTCAAAACCCATGGAGAAAGAAGGATGGATAGCTATGAGTATGTCGCAGAAAAGAATTAGCTGTAGCTCAAAGCAAGACCAATAAGGCTGCCTGGACTGATGTCAAAGGGCTGAAGCAGCCAAAACTGGTTATCAGTCTGTGAAAAACCATTAATGTGAGACGCTGAGGCATCCCTTGTCAAGTTGCAAAGAGAGAACATCCAAGTTTCTTTAGTCAAGACTATTAAATGCTAAAATATGGACCGATTTGCGGTCTCCTGTCACGTGATTCCAGGATGGAAATTGAAGTGGGCATGCAAGCCTGAACCTTGATTAGAAAATGCTCACACTCTCTTATATTCCCAGGAGAAAGAAGCAACTACAAGGCTGAATTCAAAGACAATCGGAATGGCAGAAGGCATGAGCTATGAGAGATATGGGGCTAATTGGGTGGGGAGACACGGTCAAGTCCACCCACTGACACGTGGGGTGCCAGCCTACGTGCTCTTAGTGAATCAAATGTTCTGTAAGGGTACAAGCTTGCCAACCAATTGTAGAAGGCCATATAACAAAGTGCCTTGTAGTCTGAGAGCCAATTATGTACCGTGTATCTAACAACTGTCAGGATGATTTGCACTAGTGGTGAGCATAAGTTGTCCACCTGACTATAGAGATCCAATCACACTCCCACCCTGTATAGAAAGTATATTTAAATGTTCCCCTTAAGCCAACCACAATCCTGCATAGGTTTCTCTTGTTTGCCACGTAGTGTGAAGTCACGTATGATGAATATTTGCTATATAAGAATACTTTTTTATGAAATGCGTTGAGTTTATGCTGTGTGACGTCCATTGATGTCTGTTGCAACTCCATATTTTAGACAATTGAAAATGAAATAGTCTGGTGAGACATTATGCCAACTTCCTGAGTCGCTCTTATTATCTGGTGTAAGAGTTATTCTGCATCCCATCCATCGTACGATGTGTTACCTCAATCAAAGGACCATAAGGGTTCACTATCTTCCTTATCCAAAACCAATAACCCCTCTGCACCTGGTAAATCCATTGAAGACCACAACTCCCAGAATCCCTGCTATCCTGTCTTCTACTCGGATTTTCCCAATCACTCTACTTCACGTCCTTCTGATAATTAATTTCCGAACACCCAATCTACCTTGACAAACCATTACCTTTCTCACAATCCCCTCTGTTCAGTCCACGATTCCGACTATCCCTGTTTGCTTCATAATCCCTACCAATCCCGTCCCTCTGATTATCACCTTCCGAACTCCCAGTCAAATGTGACCAACAACTACAGTTCCCACAAACCATTTACTCTTTCCACAAATCCTACCCGAATACTTCCACTTATTCTCTTTCCCGTCCTTCTGATTGTTATTTCCTGCATTCCCAACAGCTAAAAAAAAACACTACTGTTCCCACAAACCCCCTTGTTTATTTTATGATAAACATCCCTGTCATTCCCGTTTGTCTTCCAAACCCCTTGATACAAAGGTTGTAATTACCTATAGAACCTTTCCCCTTTCCGACATAAACACTTCATTACAATATGACAGTCAACAGATTAATCCAAAACCTGTTTACCTGACAAGTCGCAACCCAGGGGTCAGGCAAAGTCAGGCAATTTACCAAAATAACACACACCTTATGGCCCTTTGCTTTCCTCACTGTGATGAAAGGTGGAGTAAGAGAGCACAAAATGAGCAAGGCAGACGGCACAGGATAAGAGCTAGCTCAACACAGCCGTTCAAGAGGAGAATAAAGACAGCACAGACCGAGATGGTGGCATTGGAAGAGTCCACCTTGCCCTTTCTGACCAAAGCCTGTGAAGCCTCTTCAGAGGGAATAATTAGTCTGCGAACAATAGCCAACGTGTGTTGCAGTAGATGTCAACAGTACACAAGACCATCCTCCGCTAATTACCAAGCCGGGAAGAGACGCTTATCTCGGTGGTACCAACCTTGACTCCAAGTAGAAAGAAAGCCAAGCGGTTAATCACAGCCAATAGGTTGAGGGGAGAACCGATCGAAACTGAACATTGTTGAATGAAAAGTAGCATGTGGCTCTTTGAACAAAGAACTGTTAAATGTTTTGAAGGGGGAAAACAAGCAGTAAAGGAGTTCGGCACCACGTTGGTGCTTACACAAGAATCTCTGGGCGATTACCCAATGGTAAAGACTGTTGTAACCAGTAGGCCTTGAGAACAGGCAACGAAAGGTCAAAGCGGTCATATAGGGGTCTTGTAAAATCCTATGTATTGTCGAAAGTCTTTGACCGACAGATGATTATGAAAGCTAAAGGAAATTAATCCTGCATGGTGACAAGTAGCACACGAACTGTGTTTCGTAATGTTTGGCAAGAGTGACCCCGGTGGAGGGATGTTAACGAGAAGGGCCGAAGTCTAAAGTGCTGTAATGAACTGTTGGTAAAAGTGAGCGAGAGTGAACCTGGCAGAAGGATGCAGACAACGCAAATAGTGTGTGGAACCAAGTGAACCAAACCAAGGGGCGTGCAGAGTGAACTGTCTGTAAAAGTTGGCGAGAGTGTGCCCGGCAGAGGGAAGCCAACAACCAGGAGCAATGCCGAAGAATTGAATCAAAAGACATTAAGATTTCGGAAAGCAAGAAGAATTTCAAGACAAGGGGAAGTGAATTGTCCCCCTTGTAATTTGGGGTCTGAGCCCAGCTGCGAGAGATCCAGGGTGGAAAGTCACCACCCAAAGTTCACTGAGAAAGGAATTGTCTTGTTAAATTGTTGAAATCAACTTGTGAGGACTCTGCGCGCAGAAGAGGGGGACCCAGGGGTGAAGCCATCACCTAACGTGATTGTAGAAAAAGAACTTTGTGTTTGTTTGTTGAGAGCATTAGGCCTCGAAGGCAAGATACTTTTGTTGAAAAGAGACTTAACCAAGGAAAAACCTGATAGCTGCTACAGAAATGTTAGCTCATGCTGGGAAGGCTCGCGCATGTGCTATGCTCCAAAGTCCCACCTTGTCCCGTGCTAAAAACGTGGGGAAGATAGACCTCAAGGCAATCACATCATGACTTATTATTTGTGAACACTTTTCTTTATTTGAACATCCTATCCCACACTCTTTCAGTAATTTGTAAGGAATTGGCAATAGGTTTTTCAGTGTTGGCTTTTTTACTTCGACAAGATGCCACAAGGACTGCCTTACTTTTCATTTGATGGTTGATGCTTGCTCCCATCTTAGATTTAGGTTTAGGTTAGGTGTTTTTCCACCCTGCATTTACAGTTTAATAAACACCCTTGAACTGTGATCACTTGTGTCTGTCTTTACTGTTGTCACCATGATTTCCTTATGTTACGTTATGTTATGTTATTTGGCATTTATATAGCGCTCTATATATCGTTGGTATAACCTCAGAGCGCTGGTAAGTTGAACACCCTCAGGGACTGTATTCCAGGTCAGTTAAAAGAGTAGGGTGTCGAAGGGTGCCTGCGTACACCAGCTAAGTGTGCAGCTGACGTAATTGCTTGATGGTGACTGCATTCTAGCATTAGGTGTGGTGGTATTGGTATCAGTTCAATGTGTGCAGTCTGGCGGGTCGACACCAAGACTGGGTTCTGGCTGCGTTGGGCCTGTGGGACGCTTATGTATGCTTCCAGGCCATTTTTTTCATGGGATATAGCTGCGTTTTATTAGACTGATGAGGTGTTCATGGGATAGTGTTCGTGTGTGAGCAGCTAGGCTGAGTTGATCGAGGGGTGTAGCTGCACTCTAATTGTGTGATGGTGTAGAGTACAGAGTAAGCATAGTCATATGATGTATGATGGTTCATCCACACAGCGCCCAAACACATTGTGCTTCAAAGCACTCGACGACAAGGGGGGAACAAGTGAACATCCAAAGGCACTCTCACAGGCCATGATAGCAAGAATGTGAAGACTAGCCAATGCACTTGGCCTCGCGACTCCAAACCAGTGAAAGTGCAAGGACACAGACAGGAGGGAACGGTACACGAGGACCAGAGGGGATGGGGCAAACGGTGACTTGGCGGAGGGCCAGGGGGGGTTGGGGCATACAGCAACTGCCTGGAGGGCCCAGAGGGGGCTGTGGGCACATAGAGACATCATGGGGACCAGGGGGGTGGGGTACACAGCAAAATAAAGGGGTACAACAGGGGCTAGGGGTACACAGCGATAACATGGGACGCGAGGGGCACAGGGACAAAAGCGATATCTTAGGGGAGCAGGGGCACACAGCAAGAACGTGGGGAGCCAAGGGGGCTGGGGGCACACAGTGACATCACGGGGAACCAGGGGGAATGGGGACACAGTGACGGGAACCAGAGGGTCAGGGCACACAGGGAAACATGGGGACCTGAGGGGTTGTGGGTACACAGCGACATTAAGGGGAAACGAGGGGATGGGGGTAAACAGTGACATCACAGGAACCAGAGGGAGCTGGGGGTACACAGCGACAGCACGGGGGGCTGGAGGGGGTAGGGCACACAGGGACATCACAGGGACTAGAGGTGGCTGGGCATACAGTGACAGCATGGGTGACCAGAGGACTAGAGGAGGCTGGGCATACAGCGACAGCACAGGGAACCAGAGGATACACAGCGACAACACGGGGAGCCATAGGGCAGGGGGTACACAGCGACACAACACAGGGTGCTAAGGTGGCTGGAGGGGACACAGGGCACACAGTGACATCAAAGGGAGTAGAGGGGGATGGGCATAAAGCAACAGGATGGGGGACCAGAGGGGTAAACAGCAACTTCACAGGGAACCAGAGGGCAGGGGGTGCACAGCGACAACACAGAGGATCAAAGGGGGCTTGGGTGCACACAGTGATAACAGAGGGGACCAGGGGCTGGGGAATATAGCGACATCACAGGTAATTTGTGGGGGATGGGGGCATCCAGCGACAGCACGGGAAATCAGAGGGGCATTGTTATGGGTCTAGTTTGATGAAGAGGCAGTAAGGATACTGACAAGGATATGTG
Organism: Ambystoma mexicanum; assembly: GCF_040938575.1. Taxonomy (NCBI): domain Eukaryota; kingdom Metazoa; phylum Chordata; class Amphibia; order Caudata; family Ambystomatidae; genus Ambystoma; species Ambystoma mexicanum. The sequence continues at coordinate 732,975,447 of NC_090939.1, read as the reverse complement.
AATATTAGTAAGGAGAGGGAATTGTGTCGAGTTATGATCTAAGGAGATCATTATTCTGCATTTCAGGCATTCGGTTGCATAATAGCCACATTAGTAAGCATATTCATTGATGACATTGTTGGGAGTTTCATTGAGCATTAGTCATCAGGTTGTTAGGGTTTCAATCGCTTCAGAAGGTTGTGGTTGGTATTAAGGAAAGAGCCACATTTTTAGAGCTTTGTGGAATGTCATATAGTCTTGGGTGTGTCGAATATGTGGGGGAAGTGAGTTCCACAGAGTCGGGCCAAGGTTGAGAAGTCGGATCCTCCGATCCTGATAGAGTTAGAGGACAAAATCACTAAAAGGAGGGCAGAGCTTGATCTTAGGATGCGGGATGGGAGGTATGGCTTTACCTTTTCTTGCAGGTATAATGGGCCGCTATTGAGCACTGCATGGTGAGTGATGCACAGGGTCTTGAAAGTGGCCCTTCGTCCAACTGGGAGCCAGTGGAGGGTTCGGAGAACTGGAGAGATGTGGTCTCTCGGAGCCAGGTCAAGCAGCAGTTTAGCAGCAGCGTTTTGCACTCTTTGGAGTTTGTGCAGATGCCGGGGCTCCTAGATATAGGGAGTTGGCATAGTCAGTCTCAACAGCACAATAGACATAACTGTGGCAAGTATGCTTGGGAAGGAGAAGTAGGGAAAGATGCGCCTGAGAAGTTTGAGATGGTAGTGACAACATTTTCACACATTGTTCATCTGACGGGAGAGGGTTAGGCCAGTGTCCATAGAGCAGCCAATGTTTTTTACTGTGTCGGAGGGTGGCGGGGGTGGGCCCAGGGATCGGGGCCATGGGAGAGGGTGATGGAGGAGGGCAGTGTTGCCTCACACTATGATTTTGGTTTTAGTGGGGTTTAAGAGGAGGTGGTTTATTGTCATCCGTCGGTGTGACAACCTAATGGTTAATTGGTACAAAATAACAAGAATTATGAGACTTCAGCCAAAAGTAGTTTTCTTTGGACTGAAAGAGAGCCCAATTCTTTATTAACAAAGTTCTTTTCTTTTCAGAAAAAAAAAGGATACTTCTTCTGCAAGGTTCCGCCAATCTTCAAGGAGAGGGTCGTCTTGTCGGGCTGGCCAGGAATTGAAAAGGTAAGTTTTATCTGAAGTACTGTTCGAGGTCTTATATATTTATCTTTGCCTTTACTCTGTCTCTCCGGATTGACATTCCACTTTGGCTCTTAGGTTTCGATTCTTAAAGGATCTTCCTTTTCCTCTTCTGTTTACCTTGTGACTGGGCTAACAAAGTTCAAAGGTCTCTATGTTCATTTTCTTTCCACTTTGAGCCATATGTTGTTTATTTCTTTCAGTAAGGTTGCATGAGCATGCTGGCTTTTTTCTGTTTCCCAATTGTCACGGTTGGCTTCCTTTTCAAAAGTTCTTTCAGTCCATCACCCTATATTCTAGAGTCCTCTTTCTTTTCTCTGTTCATTTAGATGGATGTTCGCTTGTTTTTATTTTGTAAGTGTGCAATCTCGTACTTCATTTGGCTTCCCACATAGTTAAGCCCTTATTTCCTTTTGTTGCACATACGTAATAAGGTTTGTGTGGCCTGACTCTTTCTTTAAGGATTTCTCTTCGGCCTTTCACTTCTCAACCCTCTTATGGGTTAATCAAACGATCCTTCTATTTTGTCAGCCTCTTACGAGGTCATAGGTTTTTACTCCTCCCCTCGTTACGGAGCGTTACCTGCGGGCTGAGTCTTCCTTTTCCCCTCTGTCGGAGAACGAATGCTCGATCTCCTCCCCGCCTCTTCCTAACTTCAAACCTCGGCTCCGGAGTCGGCAAATCACCTTTTCTTCCAGTCGTGAAGAACGTCTCCCTCCTCTTCTCAGTCCGTTGGTCAGGAGCAGCTCGTCGCGGTCCGCGCCTCCTCACGACCCGATACGCGGCAGTATTTCTTTATGTCACTCTTCCTGGTGACACTCCGCTCTCCGCTTCAACGTTGAACGATAAGATAACTCAGCTTAACTTTTATAACTTAACTCTGCGCAACGGCGCATTGGAACTTTTTCAATCTCCTTATCACACCAGCTGCCTCCTCAATATGCCCAGCTGAGACCGTTGGGCTCGACCTCCTCCTCGTCACCCACCGTTTCCTAGGGAACGAAAAAACACAGGGTTTTAGAGGAAAGGTCCTACATGGCTCACTTCCTGGTTTAGTATCTCCATCTCCGGAGGGCATTAGAGTCCCCGTTTGTACACAAAAGTAAGGCAGACCCTAAGACTAGGACATACACATTGTCACAGTCGGTCAATATCTCGAAGACAGGCTTTGAGGTCGGGCTGGGGATTGGAGCCGAAATTGGGGATTCTTAGGATGATTTGGGTATCGTCAGCGTAGTTGTAGCTCGATATGTTGTGCATGTGGATGATTCCAGGAATGGTGGTCATATAGAGGTTGAACAGGAGAGCAGATAGGCATGTGCCTTGCGGTACTCCAGTGTTAACTGAGCGAGCAGCAGAGACAAATGGGGAGAGGAGGGTTATTTGTTTCTTGTTGCTGAGGAAGGAGGCGATCCACTTGAGAGCAGTGCCACGGATTCCAGGGGAGTTGGGGCGGTCAAGGAGGATTGAGTGGTTAACTGTGTCAAAGGCTGCAGAGAGATCAACGAGAATTAGTGCAGTGCATCTTTCAGAGTCTGCAGCAACCTTAAGATCATCCCAGATCGAGGTCGGAGTGGTTTCAGTTCCATGTCGTGGCTGAAGCCTAATTGAGCGGAGTCAAGAAGGTTGTTGGATTCTACAAAGGCGTTGAGTTGGGAGTATGCCTATTTGGTCGATGAGTTTTGCAAGGAATCTGGTGTTCGAGATGGGTCTGTAGTTTTTGGAGTCAAGGAGGTCGAGGGATGGCTTTTTAAGAAGAGGCTTGACATGCACAATTTTGAAGGCATCGGGGAAGATGCAAGAGGCGAGGGAGTCATTTAGTATGGCTCTTGCATGTTCTCCTGCGCAGGTAGATGAGAATGTTTCTTTTAAGACAGAAGCAGGTCAGGGGTCGAGGGGGGACTTGAACAGTTTGCTGGCAGATAGTAGGTCAAGAAACTTGTCTCTGGAGGTGGGTTTGAAGGAGTCAAAGGTGGGGGAATTTGGGGTCAGGCGATGGGGTGAGGGAGGGTTGTTGGATTGGTCAGTTGTGGGAGGAGGGAGAGGAGGGACAGTTTGTTGTTAAGGGAGGCCGTCCTGTCACGAGCGGTGGTGTAGAAGTGTAGGGAGAGGGAGTCGCAGAGTAATTGAGATGGGGTGGATTGGGTAGAGGTGCAAGTGGGTGTGACAGATTCTGATATGATTCTGTGGAGTTCTTTGCTGTCATTGCCGCAGGTGAGAATTCATTTGTTGTAATAGGCTTTTTTGGCTTTTCGGATTTCAGCTTTGTAGTTACGATGGTGCAAGGTGAACAAGGATCTGCTGAGATCGGTTTTAAATGCTTGCCATTTGCATTCCAGAGAGTTATTTTGCTTTTTAGCATTCCTCAGGTGGGACGTGAACCATTTTGGGGAATGGTCCACTGTGTGAGGAAGTAGGGTGCGTTGGTGTGAGAGGAATTAGTGAGTCATTGAGCCAAGAGTCGAAAGAGTCGATGGTTAAGGCTCTGTCTGGGGGGTGGAGGGGCATTTGTAGGGGATCTCAGAAGTAGGGCTTTGGCAAGGTCAGGAAAGATCTTCACTTTGTTCCAGCATTTGAGGTCTATGGGGGAGGTCAGGGGGCTGTAGGGGGAGGGGTACGGGTGAGGATGGAGAAGGGGATGACAAAGTGGTCAGTCCAGATGAGTGGTTTAGGGCGTGATATGTAAATCAGGTCATTGGAGCTGAGTGGGTTGGAACAGTCATATGAAGGGAGAGGTTGAGCGCATCAAGACTGTTGACCAGTGGATGGGTCATGGGGTTGGTGGGAATCTCCAACCAGATATTGAAATCACCAAGGAGTGTGAGGGAGGGGAGATTTACTTGAATGGTGGCTACAGAATCACAGAGGGTGTTGGTGAAATGTCTGTCGTAACCAGGGGGTCTGTAGATGAGTAGGAGGCTGTGGGAGAAAGTCGGAGGTAGCAACAGTTGAACTAGGAGGGATTCACAAGAGCGAATTAATGTCTAAGATTCGCTGAGTGAGACGGAGAAAAGGGAATTGAAGAGGACTGCCACTCCACCTCCTCTGGAGAGTCTATTGTGGGGGATGAGTGAGTAGCCGGGGGGAAGGCTTCATGTGCAACAGGCGCGAAGTTGACGGAGAACCAGGTTTCAGTGATAAAGACGAGGTTGGGCTTGTCAGAGGACAGGTAGTCAAAAATGCTGTGTTTCTTTCTTGCTACGGAGCGGGCATTGAAAAGGATGCAGTTGACTTGGTGAGGGGATGTGGTTTTAGAGGAGGTCATGGTAGTGGGAGCATGAGGAGCTTGGGAGATCGGAGGGGAGGAGGGTGAGGGTGGAACATTCTGGGTCGCTGAGACAGGGTGAGGTGGGTTAGGGAGGGGGCAGGGAGCCAGTGGATTTTGAGTGACGGGAGATGGGGTTATGTCGGTGGAGGCTGGGAAGAGTAGGCGGGCGGAGGAGGATATGTGAGGAGTGTGGGTAGAGTCAAGGGAGGATGGGTGAGTGGGGAGATGGTCAGTGGATGTGAGGGGGTTTAGGGGGCTAGGAATTAGAGTGAGTCTGGAAGGAGTCGTGGGTTCTGGTGTGCAGGGTGAGAAGTCGAGAGAGAGGGGGTGGAAGCAGGGCTAGGGCAGCGGGGAGTGTGGGGGGGGTGCGAGAGGAGGAGATTGGGAGGACGGGTTGAGGTAGAAGTTGTGAGGAGTAGAGAGATGAGGAAGAGGACCAGTCTTGTTTTCTGCATTTTGTGATTTTTGTTGCTATAGGGGTGTGAGAGAGGGTAGGGGGTCAGAGGGGGCAGGAGATGAAGCTATTGTTCTTGCAAGGGCAAGACGTGCTGCGTTCAGCAAGGGGAAGGGATATAAAGGGGGTGGTGTGTTGGCAGGGGTCGAGAAGCGGTTAAGGGGGAGGGGAGTTGTAGGGGGTGGGTGAGGGGGGTGAGTTCTCTGATGGGTTAAGTGGGAAGGAGTGAGGGGCAAGGGGGGAGGGGGAGTGGAAGGTGCAAGGAAGGAGTGGAAGAAGAGGTGGATTCGGGCTCCCCTTGGCTTGGGAGTTCGATAGGGGGTGTGGTGGGAAGGGGGGGAATAGGCTTCTGAGGAGGGAGATGATTGGTGCGCCAGAGTGCACCTCTGATTTTAGAATTGGATGCAGGGTGGTGGTAGGAGAGTGGGAGAGCGGCGCCAGGGTCTAATGAAGGCCAAGGGGAGGTGTCTAGGGTTGTGTTCATGGGGATGAGAGAGGGGGGTCGTGAAGGTGGGTGCTAGAGTGCAGGCCAGGTGCTATGAGGGGTGAGCAATGAGGGGGATGGTGGAAGGCAGAAGGCAGAGGATCGGGGCGGGTGGGAGAGGGGGATTCTTGAGGGCAGGGGTCTCCATCTGTTGTTGGGTAACTAGGGATTGAAGAACTAGTAGTGCTAGATGAGGACCCTGGATGTAAAACATGTGATTGGGATCTGGGCATCATGGCGGTGGGAGAGGGATAAAGAGTTTGGGGTCGGGTGGACGGGTAGATGAAGAAGCGGGGCCTAGAACTTAAGCAAGTAAATTACAGTACTATCTCAACCAGTGCTTGTAGTTGTAGGGGAACGAGTGAAAGCAATTTAATTCTGTAGCGTAGGTACGTAAATCACGGTGCCATCTCAGGGGTGTTTTCATGATCATAAACTAAATGAGGCAGGCTAAATCTGAATAATTCTCAGGGTTTGGGACTGGGAATACAACACAGTAATATCTAAGGTCCACTATCTAGATGTGACACAGGCTAGCAGCATATTTTCTCAGTGATTGAGATCGGCAGAATAAAACATAGCAGAGTCTTGGTGCACCATTTAGATGCAGAAGCAGGCTAACAGAACCATTTTTAAGTGTGTATGACAGGCAGAAAACCACACAGGGATCTCTTGGGTGCACTACCTAGATGCGAGACAGGCTAACAGGAACAATTATTTAAGTGTGTAGGACAGGCAGAAAACAACACAGTAATCTCTTGGGCACACTACCTAGATGCGAGATGGGTTTGCATGAACAATTTTTAAGTGTGAGTGATAGGCAGAAAACAACACAGTAATCTCTTGGGCATACTATCTAGATGCGAGAGAGGCTAACAGGAACTATTCTAAGTGAGTGGGGCAGGCAGAAAACAACACAGTAGTGTATTGGGCGCGCTATCTAGATGTGAGACAGGTTAGCAGGAACAATTTCTAAGTATTAGAGACTGGCTGAGTACAACAGGTCATATGTGTGGATGTAAGGTGCAATATCTAGATATGAAACAGACTAACATGAACAATTTCTAAGTGTTTGAGACTGTAATAATACAACACAGTAGTATCTAAGGCAAAACAGGTGACAGTGTCAGAGAGTGGCAGAATAAGAAACAGTAGTATCTAAGACATACTATCTAGATGCAAGACAGGCTAACAGGAACAATTTCTAAGTGTTTGAGACTGGCAGAATACAACACAGTAGTATCTAAGGTGCACTATCTGGATGTGATGCGAGACAGGCTAACAGGAACAAATTCTAAGTGTTTGAGACTGGCAGAATACAACACAGTACTATTTAAGGTGCACTATCTGGATGTGAATACAGCACAGTAATATCTAAGGCCCACTATCTAGATGCGAAACAGGTGACGAACGATTTCTAAGTGTTTGAGACTGGCAGAATACAATACAGCAGTATCTAAGGTGCACTATCTGGAAGGGAATACAGCACAGTAATATCTAAGACGCACTATTGAGATGTGAAACAAGGGACAGTAACAATTTCTAAGTATTTGAGACTGGCAGAATACAATACAGTAGTATCTAAGGCTCAGTATCTGGATGTGAATACAGCACAGTAGTATCTAAGGTGGACTATCCAGAAGCAAGAAAGGCTAACAGGAACAATGTCTAAGTGTTAGAGACTGGCAGAATATACAATATTATCACAGGTCAGTCTGAATCGCTCAATAGAGGGGTGACGTAGGGTAACATTTAGAGTGATTGGATAATTTGTAAAGTGGCAGGGCTTCCCGTGTGGAGTAATTGCTCTACCCCCACCTTAGCCACACTTGCCTTACTAGTCGCTGCTGGTTGATGGCTGGATATTGGCTTCCCCTGCTGACACCTGCAGACACAATGTGGAGTTGCTTCTTTGGGAGCCATCCTTTACCTTGGGGCCCTTAGTTGGAGGGGCTGCATGGGAGGCCCCCAAAACACCTCCAAAACACAAAAGGAAATAAATGTGAGATCTGTGATAGCCTCGGCAACCCGTAAGGCTTGGGTCCAAATTCATGAAGCAGCAGATGCCTCGATCTAATTAATGTGATCAGAGCAACACAGACAAAATGGTCAACAGGTAGGTTGCACCCTACATAAGCTCCTCAGACCCAGGTAAGCATCCTTTAAATATCCCTATGCCTGCCAGCCATCAATGCCTGCTATCCCACTACATCTATCAGGCTCCCTTTCCCAATTCACTGCAGATGCTTATGTGATTTTTTAGGAACGGTTGGGTGGTGGTTTGGTGGCTGGAGAGCACCTATCAGCAAGTGCACGTTTTTGAGTTTAGAAGGCATCCTCCTAAGGCTGTTGGACTTCGCTGTGGTGTGGCAGCCTGGAGGCGCTATTAGAGGTTGCTGGCTGACAACTGTTGTGTGTGGAGCCCAGTGGTGTGTGTTCTGCACGATGGCTGTCGGGACACCTATATCAATTTTGGTAAGCAAGGGATTTGTTTGGCACAAGCTATGGCAGTAGGGAATTGTAAATTGTCTGTTCAGGGAATCTTGCTGCTATCGGAGGCACTTTGGCCTCTTTGGTGCACGTGGGGCAGGTTTGTGTAGTTGAGTGCTGGAGCGGTATGCCCAGAGGTCTGGAGATGGTCCCTCTTGTGTCTGGACCTCTACCACTATCTCTGTCTGTTGATTTTCCATGCTGGATTTTGCCCACAAAATGTTGGGATGTGGAGTTCAGTGTGCAGTAGGGGCCCGGAACTGGACCTCGGTGGGAAAGATGTTGGTGGCTTGGTCGATGTTTTAAGAGGTTGTTGTTGAGTGGCACATATTGTGAATATGCCATCCAGCATCTGGATGATTTAATTCATCCTGGGTAAGGGGTGGATGTAGGCTATGATGTGAGGCCTCTCTCTGCGAAGTTGCTCATCTCCCAGCTGGTGCATGGCATAATCATCAAAACCAGGAGGGAAAACCCTTGTTTCATTATGGGGCCAGCGCTGGTGGATCAGATGGCTCAGGTTTTTTGGTTTTTACTTTGGGCTGCTCATTATGGGGATGCTGGTAGCATGGACTGGAGTGATCAGCGAGACGAGTTGGACATAGGGGGTCAGCAGGAGCATGATCGTCTTAGCAGTTTGTTAGTGTTTTTTGGTCAGAGAACAAAGGCCAATAATTCTGGCCATGGCGAGTAGTCTTCTCTCGTCAGCCCATTCGAGTGCCATCCCCCTTACAAAATACGCTCTTACAAGGTGCATTACTTTTGATTAGTTTGTCTTTAACTTAGGCGTAAGGCACCCTTAACTTCCCGATAGAACCGCACAACTTTTTTGACCAGCAAGCCTGTTGACACTGGGTAGTCCGCCAGATCTTGGAGGGGCTATATAGTGTTTGGGGAAGTTCTTTCAATCATTTTCATCGGACTGTTGATGTTATGCATGGAAACATTTTTACATGGGTTGATTTCTCTTTGCTGCTGCATGAGTGGACGGAGAGGTGCATGCCTAGTAGGACGCCTTCAGTCCTGACATAGAGTCCCCATTTAGATGTGTTGAATGTTGGGATTTTTCCTGATAGTATTGGCTCAATTTAAACCCGGAAGCCAAGGCTGGAGGGGAACGGATGCATCTCTGTACATGCTATCCCTGTAACCATGCCTCTTCCACACATGAAGTGACGTAAGGGGATTGGGGGCACATTGATGGCTGGAATCTGACGGTGATGTTGCACAATCTATTTTCAGTCCTTGTTTGAATGGGCTGTCCAAGAGTAGATCATGCGTAAAGGTAAGCCCACTGGGAATTCCTTTGTTTTGGTTTGGTGTCCTGGACTGATGGGGGCTGGGTGTTGATTCAGGGTTCCGGTGGGACATGTGTGTCTGTGGGCGGGGTTGTGCTCTGTTCATTGGAAGACGGTCTTGATTAATGCAACCGCTGCCATTTGATGGCCTTTTTTGATTTGATCCCTTTCATGTATTTCCACATCCCAAAATTTCTGTGCATTCCCAGGCGTGTTAGTTGTTTTAATATGTTGCAGTCTTATATATATGTAAATATAATCAGTAACCTACAACGATTGTGCATCCTTATTCTCTCTTTGCCTTGCTTATGGTGACCTCTTGATTTCAGGACATTTTAAACGGAGCTATTTCTTTATCAAATTGAGACTAAATTGTCTCACTGTCATTGGTTCGTATGACTTGACAATTCAACCTACGGGACCATGTAAGGCAGTCATGCCCAAATCACCTAAAATAACGAAAGGCCACAAGTGATTGAGCATGAGTTATCAGTTCGAGCTCAGTGATTATTTAAATTTGGCAGATCCTCTAGGAAAGTGGTTTACTGTGCTCCTTGCTGTTTGTGCAATGGCCCTGGTGGGAATCCTACCTCAGTGGTCCGTGCAGCGGATTACAGTATTCAGGACTCATCTAGAGGAGGAACATTTGGGCAGGTTTCTCACATCTAGCACAATCTAGCAGACCTTCTTGCCGTATGTTACTCGTCTGCTCATGTTAGCCCACCCACTGCCCTCAGTAAGGAATTCCCTCGCATGTGGATACAACAGAAGTATGGTGTTTGCAGGATAACTTCTCCCTTCCTCTTTGCTATTCCCTCTCTCCCACTGCAATTCCCAACATTCACCTTTCACACAGCTAATCATTCGGTCTGTCACCTCTGACAGTAGACTGGACTGGCCAGTCACAGACTATGGGCCTCATTATTAGTTTGCCCTTATCCCACAGGTAAATCTGGCAGGATACCGGCAAACGGTAATACTGTTACCGGCACTTGGAATGCCGGAATTACCACCATATTCCAAGTGCTGTGAAGTGCATGCGATTTGCCATTCCGTGGAGTCCATGGAACTCCATGGGGGAATTGACGGTATTACCGGTACTGGTAATACCAGTGCTGGTAATACCAGCAGTATTGGGTGGTGGGGTGCCAGAATTACCAGCAGCTCGGAGCTGCAGGTAATTCCAGCCACCCCACCAACAAACGTGTAGTTTGGCGGTGCAGGAAAAGTGGCAGTAACAGATTTACAGACACCCTTTTCCCACACCGCCAAACTTATAATGAGGCCCAATATCTCTGCCTGTTGAGTGTAGAATACCCATGCCTACCTGACATTGACCACACCGCCTTTATTCTCAGATATTGAGGCTCTGCCTAAACATTATCTGTGATCTCTCACTAACACCGCCTGAAAGCTAGCTATTACGACTCTGACCGAATTGGTACTTCTCGGCCACCCATCCAAGCAGGAACCCACTCAAAGGTGGTTGCATGGAATTCTATTGGATGAGTTCCACCCTCACCTCACGACTCAGCAAAATCACAACACTTCATAGCGAATTACACTTTATCCTTCCAGCAACACATAGTGGGATAGGCTCAAATGGTATCAGATTTCTCTACTCCACAAGATCAAGCACTTACTCCCGACCCAGGATTTTCGGACGATGATGCAGGCCCTAGCGAACTTGCATATCAACGGGGGTAATGCCCTCCTTGCAGGGATTCTGGATGCTCACCAGACCCACCCCGTTAAAGCGTCCCACCATGCCATGGCTCGCCTTAGAAGTGGGTCTAGTAAATGTGACCACATCAATCCCACATCGTGCTAATTGCACAGGGTCCCATCCTGGCTGGGATCTGATTCAAAACTGCATGCCTCACACACCAAGCAACCACTGCTAGTAAGTTGACCTACCTGAAGCCATTCTAAAAACATGAAGCAGCACATGGTCATCTCTATGTAAGACCAACAGCAGACTGGAAACTAGACTGGCTCGCAAGGATAAAACTAGGAAACAGTCCTCATGCCACGCTCTGGTCCTTTGTTACCCACTCCTGCAGGCGGCTCAGACTGCGCCATGTCTTCTTCAGTTTAGGAAATAACTGAAGACCTGGCTCTTCCAACAAAACCTTGGTGTAACCTAGATACAGGCTATCTTGTGCACAGCCCCATCCGTATCTTGTACTGCTATCATTAGTACTAATGTTTACAGGGTGACGTGCTAAATTCTCACTAACAATGTTTTGTTCTAAGGCCTGTACAGTGCTCCATTGTTCCTGACCTAGTTTTGCACTGTAGGAATATATAATAATAACAGTAATACTTTGCCAGCCATTCCAGCACAGAGATGCAGGGAAGGGTAATGATTACAGTTACATACCTTAACATTGATAACCCTTAAATAACCTTTAGCATGTATTAGCCCCTAAGGAGTCCTTGCTTGCAAATTGGCTTTCCAGTATTGTTAGCTTTATTTACAGATGAAAGTCCACATTGCTAGTTGCTGGTTGGAATTACGCTCCTCTTGAAGCCATTTTCTCAGTTTGCTCTCTGACCACGCTCTCCTTCCCCTCTCGCTACTCTCTACTGAGCAACCCACCACCTTCTACCACCACACCTTTTTACCTCTTCTGGATGCAGCACTGCTCTTACAACTTCCTAGGACCTCGCCACCCATGCAACAGAAGATGGGGCCACAGTCAGAGCCTATGTCCATTTCCATGGTGGCCTATTTATATTTTCCACAAACTCTGTGGGTCACGTCCCCGCCATGGCTTGTGTTTTCTGATTATTTCATTACTATTAGCAACTGGGGTATTACACTAGGGTGCTAATAGTGATAATAAACCTTCTTCCAAGCTGTTCTAGGTAAAACCAGTCCAAAACACTTATTTATTTATTTATTGTTTGCTTGTTATGTGCTTATACAGAAAGAATATGCTGTTTCAAAGTGCCCACAGGGCGAGGGGAGGGAACAAGGGAATGAGATACATTACAAACACAATGGGCCTCATTACACGGATGGCGGTAAGGATTTACCGGTACCGGTAAAATACCGGTACCGGTAAATCCTTACCGCCTTACTACGAGGTCCCTTTGCGGGTTGGGGAATTTAACGCCTGCTTTTTGCTGGCGTTAAAAACCAACCCGCAAAGGGACCCAGGGAGCTTATTACGGTACCACAATTTGCGGTACCGTAATTAGCGCCTTCCCCATTCCCATTATGCCCTATGGGGGAAAAATTGGAATGGGGAAGGGCAATGGTGGAAGGGGGAATTACCGCCTCGCCAACCTTGGAATGGGGCGGTAATTCCCCTTTCCGCCAATGCGGTGCCGGTATTTTGCCATGCGCCATGGTTCTCCGCCATCCGTGTAATGAGGCCCAATATTTCATAAGAGGAGAGAGAGGGAAGAAAGGACAAACCTACTATGCCTTATGAGTATTCAGAACGTGCAAGTGCAGCAAGGAAGAGGGCAGACGGGGTATGTGTTGGGGAATCAGAGCTCACGGGAGAGACCTAGATGAAGTGCTTGGTTGTTGAGTGCTACATGGCTTGGATCCACGTTGGGTGTAAGTGTGGAGGGTGAGCCAAGGCAAGTGCTGAGGGTAGACAGAAGCTGGACTGATTCGGTTTGGGAGGTCAGGGGCCCAAGGATGCATAAGGGCCCTGGACACCAATCACTGCAACTGTGAGATTAGAGAGAAGAAGGGAATGAGGAGATAAAGAGGAAGGTCTTGAGGAGCTTCTGGAATTTGAGACCGTCCTGTTCAAGACGAAGAGGCAGGGGGAGGCTGTTCCATAGGAGGGAGCTAGCTGAGGAAAGTGATCGACCACCAGCCCTCTGTTTAGAAAAACGTTTAACACATAAAGAGTTGGTGCCAGAGGAATGTAATGGTCTAGAGGGAGAGTATTTTGTAAGATAAAGCTGAAAATAGAGTGGTCCCGGGCCCAGACAGCCTTATGGATGTTAATGTTAATGTTAAAGGACATTTGTACTGCGCACTATGACCACCAGAGTGGTCCCCCGGCGCTCTGGCGGCTCTGAAAGAGGGAGGGCAGGTGAGTTAGTGGGTGGAGGCTGGAAAAGTGCAAGAGAGCAGTGATGTACTGTTGGCAGCCTCAGCCCGGTGGGTCCGTCGGCTGGGCCTGTGGTGTATGCGGCCGGTAGTCGTCGTGTACTGATGTAGACTGATGCAAGTATATGTTTGTTTATTGTTTTGTTGTTGCAGTGTGGTGAAGTTTGTGCAGTTTGTTGTGCTGGAGGTTTGTGGTTGTGTTTGGTTTGGAGTTTGAGAGGTGTATGCAGAGGAGGAAATTGTTAGTGGTATCAGTTAGTTGGCATCTCTATCCTGAGTTGACCAGTTGGGCTCGCGTAATCTCGCTCAATGGGGTGCTTGGGCACCATGTGCCTCTGGAGGTTCGTGCTCGTTTTTGTATTCGAGGCCCTTTGAACATCTTGCTGCCTCTTCCGCCCGTTCCGTCAACAACCTTGCATTTTCCTCACCCCCACCCACATGGCTAGTGCACCTGCCAGTATCCATATCTCAGTTAGTGTGGTGATTGGTGGTATCTCGCCAGTTCCACAACCCAGTGGTACCTAGTTGTAGCTATAGGGCAGTAGGGGATGGTAAGGATTGGCTGGGGTTGTTGCCTCCGTCTCCATGGGTCTCGCATGTACACCACTCTGTCTGGTGTCACCCCTCTCAGTGCCCTGAGTGCTTCTCAGTCAGTTCTAGGGGCTTGTCAATGTCCTTTCCCGTTTAGTCGTTTGTCTTACTGTTGTTTCGGTTTTAGTCTCTGGTATTGAAGAGCCAGGTTTTTAGTAATTTTTTTAATTTAAGGTGATCGATGTTGTTCCAGGTTTTTGCGGCTAAGTGGTAGAAGGCGATGCTCCAAGTTTTTTCTTGATCTAAGGTTTTAGTTCCAGGCTGATTTCGTTGGTTGACCTGAGGGGTCTTGTTGGCTTGTAGATTGTTATTTTCTTTTGTAGGAATTCTGCTCCTTGTCCACAGATTTCCCTGTGCGTTATGCACATTGTTTTGAAGGTGATACAGTGTTTTACTGGGAGCCAGTGTAATGTTTTTAGGGCAGGGGTGATATAGTCTCTTCTGGATAGTTTGAGGAGTAGTCTGGCTGCTGTGTTTTGGATCCATTGTGAAAATGATAGGATTCAGTGCATTTGAATTTGAAGTCACGCTGACGCCCTTGTTAGATGCCGGTACCACCTACATCACGTGTTCCTGCCCTTTGACGCAGAAACCTGGGAGGATGAGCCATCATGCAATTTTATTTTCGATGAGTCGGATAAAAGTCGTACAATCGTACAAAGTTGTATACAAAGTTTGCAGGCAACGCATCACACAGCTCCTGCGGCTGTAAACCAGCAGTTAGTCCACAGGTGTTGAAAGTGAGTGAAGTGTTACATGCATCGCAAACCGTACTGGGGCTGCATTGGTCTCGATTTATGGTCAGGAAAATGTAGATAAGTTCAGGGGACCTATTATTTGACGTCTTTTTATGATGCTGTTTTGCATTTTGTGGTGAATTATTTTCTGTCTGATAATTGTGTGTTGTTTTGGTATAGCACCTTCAAATCTGGCCTGGCTGATAATGTTATTTCACTTAAAAATGAATTGTTATTACTTCTACTTACTAGTACGTCGTGTAAAGAAAGCAGGCATGTGCTTGTACGTCGTGTAAAGAAAGCAGGCATGTGCTTGTACGTCGTGTAAAGAAAGCAGGCATGTGCTTGCCTCGCCCATGCACACTTGCAACTACCGCAAGAAACAAAGCGTATGATAATCGCCATTGCACATGTGTATGGAATTTGGCTTCCAATCACAATCACTTTGTGCTGTACGGACATGCAAACTACAGGGTTGCATACTTGCCAACATTCTGTGACCAAAAAGGTATAGGATTTTTCAAGTTTCAAAAATAAGAATTCCCATAACAATGACATCATCGGAAAATACAAAACATACATTGTTGGCACCATTGAAGCATTCTAAAATATACAACCAATCAAACTGCACAACATGGAAAGATGTTGAAATGTAAAAAATGTATAATTCTGAATGGTAACATAACATCAAATTCAATTACGAAACTTCACGGAAGGTGATCACACAGAGGTGGTAGGCAACATGTGCCCCTGCTCTGTAGCAGCAGCCCAGGAAGTACATATTTATTTCAAGTAGAGCACTGAATGACCTGGCAACCAATACCCACCCACCCCTCAGTCTGATAGGCAGATGCTGGGTGATGGTGTTACGCTCTGCCACTTGCCTTCACTGGTGGTTCACCTAAGGTTTATACAGGCAAGAGTGCAGGACAGAGTCACAATGCTGTCAGGTCAGTGGATTGGTCTGACCCTAATCAAAGTAATCACCTAACAGCCCACTGTGTAGACAGACTAATTAAATGTATTGCATGCTTTGTCCTGTAGCCTGCCTTAGAGTCACATAAATTACTTGCCACTGTAAAAAGCAGTAGGATCTGTCACTGAGATGTGTAGGCGGTAGGACTCCTTAAAAAGCAGTAGCCTACTGCCCAAATCAGTATGGTTGGCAAGTATGGGGTTGTGGCCAGTGATGTGTGTTGCATCAGCTGCAAACATAAGGCATTAATACCCACCATGGAGCTGTGGCAAACATTTCTTCCCACATTAAACAGTGTTCAACAGGCGCCTTGGAATATCCTAAGCCTCGTTCTTTGGCAGCTAGGGAAAAAAAACAAAGAACATATGCTGAGTGACCATTGAATGCCAAAGCGACTGCCCCAGGCCCGTTCTCTACAATCCACCGCATGGGCACAGGAGGATCGCTCAAGTGCAATGGGTTTGATACCCCGGTCTGGTGCACCCCCACAAATCAGTAGGTTGATTAATGGTGAACCACGTCATTGGTTACAACGCGTTCAAAAGCTTGATTCCTAGTGATACTGGTGCTATTGACACCACCAGAATTATCATTAATAGTATTCCCTGTGCCGCCTCAGGTGAAGCGCCATTTTGGAAGCACACCTCCTAGGAATAGGACTGGACTGGCTATAATTAGGGCAGTGTCACCCTGAATAACCCTTGGTTTAAGCCGATTCTGTCAATGTATGTCAGCATCTGAGGTTTTGACATGTGGTGCACCACCAGGATCGTGCATCTATGTTAAGCCCTTGCACTATCTCTTAGTCAAACTCGGAGACGGGTCTCAGAATTACGCACACGACACCCAGATCATTTTCCAACTGAAGGGACACTGGGAAATGTATTCCGTCTGTTTTTCAAAAAAATTCATACTGGATGTCATCAAATTGGTTGTCCCTAATCGTGTTAAAACACAAATCATTGTAATCCCTCCTTCAAATACACTCTGGGAAGAATAACTTGCTATTCTTAGAATCCCTTTCTTCAAGGCTCACTTCTTGTTACTTCAATATCAACTATTTTAGCCCCATGAACTGTTCTGTATTTGTCTTGTACGTTTCTTGGTGTGTTCCCTTAAGCCCGAGGGTATCGGGAGCGTGATACAAATTAACAAACATAATCATAAATAAAAACAACATTGTTGATCTCTCTCCGCTGTATTGTTCTTGACCGAACAAATTCACTTGGTGTGATACTGGACTCCTCATTGTACATGGCACTACGCATCACTAGCGGGATTTCTTCCACTCATTTCCACCTCATGATTATCAGACGCTTTGACCTCTTTTATCTGATTCCTCATGCGCTATCATAGATAGGGCCATAATAGGGTCAAAGGTGGATTATTGTAATGGTCTTTGCGCAGCATCCAGAAAACCTGCGATTCAAGATCTGAAGATCCTTCACAATATGGCTGCTGGCATAGTTACAAATAGTACTAGGTGGAGACCATATGACTGCAGATTTGAGGAGGCTTCAGTGGCTTCCTGTTCATGCCAGGATCAAATTGAAACTCCTAATTATGATCACTTTACAGTTGCGCACCCTCATTTAGGAATATGCGCTTCATCTGGTATCTTCCTAGCAGGCTCATTGAATCTTCATGTTGCCTCCCCCCTGACGGTCCAGAGGTCTCTTAGATCGAGAACCTTTTGGTAAATTCTGTACGGTCATTGGCATCAAATATTGGAACAGACACCCACTGGATACTAGGAAAATCTCCAACCTAATACAGTTCAGGAAAACGTTGAAAAAACTCATGTGTGTGACTCCAACTGGTACTGTGGTCTGATATTGGTCCTATTTCTCTGTTTCCTCTATCACTTGTCTGTTGTCTTGAGCGCTGAGAAACCATTTTTTAGTAGTAGTGTCTAATTTTACTGAAATTTAATTGAAATTGTATGTGGTGACATATGTGGCTGTTTAGAATTGCCTTGCCTCAATTCGCCCTTGCTTTGCACCCATAAGGTGAGATCTTCGCTATCATCATCCCATTTAATATCATTCTATTGCAAGCCATCTTCTGCCTCCAACGCCTTTTGAACGCATCTCCCACACATCTTTATTGTGCTGAGGGCTCCCTGTGGAGGCCTTGTCACCTACCCAGAGCGCATGCGCTTTCTGGCTGATGCGACTTGCACAGCAGTCCATTGGTCGTGGCTCGGGATCACTTTGGATTGAAGTAACATCGAGAAGCGATATTGCATTCTTTTGCTAGGGCCATGCATTTGAACTTATAAAACTGCACGTAAAAGCCTGATGGCAGGATATGGGAATTCCTTAAGTACAGCTATGGCTGCACTTAAAAAGATAGTGTCAGAACATCCGGGGCTTTGTAAATCCAAATGCTTCGTTCCAATGTTAAAGTTGTAAGACATTCTTTACGGGACATTTTATCTCGTTTTTGGTTGATAAAAGCTCTTCCCTGAGCTAAACGCCAATAGACAACCCTATCCTGTTTACAGTTTGAAAATAATACACTTGCAATCATTATCTGCGACTCTGCGTATTAGCCCAGGCCGCTGGCAGGCGAAGGCCCCTATCGTGTTCGTGAGGCAGTAATGGAGAGGCTGTGCAGGCTGGGGCCTGCTGTCTGTTGTCGCGAGGCGTCGGCAAAGCCCAGCCTGTGGTTATGGTCATGTAAGGCTGCAAAGAGAGGCAAGCTGACAGCCAAACTGCTGATTAAACGCACGTTTGCTGAGTGCACGGACTGAGCAGTAAACCGCCTCTCCCACATTCTGGGAATAGACAGTATACAATTGGAAGCAGGGCCGGCTGAAGATGTGTGGGCGCTCCTGGGAGTTCATTTTAAAAGAATGCGCCCCCCCCCCTCCCTCCTTTACTTCACCTGGAAAATCCCATCTGAGGCAGCTGTTTGATGCATAGATCATAACAGAGATGTGTCCTACTGCAAATTTTCCGATGGGAGATTTCCCTAGTTTTATCATTGAGGTTGCATAACTCTGTGCTTCATTTATATCCAAACATGTTCACTGCCCCACACCAAAGAACTGAAAG
The DNA here is from genome assembly GCF_040938575.1 of Ambystoma mexicanum. Lineage (NCBI taxonomy): Eukaryota > Metazoa > Chordata > Amphibia > Caudata > Ambystomatidae > Ambystoma > Ambystoma mexicanum. The sequence continues at coordinate 732,956,867 of NC_090939.1, read as the reverse complement.
CAGCATAAACATGTCTGTGATAAGTTAACACCTTGCAAAGAGTTCTGTTTTTGGCTGGCGTGCACACCTTTAAAGTCACACAAGCTGTAGTTTGTTAATGCTGATGCTTGCATACTTTTTCAAAAGCCCAGATAAAACAATGGAGGGAGGGCGTCAGTGGTGGAAGGTTATCGCAGGGCAGGTTTATTGGCCTCTGGAAAGCTTGAACCCTAAATGAGCACTTAAGGAAAGCTATTGAGTTTTACTTTTCGGAGACACGTGCCCCCTCGCCCCCCTTAGGGTGTCAGTTGGCCATTTCAATTGCAAGGGCTGAAAGCCAAGGTGCTAACCTTGAATGATGAGGATGAAATGTCGGTATGGAGGTAGCCTTGACGGTAAAACTAGCAAGGCTACCTCCAACCTCGTAATGAGGCCCATTAACTAACTAACTCACTCACTCAGAACTTAGGGCTTGGGCTGACTTCTGAGGGCCATTATCAGATGTTAATAGGCCCATGTTAAGCAAGTGCCTTTAGCATGGGCCAAGGGATGTTGCCAGCTAGTAATGGCTTGAGGAGGGGTCACTTTTGTTATTAGACCATTCTACCCAACAAAGGTAGAACATTCGGTGTAAAACAAGGACGGATAAAGGAGAGGCATTGGATGTTGGGACAGAAGACTTATACCAGCCAGTATTACAGGGCTGGGTTTATATTAGCTGTCTGGTCTGGGTGTACTCACAGCAACCATGTGGGACCTAGCCCAGGAAGATTCTTCTGTGATCCCCTTATGTAACATCAACACCTTCTTCAAGGGCACAGGAACCCTCTCCGGGAGGTCCCCTGTGTACCACTGCTTCAACTACAGCCTTGACATCAAAATTACCCTGTCACATCAGGGTGCTGATTACTGGAGTCCTTTTGAGGTAGGAAGACAGAGGAAGGGACTGGAATTAGAGTAACCTGGAGGAGAATTTTAGTCCAGAGAGGGGGTCACCCATCTTGAATTTTACTAGGATCCCCAAACATCCTGTCTCCTCTCCACTTCCTGAGGCCAGGCATTCTGAGAATAAAATCAGAAGGCAAAGTGACCTTGTAAGAGTATCCTGGATTGGACCACTGGAAACATGCTTGCATTGGACCGATCTGCTGTAAAATGTTACCTTTATAAGGGAGGAACAATCTCCCTTTAGTTGATTCATCTCTGGACTTCAAGACACGAAGGATTATCCTGGAACTCGGATGGGGATAACGTCTATTTCACATCCCTCTGCCATGGATGTGAAGACAGAATGCTCCAAGGAAGAGGCAATCTCTTCTCCCTACCCATGTCAAGGGCACATTTGGGGTGGAAGCAGGACTCTCTTCAATGGAGGTGAAGGACCCCTGTAAGAGCCAGGCAATCTTCTTAAAGTGATAGTGCAGAACTAAGGACTCATCTTGTCCATTGGGACTCTTGACTAGGTATCCCAGCACCCCGGAAGTCCAGAAGCAGATCTGGAGCAGATCGACATTGTTGAGCCAGCTCTACCACATTCAACTCACTTCAAGCCGCTAAAGGACCTGCCATGCTACTTCTGGCACTCTAAGAACTTTAAACCACATACATACTTCTTTGAGCCATCTCAACACCGACTCGAACCCAGTGAAGTGCCTTGCAATTGCCACTCAATTTATAGCTTGCTGCTGTGGGGGCCTCTAACTCGCTGCATCCCGAGTACTGACTCGATCCAACAGAAGCATCGTCACGACCCTATTTGAAAGCCGACTCGACCCGCTGGAAGTCAGACTCGTTTAGAACGTCGACTTGTTTCAATCGGAATCATTGCCTTGAACAGTGACACGACCTTTGGGAGCCTTCGACTCTACCCATCTCAAATGCTGCTTGATACACATATGGCCCTGTCTCAAAGACACCTCGTTGATGATTCACCACTGGAACAGTGCAACCTGACCTCCACAACACTGGCTCAACTGCAGAAAATCTCCAAGAAACCTGCCTTGGTGTTGTCGAGTAGCCAAGACAAACAATGAAAGTATTTGCAGTGGTCCTCTGCTCGATCCATCTTAAAGGTCCCGAATGATTTGTAAGATCCCAATCTTTGCCTTTTCAAGACAATTTCAAGTACGTTTGAAATTTGCTGCTCAAATCATTTGCTTTCATCCTTGTCTTCTCCCAAAATACCTGCTTTGCTCTCAAACTCTGCATTCTCTGTTTCTTCTTTAAAGGGGTGGGTCTTTAGCGTTTGTAGTTAGATGCATGTATTTTTAGTTTGACTAAAGTTCCTACCTTACAGAAGCTTGGTTGGACAATCTTTATTTTTGGTACCACTCTACTATTGTTGTATGTGTTGCATCTGTACCAGATAACATCCCTCGTGAATAGCATAGCCTGCCCTTGGCCCACGTTACCAAAAAAGGCAAAGGAGGTAAGCCTGCTAGGCTGTGCCTCTTTCACCTTTACGATTGGGATCACTGCTGGTTTAGTAGTAGTGTGGAGCTGAGCAGGTGCTTTGGCCACTACTCATACCTGTACTCCTGCAGAGCAGTAGTCATTTAATCACACACCAAATGTAAATATGCCGCTTTTTGGTGTAGAAGGTAAGGATTAAAGGAGTTAAGGATTTCCCTCCAGCAACTTGCTGGAAGTAAACTCTCCATTTCAATGTCAAACTGTGAATTGGCTTGCTTACGATAGACTAAATTTGCTTACAGGGCCTTCACACGCCCTTAAAATAACAGGCAAAAGTATTCATGGTTGCAACAGTGGTAGTCTGAGACCACATTTAAAACATTGTGATTGCATTTAGGAAATGACGTACTCTTGTAACCGGGTGCAAGCGTTAGCTGCTAATCAAGGTTATAACTTTTGTTAAAATCGATTTGTGTGATCACTGAGCATTTTTACAGCGCATACGTACATGCTGACTTTTGTTTAACCCCTTTTTACCGCCTATATATGGGGTGTGAGCCCCTGAAGCCCCCCAATACTGCCTACATTTATATGTATAACTACAAAGGGATTCAGAGAGAGAATTGAGAAAAACAGATGAAATACAAAAAGATGTTGAGTTTCTAAATGGTATCCTTCACTGGAGTCTGGATGAGAAGAGGAGCCTGGTGGGACCTTTTTTTCTCTATGAATGAACACCAAATGGATTAACAAACAGACTTTGCTACACATATGGGTGCCCTCATGGGGGTGAAAAGAGAAAGAAAATCACTGTCACATCCCAAAGATAACTAAATCCCTTTTTGGTGAGGGAGTGAAAAATCACCTCCTTTGAGCATGATAAAGCTAGGCAGTGCATAATTTTGAGTTCCTTGAACACTCTCCTAAATCGGGTAAGCTGATTGTACAGGAGCAAGGATGGGCGTTTGGAGGCCATAGCATAGGGTCCTCCCCTGTGCTTGCAGTCAGATATTAGAGTCAAGAGACACAGGTTTGCAAGACTATGTTTAGTTTGAGGTTGTGCGGGTTGCTAGGCTCCAAGATATCCCCTCAGTTTAGTTTGAGGTTGTGCGGGTTGCTACGCTCGAAGATATCCCCTCAGTTTGGGAAAACTCTCTCACATCAATCAAAACTCTTTATCGTTACATGAATCGTCTTTATGCATGAAACACAGCCCACAAACGAGATTTATTTTATTTATTTTGTATTTTTGATACCCGGAGACAGTTTCTGAGCAACAAGGGCCAGATCATAGAAACTTTGCACTGGTGCAATTGCAATTTGGAACAGTATTATCACTAGGGCAAAGTTTGTCTCGGACACCAATGAAAAAGTGGCCCACAGTTGCAAATGGCAATGAATTACTTTTTGTGACAGACTGAATAGTACCCAAGGAGGAGTTTTTTGATAAAATGTGATTCAAATTGTGCAATTGAAAGAATATTTATTCAGCAACAATAGTCAAAACTACCGTCTCATAGTGAAGGAACTCATTAAACTGGCCCACACTGGCCAAAACAGTGGCCCACTTTGACAGAGAAAAGCTTGACCACACCAGCATTTTGCATTCAGGCATTGCCCTACTGCCCTTTTGGCCAGTCCAAGCCTGCTGGGTAGGAAAGGTGGAGTGCTGCTGGCTTAGTGTGTACTTGGTCTGGGGTGATAACATTCAGGGGACGATAAAACCCAAGGGGGAATGTGCCTCACCTATAGGGTTCTGGGTCCTGCGATTTAGTAACCAACTTGACATTCAAACAGACATCACCCCACTGAAAGGGGATGGGTGCAATAGGAAACCTGGAGTATAAGTCATGGGCAAACGAGCACAGACCCAGCAGCCAGTAAGATTAAAAATGCAGGCATACTGCCAGGAGAGATGCAAGTAAGTGTTTTCACTGTGAACCCAGGGTTGTGCAGAGGGACCATCATTTTCATGACAGGTACTGTGAAAAGCAACAGTCACAGTGAAGCAATAATATATCAATATTCTAACAAAAACAAAAATAACAGAAATATAACCAGACATAGTGTACAGAGAGTCCAATCCTCGAATGTTCAAGTTCTGAAATCAGGTTGTGCAAAACAGTTTGTGGCTTGAAGACAAAGGTGTGAGACACAAGTAAAATAAGTTTGCCAGACCAAAAGTTCCAGTACTGTGGAAATAATTCCTTTGTCTACAGTTTAATGATTGAAGGTTCCAGATAAAAGTTCAAACTACATGTTTCCCAGGTTCCAGAGCCACTTGCATATCAGGATCATTGTAACAAAAAAATGACCAACAGATGATACCAGCAGGGACCATAACTTGCAGGTATGACTGAATCAACAGCAGTGGCCTCTACTCCCTGCCAGTGCACCGCCACGTCAGGGGGATTCATGGTCGTTGAGCGGATAAATCCCGGGGGAGTGACTTGGCCACTTGCAAATTTGTTCAGAGCTATTTACTTTCAGGAGCTCTTCGACACGATCGCAAAGTGTACCTTTAGGAGGTTGAGTTTTGAGGTCCTGAGTGGTCAGACACTGAGGATGGTACAAGAACAGGGTAGTTTCTTCTGGAACTTTGACCGCCTCATGAAGGAGCATTAGCAATAGCTCCCAAAAGGATTTCACACTGTGGAAGAGGTTCAGAACCTGTGGATCCTGGTTCAGCACATGAGCATATTGAAGGCCATGCTTGCCTTCTGGTACTGGCCATTCCGTTCCAGAAATACTGCAAGAGTCTGTCATCGGCAAACAACTGTTGACCTCACCAAGCCCTCAGAAGATTGATCGTCATGGATGGATGGGTGTGGGGTGGTGTCATCAACTGGGGTGATGACTTTGTGGCAGTGCACTGCATGGACCCAAGCCGGGATTCCAGAACACTTAACTGCAGAGTTCATAGTTAAAAGGACCAGGAATGGGCCACACCACCTATGCTGGATAGCAGAATTCCATCCACCAAAGGACCTTTGCCATGATGCAGTGTCCTGTAGAGGGTGCCAGAGTTCTGTTGCCGGGTTCAGGCAGTACTTCACGGACTAGAACATGGAGAGATTGGACATCCTCTAACGGCAGACTTTGAATTTGGGGAACTGCTAGGGGTACAGATCCCGTTCTCATGAGGCGACCAGTAAGGATTTCATGGGCAGACAGTTTGTGTTTACACTGTGGATTATTTAGCATGGCAAGCAGAACCAGGGGCAAGGCTTGGGGCCATTTCAACCCCTTCTCTTTACACACTTTAGACAGCCTCAACTTAAGGTCCCCATTCCGGCATTTTACATGCATGCTAGAACCAAGGCGATAAGCCCAAAGGAACTGTTGAGCTATTCCTCAAGATTTGCCCACTTCTATAATAACTTGACCAGTAAAATAGGTACCTTGATCAATGTCTATACTGAGGGACAGTTCAAACCGAGGTATACATTCTGCTAATAACCTTTCAACCACAGTGACAGCATCTGCTTTTCTACATAGGTATGCCTCCACCCACCCAGAAAATATATCATCATTGCAGCGTTGTTTGGAAATGAATCCATAACATTTTACAAAAACATAAAACATGATAATATGGGACATATAACATATTAAAACATAAACACATATATCATATAAAACTTTAAAAGTTTAAAACATTAAAACATGCAGCCAAAAATACAGATATCATATTCCCTAGATTATTGCAAACATTTCAAGGAAAATCCTGTCTTCTTCCATGGACTACCCATAAATATCAAAACTGCAAAGACGACATTTACAGACTTCAAACAATTGCATAGGTGTTTTGCACCAATCAGTGATGTCGCACCCCTATTCAACATACACGTTCTAAAATTCCTCTTTCTTGGGGCATCAAAATGAGGGCAGATCAAAGGAAAGTGCTGGAGGGTTTCCCTCATGAAAAGCCAAAAAGGGCACATGGGGAAAGATTACCATTCCATTTGGCTTGTACATTTGCCAATGGGAGATTTCCTTAGCGCATTATCATTATTACGGAGCGCTTTAGGGGATCATCCTTCAAACGTAAGTACTCCTCCATCATATAAGAATCCTTACATAGTAGATACTCATACCCCATTAATAGATTTAGGTATTTATTAATATACTCATCCCACTTAATCTGCCCATAAGCATCTTGAACAATCATGTTATGGGATGAATTAATAGTTTCGAAGCAGGACCAAAGATCGCCTAGGTCCCGCCTCAACAATACTTCCTTTATATGCCAGAACCACCCAAATTGCGATAACCTACCTAGGTTAGTATATCTATTAAGGCCTCACAGAATTACTGAGCTTGAGCGCGATCATATCAGTAATGCAAAAAAGACCAAGTTCCATATGAAGAGGAATATTTGGAGAACTGTCCAGAACACGTAGTAAACTTTTAAGAAAGTTATTCTCTGTCACAGCCATAGTACCAGTGTTGGAGGAGCCCCAAAATGCAGCAGGGCACAGAGCACCCGCCAACACTTCGGTTCTATAAATGTCTATAGCTGCAACCACCAAATTACACTTTGCTCTTCCAGCAAAAGCTAAGATGCCATTACATCTCTGTAACGTTCCTTAACGTTGCCTCGTCTGAGGCCCCACACGGTCTTCCTCAACCATACATAGCTGGAGCAGCAGGGAGGAGATGGACTCGAGAGTATGCACATACACGTCTTTATTCTTGCGTGTCTCAACAGGAACTGCCTTCACTCTCGCACTTCCCGCCCTCCCCTTCCCGAAACTCCCTGTCCCCCAACACATGACAAGGGAACCATTCACAAAATGTGGACGTCACCCCCCCCCCAATACTAAACACATTGATCTCTCTAGTTCATGACTTCAATCTATCGTTGAGGTCGATTGTGAGCTCGCTGGGGCCTGCTTGTGAGTCTCACGGGCTACGGGTCTTCATCTGACATAGTCTGCTCATCGCAAGAGTCTTTCCTGTCTCCTTCGAAGGGTGAGTCCCACCCGGCAGCGGTGCCATCCGAGTAAGGGGTGGTGTCAGGGATTAGGCCTGGCATATGCCTAAAGTGCGAGGAGTTTCGGGTGATGTGTCTTGTTTTGCCTTCTGGTGTGACGCTTGAGCCCTTTACTTGCGTTGCCGTCAGGGGATCCTTGTCGAACGCAGCCATGGCTGTCCTTCCTTATGGTTGCCACACTATGACCGTATCACCTAGCTCCAGGGTGCTCGGTCTGGCTCTCCTGTCTCCATCAATCTGCTTCTTCATCTGTTACTTGTGCTTTTGGTCTTAGTCTCGCGTTTCTGCGTCTCCTTTGTAGTGTTCGTCAGGACTGGTCATGTGGGGCAGCCGGGTCCTGATGGTTCGGCCAAACACCACTTCACGGGGTGTTTTCCCTTTGGTGCTGTGGGGTGTATTTTGATAGTCCCTCAGTAGTTGGTAGAGTAGTTTCTCTACTGGTTCCTCCGTCAATCAGGCAATTTGTACACTCCTCTTCACATTGCTCACAAAACGCTCCCCCATGCCATTAGCTTGCTGCCACAGTGGAGTGATGCAGCGATGGGTGAAACCCATTTACTCGGAGAATGTCTTGAAGTCCTGTCCTGTGAAGGGAGGACCATTGTCCGATTTCACGATGCGTGTATTCCGTATGCAGTGAACATTCTGTCGAGCGCTGGGATAGTGTGGTATGCAGAGGTTGAAGACACAATTTGTAGGTCCGGGAAGCAAGAATATTCATCGACTACCACCAGGATGTGCTCACCTCCTTCTAGTAGTCCGAAAAAGTCCACTGCAATTTCATCCCATGCTTTCTCAGGCAGTTCTGTGATGGACAAGTGTTCAGGGTGTGTGTGTGGATTGAGAACAGCACAGGTGGGGCATGTCTGTAGGAGCGCTTCTACTCTGGTGTCCAACAGGGGAAACCAGACCTTTTGCCGGAGCATCCTTTTGGTCAATATTATGCCTCTGTGGCCTTCATGGGCTAGGTCCAGCATCTTTTGGCGCAGTGCTCTGGGAATCACTAGTTTGGTTCCCTTAAGTAGGAGCCCTTCAATTGTCTTGCTTAATTCGTCCTTGATGGCCACTAGGCAGGTGATGTCTTGACTTGTTTCCTCACACATGTTCTCCCCGCCTGTTTAGCGTGTTTCCAATGACCCATTTCGACACATCGAAGGGCAGTTTGTAAGCCTTGATCATTCCCTGTTTCCTGGGCTATTTGATGAGGGTCTAGCCCGTTCGGCGTGATTCCTTGCACTATGTAATGGATGTAATGATCTGCGATGGATCGAGAATGTTGCGGTTCCTTACAGGAGTGCCACGACAGAAAGTCTGCCGGGTTATGTTCTTTTCCCGGCCTGTCATGATGTTGAACTGTAGTCCTGTAGTCGTTGTGCCCATCGAGCTATTCTTGGTGGCATTTTGGCTTGCGGATTTCCGTAGAGCAACAGCAGTGCTTGATGGCCAGTCACTAGTGTGAATGGTTTACCATACAAGAAGAAGTGGAAGTGCATGCAGGCCCATACCACTGCCAGTCCCTCCTACTCCGCCTGCGAGTAGGCCTGTTCCATTTTTGAAAGGCTCCTTCTGGCGTAACATACTATGGGCCTCATTACAAGGCTTGCACTGACGGAATGAAGGGGGCCGGTACGGGACTGGCCCCCTTCATTCCGTCGGGCTAATTATGAGTTTTCCATCCCTGGACCGGGATCAGACCTCTGGTAAAACCAGACATCTTTTCCGGGTCCCGCGAGGGGAAGATGGAGGTAACAACGGGACACTTATAATGTGCCCGTTGTTACCTCCATCCCCATTCCCATTGAGCCCTTTGAGGGCTCAATGGGAATGGGGAGTGGTTCCTGCAAGGAGGATTTACCAGGTCCTCCTATGTCGGAATGACCCGGTAAGACCCCATTGCAGGAACCGGTAAAGGAGCCCGGTTTGGAGGCAGCCATTGAGCCAATAGCTCGATGGCTACCTCCAAACTCATAATGAGGCCCTATGTGCCTTGCGGTGTTGTCTTTGGTGTTGATCCGGGTCAGGATGGCTTATAGGCCAACTGAGCTGGCGTCTACCACCAGCTCTGTGTCCCTTTTAGAGTTGAAATAGGCCATGTTTTTGGCATCTGATATGCGTTGCTTGATCATTTGAAATGCTCGCTGACACTCCTCGGACCATGCAAAATCAGTGTTCAGTTTTGTGAGGGCTCTTCGCGTCTCGCTAACAGAAGCAAAGCCTTGTATGTAGCGATTGCAATAGCTGGCAAGACCGAGGGAAGAGTGAAGATCAGACATGTTTTTTGGCGGTCAGCTCTATTTAGCGTCACTACCTTTTCAGTGTCAGGTGTCATGCCAGCTGAAGAAAATATATGTCTGAAGAAACGGAGGGTGTGTTTTCTAAATTTGCATTTTTCCTTATTTAAGGTGATGTGGGCCTCCTCCAAGGCAATGCAGACTCTCGCAAGGGTGTTGTCATGCTGTTCCTGGTTTTGGCCAGACCCAAGTATGTCGTCCGAATAGTTTAAGCAGTTGGGTATATGTTTAATTACGTTGTGAATTTCGGATTGGAAAATCTCAGCTGCAGATGAGACTCCGAAGCCTTTTTTATCTATATAAAGGTGGTGATGTACCTCGAGTTTTTGTTGAGTTCCAGTTGATGGTATCCTTTGTTGAGATCTAGTTTGGAGAAGGTATTGGCTCCATTTAACAGGTGCACCATGTTGGTGATGCGTGGTGCTTTATGTCTTTCTCTCAGAATGGCTTCATTAGGCCTGCGTATATCCACACATATGCGTATGTTTGTTGAGTCCCTCTTCGGGACAGGGACTATTGGGGATACCCACGGTGTGGGAACTTCTGCTGGCTCGATGATGTCTGCTTCAAGGAGTTCTAAGATTTCCTCTTCAACCTGCTTATGTATGTTGATTGGGATTCCCTGATAGTGTTGAGCCACGGGTGGAACACTAGGGTCAATGTGCAGGTCCATTTGGCGTCCTTTCAATTTTCCTAAGCCCTCAAATAGAGCTGGGAAGAGCTGTTCGGTCTTTTCTGACAGATCTAGGTATTTATGGACCATCAGTGTGTATAGTACATGGATCAAGCCCATGTCAATGGCTGCCTTGTAGCTAAGAATGCACCCACTGGCGGTGGCGGCCTCAAGCACGTGCATTGGGATTTCTTTTTACTGTCCTTTGTATGTGCAGGAGGCCCTGAAATACCCCTTCCAGGGTAGGGGTGTTTTTGCTCCATAGGGTAGATGTGGAATTTTGCCTGTTTGAGTTGAGGGGCCTGGGGTATGCTGTTGTACACTTCAAACAGGAATTCGGTGGGTGTCTGGTTTACTTGAAGAATGAGGGTTGGGCTGTGTTCCTTTGCAGTTGGGTTACCTAATGGGTATAGCTATCCCTTTTTCCTTGGTTCTTCTCAATGCCTTTCTTTTCTTTGAGTTTCTTCTCCTGATTGCGAATGTTCAACTAGTTAGCATACATATCTCCTGGGCCGCCTTCTCGATCTCGTCGGTGTCGGCTTGCTGTCATGCCACTCATTCGACGCTCTGTCATGTGACCTTCTTTCCGATTTCTCTTTCTTGAGTCTGCGTGGGGCAGGTTTGAGTGTTTGGTGGTGTGTCCTCGGGGCGATTTGTGCCTGTCTGTCTCTTCCGGTGGGTTGTTCGCCTTCCCCTCGCATCTGGCTTCGGTACATTCTGCAGACGGCTTTAAAGTGATTGTCACTGCCGCAGGCTGTATACTGTTGTCCAAAGGCGGGACATGGGCCCTCATGTGGGAATTCGTAGCCACATCTATAACAGAATGGTTCACCGTTGCCCCTGGATGTCGTGTCCAATTTGTTGATGCATTCACTTTTACCGTGGTTTATCTTGATGTCGCCCAGGCCTTCTACTTGAGAGGCCAGAGCTGCGTCCAAGAGAGCGAGTTATAATATTTTCTCTAGCGTGCGTTGTTCTGTAACAGTCTTTTTCAGAAATCCGCGCACTCGCAACCCACTATGATTTGCAATCTTAATGTCTCATTGTTTGAATAATTGTTAAAGTACCAGTGTTTCATTTTTACTCTCAGCCTAATGACGAAGGCATCTATGGACTCTCCCTTGGTTTGTTTCGTCATGTGGAACGTGTGCCTCTTGTAGTCAACGTTCATATGTGGAGTATAGTAGTCTGTTTGGGTCGCTTTTAGGTTTTAATATGTGCATTTGGCGTCATCGGGGAGCTCATCACGATGTCCCTGGCGTTGGGGCTGATGGATAGGGTGAGGAGCCTGTGCTTCTTTACTCATCTAGGGGGCCAACTGCTTTGAGGCATACTTCAAAATATCTAATCCACCTTTTCCAGCATGGCGCTAGACTACTGGATTTTGTTAGGTCAAAATGGGATAGCAATTGTGTGATGAGGCTGTCTTGCATTCTTGGGGTAAGGGTTTCCGCAGGTGTAACGGGTACTGTGAGATTGTCAGTATCCGACATTTTGGCTGGGGTGTGCTCACTTCCCCTTTTATACGGATGTGCGCAGGTGATTAGACTTCACAACCTGACGGTGGGCTGGCTGTGTTCCCTTTCCACTGACCTGGATGAGTTTGCAGACTGGCAATGTGAGGATGGGAGTGGGCGCTATGCTGGAGGCGCTGGTGAAGCCACGTGCGAGATGGAGCGTGCTCTTTCCTTCCTGCCCTCCACGTGCTTCCGGATGCCTGCACCTCTGATGTCCGACTGGCCTGACCTTCGTGATGCTGCAGTTCGCAGTGGAATCTCGTTTCAAGCAGTGTGCTTCCTTGTGCATCCCACTGGTTCACTGGGCTTTTGAAGTTTCTATTTGTTTCCGGACCGGTGTTGCAGGGTCCTTATTCGTGCCGTAGCTGCTGTGCACTGCCACTGTCTGGGGAGCCTGTGGCCGGGACGGTGTTCACATGGGCGGACCTGAGCTCCACGCCCAGGATAGGGGCGGGGAAGCTCCACGCGGGCCTCCGCTGCCTGGGCGCCTCTCTCTCACCATGAATGGGGGGGCGAACTGACAATCTCACCCTCCGGTGCTTGGTGCGGCACTTTGCTCCACTCGCACCTTCCCGAGGAGGAGCTGTCACGGTGTGGGGTCTCGAAACCCCTCGTCACCAGTGTAACGTTCCTTAACGTTGCCTCGCCTGAGGCCCCACACGGTCTTCCTCAACAATATACAGCTGGCGCAAAAGGGAGGAGACGGACTCGAGAGTATGCACATACACGTCTTTATTCTTGCATGTCTCAACAGGAACTGCCTTCCCTCTCCCCACTGCCGCCTCTCCCCTTCCCGCAACTCCCTGTCCCCCAACACATGACAAGGGAACCAGTCGCAAAACGTTGAAGTCACAATTTCCATCCCAAATTTGCATCAGCCTTCACTTCATGATTATTCCATTTCCCATTGTTTTAAATTTTGACTCCCAAGTAATCGAACCCCTTAACCTCTCCGATTCGTGCCCCATTTATACAGAAACAAATTGGTCCAGTGCCGAAGGCTTTTAACACATTTTGTAAAATTTGGTTCAGAGGCGTTCACCTCCAAACCCTTCAGCTGACAACATTTTATGAAGAGGGCAACCTGTTTCCTTAACCCCATGGGTGTGTGTGATATAAGAACAATATCATCAGTGAAGAACAGGTTACCAACTCTTTCGCCGGCTAATAGAGGGGCGTCTGAAATACCAATTGGAAAATTTTGAAGAACACCGTCGGAGAAGAAGTGAATAAGCAAAGGTGCCAATGTACAGCCTTGCTTGACTCCCTTCAAAACATACAATGTACTTGTAACCTCGCCCCCTGGGCCCCATCTAATTTTTGCTACGGAATACACATACAGTTCCATGATTGCCCTTAATAGGTTCAATGTGAACCCCTTATCCTGCAGTGCTGTCCAAAAAATGCATCAACCAGAACCAAACAATAGACATAATTCATGCAGGCTGGGAGCTGGATAAAGTCTGTCTGCACGTTCAAAAATAGGCCTTCCAGGATATGACGCACCTCATGGGTACTGCACTTCCAACATTATATGTTAGATATATGCTGCCATTTTCACAATATCCCTGAGCCTTAGAGGCTAAACCAGGATCCATCCACTCTTGAAGCAATAAAGTGATCATAGCATTTTTACCTGAATGGGCTAAGCCATGAGTTTCACAGGCCAGATAGGGGAGCAGTACCAGACGGCCATCTGGAGAGCACCAGAAGGAATCGACTTCCAAATTACAATATTGTTGCATACAGGTCACCTTTTTGGCTTCTGGGGATTGATCTTGGAGGATTGCCAGACTGGAAAGGAAAGTGATTGGTAACCATTAGAAGACAGGGGGCCATTTAAAGCTGTAGAGCGAGCTGTGCCATTTGTTAACATATTTCCCTGGGCTGTGAATAACTGAGAGATCATGTCCCTTGAATTTAACCATAGCTACAGCTGTAGGAAGTAGCAAAGCATTAAATAAAGCTGATACATATCTTCCATTTAATATTGGGGTGACTGTGGAAGTTAAATATCCAAGCTGCTTCATTGAACTCCGAACTCACGCACCACGCTGTGGGCTGGGTGAGGGCCATGAGTTTGGCGACCAGTGCTGATTTTGCCCTAGGTAATCGATATTCTTCTAAAACTGCAAGGGGGTACATTTAGAATAACCAGAGACCAATTCCCCAGTTTCTGTGATACAGATACAAGACCCATAAACAAAAAGAATCAGGCGAGGATTGAACAAAGGTACATCGAATAAATCAACACAGGGTGACAAGAGTGTTTCTGCAATAACCTGACAGTCATACAGCTCCTCATTCCCTGAGGTTGCTCAGAAAGAGGCAGGATTCAGGACAGGACATCGATTCAAAGATACATTGGCAGCAGAAATAAGCAACTTTTCATATCGGGTGAGGCAGGAATTTGACACATGCTGCATCTTCCCTTTAAGCAATATGGACAACACAGCATGGGGAACTGCGCAATCATGACAGGACGCCCATGCAGGGAGTCAGTCTTTTCTATCAACCGGCCAGCAGCAGCGACGGCTCACAGACAAGGTGGGAGTCCCTCAGCTATTGCATCTAAAGCTGTGCTGTGATAGGATATAGTCCAGTGCTGATCACTGTGCAACTGAGTCAACACACCTTGAGCGAACCTGTTGCGCTCATCGCCGAAAAACACAAAAGGCTCATTCTAATACGGTAAACCTAAATTCAGAGCCATTGCAAGTGCTTGCTTAATGATGACAAAGGCATCTTCTGCTTCCTGAGACCATGGTAGGGGATTGGGGGTCGAATCATGCTCGATGTTCTTGAGAGGCCTAACAATGGATACATATCCCGGTACTCATTGTAATTTACCATCCCAAGGAACCCTCTCATCTACTTCCTGGTCTGGGGTTTAGGGACTTTCTGGTTCGCAGCAACCTGATCCTGGGACACATGTCTTTCCCCAGCAGAAATCTCATGGCCTAGGTATCGCAAAGAGGGTAAACACAACTGTAATTTGTCTTTAGATGCCTTGAGACCCTTTTAAGCAAGCGCATTTAACAGAATAAGAGAGTCTTCCTCAAAGGATTCCGAGGAGGGGGAGGCTAGGAGCATATAATCTATGTACTGTACCAGCATCGATACTCCTGGAAACTGATTTGGTCGGGGTGAAACAAAAAACCCTTGTTTTCACTTTAAATCTCAGCAGTATAGATAAAGCAAGGTAAGTAAGTGAACCATATTTAAATCAAAATGTGTTTATACAAAACAACTGATGTAAAATAGCAATTTAACATAGTGAGGGTTTCTCAGTTCAAGTCACTGAGGAGCTTTGTGGCAATCGCCATTTCTCATCACAATGTCCAAAAATAACTCAAAATGTCCGAAAATACAACTAAAGCCTTGCTTTATTTATACTGCTGAGATTTAAAGTGAAAACAGGGTTTTTTTGTTTCACCCCAACTACAGTACATTGGGCCTCATTCCGAGTTTGGAGGTAAGTATTGGTTTTTACCGGCATGGCGGAAAGAGCGAGTCCGATCTGGTACCACGCCGCTATTTACAGGCTATTCCGACCTTGCGGGCACGAGCTTCCCGCCATGCCGGTAAATCCCCTAGCGGCATACCGCTAAAGGGCCCGTTAAACCCCTTAGCGGCATGAAGCGAGACGTTCTTTACAACACCGCCATCGAAGCTTCGCCGTCCGTAATTATCGGTGACCGTAATTTACAGATACCGTAAATTATGGTCACCGCTAATTAACGGATATGGAAATTACGTCATTGCACAGGAACGGGAAGGAGCGCGGTGGCCATCTTTAAAAACACAATCCATTGCCATCATCTTCATACAGGACCCAGAGGAAAATTTGGATCGGAAAAATAGTCATTAGAGACCAGCATCATGCCGAAAGCACTCAAAAAGGGTGCCGCCCGCATAAGGAAGGAGCGCTTTACACAGGACGAGCTCTAGGTACTGGTGGACACTCTGCACGAACATGCAGAGATAGTATTCAGCAGTGACATGCGTAGGCCCACCGTCGTCAGGAAGAAGGAGATCTGGCACTTGGTTGCACAGAGGGTGAGCGCCGTAGGAAACACCCCCCGCACCACGAAGGACTGCAGGAAACGGTGGGATGACCTCCGTTTCAGGGTGCGGGCCATCCTATCGGCCAACCGAAGTCAGGCCTTGGAGACAGGAGGAGGCCCAGCTTCTCCCATCAAAATGATGCCCTGGGAGCAAACGTGTGCGTACATGATGGGCACAGAAGCCATAGAAGGGGTTGGCGAAATGGAGTGCTGTGCTCCGTCATCCGCTGATGGAGGTGAGTGTCATGAGTCAAGACAGTAAATGCATTCCTAATGTAATGCACCGCCAAGGGCTGGGCAAGCTGTCACATCATGTATGGGAAACCCCCCCCCCCAATGAAATCATGCCTTAACAAGTGGGACCCATGCTGATGTCAGGTGCAAGGCTGCAACCCATATTGGCCATACCACACAAAGAGGCTGTCAATGTGAGTCACCACAGTACTCCGCCAACATGAGTGACCCAGACATCTGCATGCATTTTCCATCCAAGCCCAGATCACTGTCCCACTCACCACACAAATGTCAACAAAACGCTGCAATCCCATTGTGATACCATAGGCTTGAAGAAATGCTGACCCCCAAATCATTGCTCATGCCGTCTCTCTCTTCCCCCCACAGGCAGCGGGCATGAAAGTGAGGACCAGGAAGCCACCCGGGCCAGTACCTCCAGGGGCAGAGCCAGGGGACACCATATACCTGCAAGCAGGAAGAAAACACATGCATCACCACCTGCTCCAGCAACCCCCATGGAGGGTGCACAACCCCCACCCGCACCCCTAGCCATGCCTGCAGTGCCGCCGGACACATGCCCCACGGTGCACTCTGAGGAGTCCAGTGTGGCAGGGGAGAATGCTGCCATGTGCCTCCTCGATGTGCCAGACAGCCCCACATCAATTTCCGTGGCCAACGTGGAGGATCCCAATGACATTGGACATAGCCCAGACACTCCATCATACAGCCAGGTGGCACACAGCGACTCCGGGGAGAGTGACACCCCAGGGCTCACAGGCCAAGGAGTACCACCTGCCTGTCCTGGATCCACTTCCCCTGCAGAAAGTCCCGAAAGGGCTGCAGGCTCAATACCAAGCCTGCCAAGCACATCGGCCACACCGGCCATGGATGAAGTGCGCTCCCAGCACCTCACGGGCCTGATTGAGGAGTTCATCCGGGACAACCGCGAATCAAGGTTGGAGTGGCACAATGACCTTCAGGCTCTGGGGGAGGTGATCACTGCGAGCACAAACCGGCTCTGTGAGGTGCTGGGCCGGATCGCAGATGCCCTGGAGGCAGCACCCCCAGACCACAGCCCCAGTGGGAGTACCCACCCTCCCAAAGCTCCTCCACACAGACCAGCCCTGTCTTTCGGTCACTGCGTACATTGCGCCGCCACGACATGGATCCCCCTGGCTCTGGGAGTGCACATTGACCATACTGCCACACACGTGGCCTATGTTGCACTGACGGGACTATTGTGGGGTTGTTGTGGGGGGAGGTGAAGGGGGGTGAGGGTGTGTGTGGGAGTTGAGGGGGAGGTGGATGGGGGTCAAGGTGGAGGTTTTGTTGTACACGTTTCTACATTATTATTCAATACACTGGTTGATCATCCCTAAAAAACAGAGTGGACATTGATCATTGTGCATGTGTCTTTTAATGTCGCACAGTGCATGGTGTACATGTATCCCCACACCCAGTGCCCAATGTCCTGTCATCCTCACACCCTCAGCTGACTTGTGAGTCAGAAATATTGTCCGATCAATGATTGCCACACGGAACGTCCCTCCTGTGCATCGGCACCGTGATGCTGTCCTGCCATTCCTTCCTCCTCCCCCTCATCATCATCTGGTGGTAGCAGTTCCACGTCAGGGGGCAGTGGCACGTTCCGACGGATGCACATGTTGTGCAGCATTACACATGCCATGGTGATCTTGGACACCTTCTCGTGGCTGTAGATGAGTGCCCCACCCGACCGGCTGAGGCAACGAAATCGTGCCTTCAACAGGCCGAAGGTCTGCTCTATCACCACCCGTGTACGGGTATGGGATCTATTGTAGTCCTCCTCGTGCCTGTTCTGTGGGTTGCGGACCGGGGTCATGAGCCACGGCTTCAAAGGGTAGCCAGCATCACCTGCATGAGAGTGGAATGAAGGTAAGTGTTTATGCATTCATGGTGGAGAATTGTACTAGTCTTACATGGCCGCAGGTGATTACTGGCCATACACACATGTCCCAGGATACAGTCACCCCATTACTGGCCGGCTATGTGTCATGTGCAATGGAATGATGGAGGGGGTAGCTTCTCCCTGATGGGTCATGGTGTGCACTCACTTCTTGTTGCATGTGCATCGTATATGCATGCAGCAGTGTTGGACTGCATTCATTGATGTCTTGCGCGAGACTTGGTGAAAGGGGGTGTTGGCTGTAGTTGGTAGCATACTCGTCATTCTGCACGGATCCCTACCATGGTGACTTGCAGCAATCCTATGGGGGTGCAGGACCAGTGACACGCTGTAGGATCCCTGTTAGACTCACTTCTATGTACTCCCAGGGATGACTGTCCTGTGTGTTGAGATGCAGGAGTCAGCGACATGGTGCTATTGCACTGCATGGTGCAGGATGCCCCTACGGTGTGTAAGGGCTGCCGATGAGTGGTGCATGTGTTGTGGTATCTGGCCAGGTTTCCTGTTAGTCATGTAGTGTTAGGTGTCGGCTCGAATTCATCACTGTGTGGTTATGGGGTCATGTGCCGTGTCACTTGCCTTGGGGCACAGTGTGCTGTGAGGTGAACATCGTGCACTGGCGTGAACATTCCCACCCAGGTGGAGTATGCATCCCCCCCCTTTCCCACCCAGGTGGAGTATGCATCTCCCCCCCCCCTTTCCCACCAAGGTGGAGTATGCAGACAACCTACTCACAGCCCCAATGCACTGCCATGGCCCATTCAGGTTACTCACCAAGCAGCCAGGCACGTCGTCCAGCATGTCGCTCCATGTAGCGTGGTAGTGTTGAGTTCCGCAGGACCAAGGAGTCATGAGTTGATCCTGGGTATCGGGCATTGCAATGTGTGATGGCTTTACTGGCATTACACACCATCTGGACGTTGATGGAGTGGTATTGCTTCCGGTTGCGATACGGCACCTCCATGGCATGCGGGACCACCAATTCAACGTGGGTGCAGTCGAGGGCACCTATGCAATTTGGCATGCCTGCCAGTGCATGGAAGGCAACTTTGGTGTCATATATCTCCTGGGGAGTCCGGGGTAGGGATATGTAGTCCCTTGTGTGGTTGAGGAGGGCATCCAGCACTTGGTTGAGTATCCGGGAAAATATGGGCTGTGAAATGCCATGCATGTGCCCCACTGTATGCTGGTCGGTGCCTGTGGCAAGGAAGTGGAGCACAGACACTACCTTCAGTAGAGGGGGGATGGCAGTGCTGATTTCTATGCGGCTCACTATATCGTCATGTATCAGGTCCACTATGGTAGTAATGGTGTCCCGGTCAAGCCGGTACAGGGTGTGGATCTGCTCTTGTGTGAAGTTGAAGGGGGTGGTTCTGATGCGGGGGATTGGGGGCTGCCGGCATGGTAATGGTGGCTGCACCGGTAGGGCATGCTGGGCCTGTCTCACCCTCCTTCTCCTTCTGTGTATCCTCTGTGGTGGGGGCTGTGGTTGTTGTTGTTGCTGTTGTTGTAGTTGCTGCCTTGCAAGCAGGGCCTCCAGCTCCAGGAATGCTGCTACAATTGGTATCATCTTGGTGTGGGAGGGGGTGTGGTGTGTGGGTGTTCTCCTTTTGTGCTGTGCCAGACTCCATTGCCTCCACCTGTGCTGATTGAGTGCACCTGTTCCTCTTGGAAACACTGCTCAGGTTTCTTTACACCTTCTCGGCGATGCCGGTATTTGCTCCATGGCAGTAAGGTACTTTGCGGTCTTGTGGAGGCCGTTTTTTCCATGTCCGCTTTACTTAGGATCAGCTCCAGTTTACGCCATGCTGCTAATTTCGGCATGGCGTGTCGGGCGCGCGCCACTAAACCGCTATTTACGGCCTCGTACTTTACAGCGCCGTAAATAATGGTCTGGTTGGTCAGATTGGGCCGTAACGGGAAACGATGCCAGTAATCCTTTACCGGCATCGTTTTTCCCTTACCACCCAACTCGGAATGACCCCCATTGTGCTTTATTGAATATTTACTTTAACGATTGGCTAAAATGTGCTTTCTGGATATATAAAGGTTACGGTGGGGTTTTGGCTCCACACCCAATGAAAACCTTTTAGGACTCTGGTCTGCAAGGAGTGCAATTAGGGGTTCCTGCTGGCAACAACAGGCCTTGTTTGTTTAGATATTTGTTGTATGGTCTCTGAGGGTCTAAAGTCCATTCCCCTTTGCACCTGAAGTTACAATTTTTATTATTGAAACACACATATAGTGTATGTGACATAATCACAGCTAAACCTTAGACACAGCCTTTTAACACTAATTGTGCACCTCTTCCCTTCATTGCTTCACATAAGCGGTGTAGACACAGGATAAAGCATTAGAGTACATCGCAGCAGTGTAAATAAAGCAAGACTTAGTTGTATTTGTGGACAACATTTTGAGTACCTACAGCATTGACAACTTCCTCAGAATGCATCATTTATGAGAACTCAGAAGCTTTTACTGTGGAGTGTAATGCTCCAGTGGCAAGCAAACATTACATCGTTTGACCATCAATAACACAATCAACATACAGGGCATTAGGATCAATCAATATAAGTGGTGCAACAAGTTCAGAGACCCCATGCCAATCCTAACCATCAATCTGAAGTGGTGGCACTGGAGGCTGAGATGCACGGTTGGCTGTCCGACTCGACCGCCATACTGAGGCCGAAGTGGACACTCGGATTTTACAGTGTCCAAACTATTACAGTAATTGCATTGATCAAAATATGTTTTCATGTAATACCTTTCAGTAGTTTGCCCTGGCTCATATGACTTGGGTGCTCCTCTACCCCTTCTCCGTCTTCACCCTTGCCCACCTTCCATGGGGCAAAACCGTTGCCTTCCCTGGGGAGGTTGTAAATTCTGTATCTGCAGCACCATAAATTTGGCTTCAGTAGTTTCTTTCTGTCTTTCAACTTTTTCATGAAAGTGCTGTGCAGCTAATAAAACTTCTAACAACCCCTTTCCTATTAGTACTGCATTTAGTACTTCAGATACCTATGGTTTCAAACCCTTAACAAACTGAGCCAATACTGCTTGAGGCACTATATGGGCTGCATCAACAATCCCAGATTATTCTTCAAAGCATTTTTTCAAATGCTAAGATACTCCCTAGGATTTCCTCCCTTGGCTTCCTTCCATCCATTTATTTTAGACCAATCAGTCTTTCAAGGAAAAATGCCAGTAATAGTTTGTACCAGTCTAGCAGTAAAAGCATTCAAATCTCTAGAGGTGGCAGGTTCTTCAGCTGCCCAATTGAAGCGCACTTTGGGCAAAGTAAATATATCTGTGGGCAGCACTGCTCGTAACATTTGATTCAAATCTATACAAGTGGGGTGATGGCAATTTATTATGGCCTGAAGTTCCTCATGGAACCTATCGAGATCTTCTTGTATCTTTAGAAATCTCTGAACAAAATCAAAGAAATCAGTATTACTCCAGATGGCATGTACAGTAACTAAAGTATCTCCTCCTCCCGGGAGTTGTCTAAGTGGAAATGCAACAGTACTGTTATTAACTGTTAGATTTGGGAACCCTCCAAATGTGCCTGAGGAAGGCTAAAAGAAGTTCAGAGATCTGAGCTCGTATTTCAGAGGTGAACGGGCCAACCATAGGATGTATTTTGGTGGACTGGTGATAGGTTGGCAGTTGGGTAGAGTCTCGGCTAGACGGTTTTTGTTGGGTGTAACATTTAAAATGGCAGGGTTGTATGTGTCCAAATAGCGACAAGACTTTCCTTTAATGGGGGCTCCCCTGGATTACAGGCTATAATGTTTTGTACCTGTTTTTTGTGTACCGGTACCTGCAGATTGGTAGACTCAGTTTTCATGGATTTAACTTGCTGCTGGAGCTTTTCTTGAGTGTCTTTCAATGCTGGGTCAATTCAATCTTTCTCTTAGCAGCTTCAGTACACTAGTCTAGATAACTATCCCATTGCTATTGGTGTGCATGTGTACCTTTCTTTTCTAACGCCTTGCTTAAATTCATTATTCTGTGTAAGTCGAATGTGCCTTCCTGGTGGAAGGGTTGATGTGACTCACTCTGCGTATGTTTGTGCAATTTATCCAGGTATTTACATGCTTTGGGCAAATAGTGTGCAGACATGAAGTGTGCTGGACTTCCTTTAGGAGGATGTGGCACTTGTCCAGACTGCCCTGAATGCATTCTCACTAGGGTAACACAAGGTATGAATTTTTACGGATCCAGGTCCATTCTTAACTCTGTCTGCATTGAGACGCTATTGTGTCCTGTGACTGGTGGTGTGGGTATGTCTCATAACTGACTGCTCTGCCACGACAATCCAGGGGCTCAAGTATCAACACCCAACCTCCGTTGTTGGGGATGAACCCCCAGGTATGCCAGAGGAACAATGGAAGTTCACAGACTTGGAGGGACCAACACCCTCCCACGGGATACACAGAGAACTCAGTCAATGGCAAGTTCAAACTGCCTTTTATTACAAACAAAACCAACAGGCATCAGCACAGGAATAGAAAATATTCATGCACATCTCGCTCTTCCTTGGCTCGCAGGCCGGTTTTATTGCCAAATGTGGTCAGCACTTTGTCCAACCTGGGCCCTTCTTCCGAAAACCTATTGGGTGGGTGATTAGGTATTGAGTATGTTATAACCCATGCACGACATTATACATGTTATTCTACTGGCGCTCGCATTTCAGGTTGCTAGCCTGTTCCATCCCCAATTCACGAACTATAAAATTGTTGCAGTGTTGTGAACTTACCATTAGTTCTTGCCCGTTGCTAACCACCCCTAGGGTACAAAACTGAGATTGGCTAGAGCTGACGCCCACAGGCCTGGGACCTGAAAAGGTTCCCAGCTCACTGTGTACCTCTTCAAGGAGATGAGAACGATTATGTGTTTGTATTTTAACTTGTGTGTACCACCTTTGCCTTATGAGAGTGCTCCCCTGTCTGGTGCAACACTTGTTGAATACTTGTTGCGGTCCGTGTCTGGCAGCCTGGGACAGCTCTCCTTTCCCACCGCTGATCGCTGTCCATTGTCTGCTTCAGCCGTGTCACATGTTCAGAGACCACGAACTTGAGCTCTGCTGCCCTGAATTATGAGGATTTATTTGTATTTTCTGCAGCTGGTCCCTTTGTAGTCTGGGGATTGGAATATCATCCGTATCTCTTGACCTTGGCTGCGCGTCCTGTCTCATACGTCTTGTACTCTGTCCAGCATGTATCAGCTCAGCTTGTCTCTTGCTCAGAGGCCTGCTGTACTTTCCCAAGCCTTATAATGCGGTTTCTACAGTGTCCATGTTATACTACATCTCCATCGGTTAGTCACACTTGGCTCTGTCAGGTCCCTTAGGTGCTCTTACAGTTAATAGGGTTTTTCGTGTTTAAGCATCTGCAAGCTTTGCTCAGGATCCCTTGCACCTTGCAGTTTCTGCCTTACTGCGTTTGGCTAATGGCAAAAAATAATAAAGCAATGAAAGTATGTATATGTATCTGTCCTCTAACTATAGAACTGTATGCTCATGTTCTTCATGTATTCAATTGTGTGTTTGTGTCCCGAAGTGCGGATGCCACGTGCGCTTCATGCCTAATGCTGCTATGTCGTGGTATCTCTAACAACATCAGCAACATGGCTTCTTGGTGTTTAGTCCAAGCTGTCCATACAGGTGTCTCTGATCATGGCCTGCGGCTCTTCATTAATGCATGGATAGATCTGTGTATCCCTTGGTTGGTATTGCTGGCTGAAGGGATACCTCTCAGGGTACTTATCAATCATTGGCCCGTTAGGCATTATCCAAAATAGAACAGGTGATTGCTGTGTTTTCTGGCCTTCTTCCTTGTCATGAATTTAGTGGGGGGTGGGGGGGGTGGTGGCAGGATCCTGACCCCCTCTTCACCATTCTGCTCCATTACAGAAATTTCACAAACATGCGCAGGTGTTGGTCAGATTCAGATGACTTCTGGTTCACAGCCTATATCCCCCATTATGCTACCCACAATGCAGAGTGGTAGTTCATCTTTTCAGAGACATGGGTAGGTAAGGGTCGAAGACAAGACACATAATCAGTAAACACAAAGCCTGTTACGGCTCCTACACTAAGATAGAGAAGAGTGTGAAATATAAAGCTGGGTCACAGCTGAGTTGCACATTTAGGATTTCAAGTATCAAGATACAGGTTTTAGACAAGACAACCACAGGGCTCTCATCCAAATATTTTCTTCACACTCATACAGAACACATTTTCCCTAGTCCCTTATCCACACTACCCTACCATGACCGGTGCAGTGGTCTCATTCTCTTAAGTCAGTAGGAAGCATGGATGCGCTACTTTTACATTTTTTGAATTCTATTCTGAGGTGGCGAACTGCGTTTACTTTTTCTTATTCAGATAGACAGTTCTCTACGCAGGGTACTTTTGCTCTTGTAACCTTGGATACTGACAACAGATTTTAGACTTCAGACTACATATTTCCAATTTCAGAGTTCAGGTTTTAGATTTCAGATTTCAGAGACAAACATTTACCTCAACCCATTTCAAAGAATAGTTTTACAAGACATAACAATACGCTGACACATTGCCTGTGTTCACCAACTCTGATTTTCAGTCTGCTCTTTCTTCCGCATCTGCTATGTCCACCATCATCGAGTCACCGGACACTCTCCGCTCCGATGAAATGATCTTACATGGACCTTCGGGGATCACCGGGAAGTGTGCCTGGTGACCCTTGGAATCGGCTGCAGGGCAGTGGGAATTCGATGTCAAAGGCACCAAACTTGTTGTGGAAATTTGACCACTGTCTGTTCCAGTGGATTGGTGAATAATTTATTAGTAAAAATGAAAGAACACGTCAAAACAAACCAATGACAGTACAGGATTTTGGGGCAAGTGAGAATCCCCTTCCCTCTTTCACCGTTCTCCTATACCCAAAGGAACACATACATTTCAATGGGAGGGGTGTTGCAGACAGGGGCAGGAATCATACTGAAACAATGTTGCAAACAGGGAACAAATCCCCACTATACTAGTTTTTGATACAAGCTGCATTCTTACATGTTAGACAGTGTTACCAGGGAGCGCAACATAACGTGATACATTTAGTGAAGTAGAATATACTCCTCAAAGATTCTCACATGCTCTGAGGCAGGCGAGAATGCTTACAGTATGACTTATGTCTGCTAAAGCCGCTTTTCTTAAGAAAACAGGGACCTACAAAATGTTTACATTTGCCAAAAGGGAAACACTTCAGAAGCGAGGATTATGAAGGCGAGCATTCCTACACACTAGGCGAAGAGCCGTAATTGCAAAGACATGCTCAGTAAAGCCTAAAGCCTCACCTCACATGGGCAAGAAACAGTCTTTAACCATGACAGTTTACAGAGCCTACTCAATATTATAATGCAACAGTATATACTAGCGAAGTACATAAAAGCTTCCCTTCCCAACGTTCCCCCACATTGTAACCCATGATAAATGTTCTGATCAGAAAACATTTGAAGGATGAATGAAACAAGCAAAGTAGAGTGAACACTTTTACTTCATCAATAAACATGGAACACAGGGATTGCTGATTTTCTAAGACCCAGACTTTGGCTTCTATACTGCTGGACGTAATGGTGGAAAGTAACACAGGATGTGATCTAGATCCATAGAATTCTCCCTAATTCACCCCACCATAGTATCATCAATAACATAATAATTTAACATCATCACCATAATAACATCAATAATTGGTGGCATGTCTGCTATTCTACATCATATTGGTAATGTTATGGTGGAGTGAACTGGATGATGATACACATAAATTAGCCTCTATCTGCGTTTGATTCTTTGGGGCTCATTACGAGTATGGTGGTGTGGGGAAAAAGTGTCGGTAAGGTAAGTACTGCGATGTTTCCCACTCCGCCATACTTCGAGTTTGGCCTTGGAGTGGGTGATTTACCTCCAGCATCATGCTGGAGGTAAATCCTCCCACTTTATATCAAGAAATCTGCAAAATCGCCGGAAATTACCACCAGCCGAATTACAGAGTCCTATGGACTCCAAATTAGTGGGGACTAACACTGCCACATCCACTCTTAATCCAGTGGTAAATCCGCGGGACCAAGTGGGGGTAACAGTAATTCCATTGGGCAGTATTCCAGCAGATTTACCACTCTAAAACCACCCAACTCATAATGAGGCCCTTTGTATTTAGAGTGTGTGTTAAGTCTCGTTGTGAATATACATGGTGTTGGGTGGTTAATCAACTTACGCGTTTTTGTTAGATACTACTGCTTTGTTAATGTCCTTGCCCAAGTACTGTTTTTAACATATATAATATAGGGGGAAAATATGTTGTCTAATTTACCATGTTCAATTATTTCAAATTATGTAAACTAGGATTTCCAAGTTAATTAATTAATGTCCATGCGTCTTTTCAGAATCTGTATATGTTTATAGATATTTTTGAACTATGGATTTTTTTGGGAGACTTGAAAAATAATTTCTTATTTTTTTTTAGTAAAAACAAACTGTTGTGACATTATACCCTGTAATAGGAACCCCCGTTTATTGTTTTGTTTCGACACCTAGAATGAAACCTAACAATATTCAATATAGAACAACTCAGTGCTCCATCCTTGTGATGATAGCTGTGTGTGAGTACAATGCAATGCATTTTTCCAGGGATACCAGAATATGTAATACACCAGTATGGAAAATGCACAACTCCATGCACCATCCCAAGGGAAGCCAGATGTACAGGACAACAGAATGCAATATCCATGAATGCAAGGTGCTTCTTAGAGATGCGTATATGTAAACAAGACACATTACAATTTAGAGACAATCCAGCATGCTTCCTTGGGGATAGCTAGATGTCAGACAGTGTGTAAACCAGTGGAAGGTTTTTATTAGTGATACTTTGGTGTGAGCAGCATTGGTTTCGAAATGCAGCAGGTCGTCCTCACAGGGGAAAATAGATGTTACACAGAATAGCATATGAATGAAAGAACTCAATTCACTGCCTTAGGGCTCCCATAATGTTAGTCCAATTTAGTGCATTTTGCTACGAGTGTCTAAATGGGAGATAATAATATTGCACAGTATAGTGCTAAAGTATGGATGGGAGGTAACAATATAACATATGAAATTCAGTGACCTTTCCTAAAGGAGCGGTTCTCTCAGGAGTTTTATTTGACCAATCAACAAGGAATGTATTTTTGATCATATACCATAAACCTTGCTAAGTATGTTGTTCCATGTGTAATTGATTACTGTTCATCTTTGTGCCTATTGCTGTTGTGTATGTACTGTTTATTTTTTAATTCAAACCAATATACTTTTTTATATTATTGACTATAGACTGTTTTCTCATTTGCGTTTGTTGTCTCTTCTCACTGTTTTACTAAATATAATTTTGAAAGGAACCCTGCATGCATGTATGTATTTAAAAATGTAAATAATTTTTCTGTCCCCAGAGTTATTGTTCAACAATTACAATCCTCAAACATTATGGCCATTATTCAGGGGTTCATGTATGAACCGGAATACACAGATGAGGAAATGTTTGAGAGGGAAAACCAGCAACAAAATGGTCAAATGACTGAAAGTGGTGCAGATCATTCACTAGATCATGATCCTCGTCAAATGGAAGATGCTTTCACTTGGTGTACATGACTTAGATGTCAATTGATGCCACCCTTGATTGAAAACATTTGCTGGCGTGAAAACTCTGCATGCTTGCCCTACATATCCGAAGATAAATCTCTACCACTGTGCATGACCCAGCAATGAGACTTCAGGGTAGTCTGCCTTACACAATCTGTGTTGAGAATTATGTTGGTGCTGATGCAGGAGCTTCATGGAACCGTTACCTCTTGTGTTCCTAGCAATGAATAACTATTGTGTACACGTCTTTTAACTGTGCCAACCTTGCACTATTGCCTTCTATATTAGTTTACAATGCTATTGTGATATAATTAGTTCACTATATTTAAATTGACAAATGTATTATACTTATGTTATGCTACACCATTCAATCTTATTTTTGGTGAGCATTCAAATTTCTTTTTCATAAGAAAACCTACCACAAGAAAAGTCCAATCAATGTACTTATTTCCCTGCTAATATACATTTGCATATCATGTTCTCTAAATATTTGACTTTGAACTCCTTATCTCATAATATATGTTTTGGCTTTGCTATGTATGCCTACTTTATTCAAAATTATGTGAAAAAAGTAAAAATTAATTATTCAATTGGTTCAACAAAACTATTTTGTTGACTCTATTATTTACATGTGTGGCCTATAAATTGTACACATGGTGGATTTATAGACGATTTGGATACCAAGTTTGTCGGATCATACCTGCCTGTGTCCCAACAGCCATTTGGGAGTGCTTTCCTCGTGATTTGGGGGAATATACTGCATTTGTACCGACATTCCAAAATCCTAATCAATATAACCTCTTGCTAATATTGTCATACTATTATTTCTTTAAACGTAGTGGTAGTAAAATAGTTGTACATTTCAATACAATATTTGTACTTGTAATAACTTTCAATAGTGTACTTTCTCAATTTTCTATACTGTTATATTTATTTATTTCCAAATTATTGTTTTGCTATGAACCCTCATAAACAACCATGTTATTTTAATACATTTTACGTCATACCACAGAGCATACACCCCTTGTAGCAATACAAACAATAACCATGCATTCCAAAGGAGATAACAGTCAGAATGTCACAAGGCCTAATAGGACCGTTATTGTTGGTTTTTCCTCTGTCCCCCCACCCCTTTCTGTCTTGTGGCACCTGGAAACACTTGTGTATAGGCACCATACAAATGTACAATAAATAAATGGAATAAACATTGCATATTTTTATCTTTGTTTATCAAGTTTTTTAGTTCTTCATGTAACACACATTTTAGGCTGTTACATTCATGAGTACACATGGGTTTACTAGAATAAGTAGATGTGTACAATCATGACAATTTTTATGGTCTTTCAAATAAATGGAAAAATGAAAAATGTTCTTACCAAAGTCACCAACACCAAAGCCCATCAATGCATAAGAGTTTAGAAATAAAAATGCTATGGTCTATTAGCACAATCAATGCATTTTATTGTTACTGCTTTGACTGCTTAACCCATTTTATGCTGACTTTATCCTAATCTACCTTACAGCACTCCCTTATCAAAGGATATTTCACGTTGTACATGCGCTCTCAATGGTGGCAGGTGTTTTGGCTGAACGTACCTGTAACCAAGATCAATGTACAACGGAATGTGGTTTTGCATCTGGTGACCTGTGCCCACATGCCCCCTCCCCCTGATCCAGTGTCTCCATACTCCCGTTTGAAGACCTTGTCCCTGCAATCAAGATATGTATGTCACCTTTGACATGGGCCTGGACCTATTCTGCTCACTTCATTCTGATCCACCGCTTCTTTTATCAAGGGCAGTTCTCACTTTGGCCATGTTCCCACAATGGGGGAGGGAGGTGTGCAGCCACTATTATGCATGTCACAGGTGCCGAAAACAAGGTACAACTCAAAGGGGTCTTGCATCTAGTGACACTTGCCCGCAGTGCAACCCCAGACCCAGTGTCTCCATACTACATTTGAAGACAGTGTCCCCCTTTGAATGCCATGTGGCTTTATTCAACATATGTATGTCACCATTCAACACACAGGCCAACACCCTTTCCACTGACGTCATCCTGATCCACCCTCTTCCCTTATCAAAGGCAGTTCTCACTTTGTCCATGCCCTCTCAATGGGGTGTTTGTTTGGGCTGAACACCCCCAGATACTTGCCCATATGGCCACCCCAGACCCAGTGTCTCCATACTACCCTTTGAAGATGATGTCTGGGCGATAAATAAATGTATGTCCCTGTAAACGAGGGTCTGGACCTATTCTGCTGACTGTATCCTGATCCACCCCCTTCCATAATAAAGACAGTTCTCACTTTGTCTATGCCCTTTAAATGGGGGTTGGTGTTTCGGTATAACATTTCCAGAGTCGAACTCGATGTACACCTCAATGGGGTGTTGCATCTAGTGACACTTGCCCACATGGCCACCCCAGATCCAGTGTCTCCATACTCCCCATTGAAGGCAATGGCCGGACAATAAATATATGTATGTCACCGTAGACGAAGGCCTAGACATATTTAGCCGACTTCACCCTGATCCACCCCTTCTATATCAAAGGCAGTTCTCACCTTGGCACTTCACTCAGAATAGTCGTGTGTGGGCCCACATTTGTTTGCAAAATGTTACGTCGTCAATCCTGCACATACCTCAATGTTTACACGTATCCATATCAGGGTATGAATTTGATTGACCATGCAATATTGTATTTTCTAAAATGTACTATTGGGAAAATAAGAAAACATGAAATCTTCAATGCTGTGTCAAGCATCTTGCTCTGTGTACCATCAGCAGTGATCTGTGAATCAAGATTTGAGTTTTAGTCTAATTCATAGATTCTTTTCTCCTCTGAATTCTCAATGTATGTCATTCTATTTTGAAGAACTGAACCACAAGCAAACTAAATGATCTTTCTACTACTACATACATAGTGTTCATTATAATTTGTAGCTTTGTTAAAAGGAGGAGACTTTTGTGCTAAATTTGACATATGTTCCCTCTGACACTGTGATGTCAACAGGTAATTATAATTGTTCTTTCATAACGTGCTTAATGCCAGAGACCAGTTTCTCAGCGTGAGACCGGTATTTAAACATGTGTTGCTTTGTGTACTCTTGCTTCCAATACAAATATGTTTTCTAGTTATACATTCATTCAATCAATATCTTTGATGAATGATAAGACTAGGAGGTTTCATTTCATTACTTTATAGGTGTCTTCTCATCACTTGTGATACTAAATATGTATACTGTAAAAGGCCACTATTTTGTACTTATTGTATGATACCATATATGGTTAACCTTCTAATTGCTAATTATTTTGAATCCAAGTCCATCATTACTACATGTAGAAGACTATGAAGAACATAATGTGCCTTATATGTAATCACAAATTAAATTCAATAGTAACTCCATGCTCCATGTGGGGGTGGAAAAAACGCAAAGACCAGGGCTACAAAAGTAAAAGTGACAATCATCATTGCTCATGCATTGTAGTTTAATTTCCCTTCCAATGTTCAGAGATTATTAATGTAAAATTGTGTGATTGGTAGAATGTACTTACTTCCTGTTTCTTAGTAATGATGCTCCTACTTTTTCCATTATGCGAATATGCACATGCAAATAATAATATGTTTAAATTGCTCATCATATATTGTGTTCTCATCTGGCTTTATCTATGATTCTCAGTAGGATACATTAGTGCAAACCATTAGCTCCATTCCCTATGACAATAGTGATGGACAACAGGTATTTCTTTGAATTATTTAAAAACATTTTAATTTCCACAATAAGACATTTTTAAGGTGAATGAGTAAGTATCTTTTCTATTTAAACCCCTTATCTCACAGTTAAATATACAACCTTATTCCTTCATACTTATTTTACATTCACTCTGTTCTCCTCACTTCTTGTGCAGTGTCATGGCGCTGTAAAGTAAAATTATGTTTACAAATCAAGTCATAGCACGCAAGGTAAACAGACAGATAATACTTCAGTGTGTGTACATGGTTACGATATATAGATCAATATTAGCCCCCCTATGTATAATATAGCATATTTTCCACTGATAAATGTCAAACTTGAAATGAATGAGGAATAGGCTATTACAATCAGCAATACTTTAACATACAATTCAATTATGGTTTGCGATGTGCAAGGATTTAACCACTGATGCCTTTGACTGGGAACCAACACACTGAATCAGGTACAACAATTGACAGAGGTTTTTTATTTTGTTTAAATTTGAAAGTGTTTTATATAATTTCATAACTGTATGTGTATGCCATTTTTGAAGTTATGTTAATGCTTTGAATTTGTGTGTTCTTTTGTGTGTATCACCTTTTTACAAATCAAAGCGCTCATAGCGGCAAATTTTCATTAGGGCACAAGATACATCATTCAAGGACCTCAGGCACACTGATACAAAAAGTGATGTACATAGAAATATTTTCTATTATATCGGTACAATTAAAGTTATTCTGTAAGTATTAATTTATGTGCATATAAATGTTAATAAGGAACCACCAGGGGGCGCCGAGTTGCACTAACGCATCCACACTAGTCTCCTCCAAAGGGCGCCGTAAGAGGGACTTGAGCCCCCCCAGACCCCCAGGAGTACAGTGCCGACCCCCCCACGGATTGCTGTCGCAGCGGAGCCCCCGCGGACCCCAACTCCGATCTTCCGACGTGGAGAACTCGTCGAGTTCGGGCCCTTGGAGAGAGGAGGGAGAGGGAGCTCCGCCTTCCCCCGCGCCGCGGCTCCGCAGGAACTAACGGAGAGCCGCGTAGGGGTTGAGGCCTGCGGCTTCCTGGAATCCCGGAATTCCGACGGCTGCTAGGGGCCCAAAGAAGAGCCCGGAGGAGTGAAGCGACCGGGGCCTGTACCCTACGACATCTCCAGCCAGGAAGGCGGCCTGCGCAGTTGACTCCGTCGAGCGTGCAAATCTCATTGCCTGCACCTCGGCCTGGAGATCGCAGGGGAAGCAGAGTCTGTGGAGAGACGTGGGAACCCCCGACACAGCGAGAGCCCGGGCAAGACAGGCTGCGACCCCGGCGGCGTACGCGACCCGACAGGAAGAGCATTTTTACCGGGGCTGCGCTGGCAAAGAGGGCCGAAAATACCTGAGAAGTTTCAGCCGTCCACGGATAGTAACCCT
Organism: Ambystoma mexicanum; assembly: GCF_040938575.1. NCBI lineage: Eukaryota > Metazoa > Chordata > Amphibia > Caudata > Ambystomatidae > Ambystoma > Ambystoma mexicanum. Next base: position 732,923,956 of record NC_090939.1, on the reverse strand, counting down.
CAATCCGCAGGTCTCCATCTTCCTCGGCACAGTACTTTGCAGCTGAAAACAACAGAAAGTGTAACAGAACAATTTCCTGGACAACTTACATCGAATCAAGTAAGAGGGGCCCGCAGCGGTCCCTTAGTCCTCTCCGCGTTCGGCCTTCCCCGGACTCTGCTTTTCACAGGTGGGGTGAGACGAAAGTCCGGTGAGTTCCACGTGGCACGAGAGCGCCCCAAGTCAACCTTCACGTTTTGCTTCGAGTAACCCCCCGCCTCAACGGAGAGTGTAAAGTTAAGGCTGTATACAGAGATATCCCCCCGGTGCGCGCACCCCAGTCCTGTGGGGGGGCCCAACGGCGCAGCCCGCCTGGTCTGTGGAGCCCGGGGGGAGCCCTTGTGGAGATGATCGGGGAGAGCCTATGACCTGGAAAGAGGACCTACAGAAATTTCGGCGCCTGCCCCCAAGATCAACAACCTGCCCTGAGATGGCGGCCCCGGCACACCTGGATATGTCTGATACTAGCACAGTCACCAAAGGTATGGCTGCCCTCCTGGAGGAAAAAAGAGGCTTCAGAGCAGACATAAAGCTACGGCTGGATACCCTGGATAAAACAGTGGACAATATAGACGACAGGGTCCAAGCGCTTGAAAACAACACAGCCTCGAATGACATATTCGAGACGCAATTCGACATGCGACTATCGGAACTCGAGAGGAGAGAAGAGAAATGCTCCCTAAAGCTTGATGACTTAGAGAATAGAGAACAACGCTGTAATCTTCGCTTTTTGGGGTTCCCGGAGCGGGAAGGTGAAACGCAAATGGACATAATCAAAGCTGTAAACGCGGTGGTGGGATCACTCTTTGAGGGGGCGAACACGAATGAACCCACTATTGATAGAGCTCACAGGGCGGGAGCGGTCAACAGAGGCCCCAGGTCCATTCTCGTACGTTTCCACTACTTCGCGGAGAAGAACAAAATACTGGAACTGGCACGTAAGAAGGGCCCGGTGGACTGGGAGGGGGCCCGGATTTCGGTGTACCAGGATCTGTCCGCCTTCACCCTGGCAAGACGTCGACTCTGCTCCCCGCTGACAAAAATGCTCCAAACCAAGGGGGTCCGATACAGGTGGGGATACCCTTTTTCACTTTCCTTTGAACTGGAAGGGTACAAATATGCCCCGGTCACAGAGCTTGACATTCGTAGGGTGTCGGGCGAACTTCTCGGAGAACCAAACATGGAAGAGGAAGAGCAAGAGCGCGGAAGAGAGCCTGTTGGACCCGGGAGAATTAAGGCTTCACAGGAGAGACGTAAAGTCCGAGGCCACAGGAAGTTCAGAAGAGTGGCTCCGACATCCCCTGGTCAACCTGACACTTGAGGAACCCCAAGAAGCTTCACGGTCTAGTTTGATTTTCATGCCATTGGGGGAAGCACTGTAATTATTTGTAATCTGAACATGACAGGGGGGAGGGGGGACTCAAGTTGTTGTTATTGAAGAGCTCAAGAGCCCGGAGGAGGGAGACAATGGTGGCCTGGCTCAGCGACAAGATGAAGCCGCTGGTCCACCAGGCGTTCAGGGGGGAGGAGGGAGGGGGGAGGGAAAAGTTGGGGTTTGTTCAAGAGGATTTTAGTTGGGTCATGCCAAGTTTTCTGGTCTGTTTTGTAACTGCAGGTTTGTTATTTGACTATAGCGGGGGGCGGAAGTACTGCGGGAGCACTGGAATTAGCCGTCCCGAGAAGGGAGACATAAGCTTTTACCATTGCTATGATGGATGATTCCTTGCAATATTTGACAGTGGGTTCGTTAAATGTGCGGGGGCTCAACTCTCCCACTAAAAGGTCGTTGCTGGTGAGGGAATTTTCAAGGCTCCGGCTCCAATTCTTATTTGTACAAGAAACACATTGGGTTAGGGACAAGGAACCAAAGCTGAGAGCTAAAGCTATTGAACAAGTGTATGCAGCGTCCTTCCAGGCCAAGAAACGAGGAGTTGCCCTATTGGTTTCTCCCGGGGCACACTTCGTTCTCAAAGCCCAGAGGTCAGACCCGGAAGGTCGATATATCATGGTGAAAGGGGAGGTGAGGGGTCGGCTGTTCACCCTGGTCTGTATTTATGCTCCAAATGAGGCGCAAGATGGCTTCTGGATGGGGATGAGAGAGAAAATTGTAGCATTTTCTGAGGGTACTTTACTGGTCGGGGGGGATTTTAACATGGTTCTTTGCCCTGACAGAGACAGGAGCTCGCCCAACCCATGCCCTAATCAACGCCTCCAAAAAAAACTGGTTGAGGCATTTCAAACAGTTAACGAAGATCTGGGCTTGAGCGACACACACCACACAAAACAAGATCGAGACCCCGACTTCACATTTTTCTCGAAACCCCATGCTACTTTTTCCCGTATTGATTATATCTTGGTTGACGCCACGCTCCGGGGCGAGGTCACGGAATCAGGGGTAGAGGTGGTTCCCTGGACAGACCATGACATGGTTAGAATAAAAATGGGTATGCCCCTGGCCCCGCCACCTGGGTCCTTATGGAGGTGTAACGACCTCCTTCCGCACGACAAAGAGGTGCGGCAATCCCTCCTTACAGCTATCACAGAATACTTCTCTATCAACGACAATGGGGAGGTCGGAGTTATGGGTGTCTGGGAGGCATTCAAGGTGACCATTAGAGGCATTCTCATCGAGACAGGTTCAAGAAAAAAGAGGGAGAGGGGACAAGAGGAGAAATTATTGAGGAAAAAGATAGAGGCTATCCAACCGGGTGGGAAACTAAAAACACAAATGTTCCCCGGAAAGTGGGAGGAACTCCAAAGGTTGCGCTCAAGCCTGGCAGACCTCCAGGTGGGACAAACAGAAAAAAAGCTGTCCTTCCTGAAACAGAAGTACATGGAAAAAGGGGAAAAGGCAGATAAAATATTAGCTTGGAGGCTCCGGGAGCTCAGAAATAGTAGGAGGGTTAACTCCATCCGGCCACCGGGAGGGGAGTCAACTGTAAGAGATAATAAAATAGCTGAACACTTTCGGCACTATTATGAACGCCTGTACTGCTCGGAATACGCAGGGGACGGAACCGAGATCGACAACTTATTGGACTCCCTCCCGATTCTCGGCCTCTCACCCGAAAAGGCAGATATACTGGATCTCCCCGTATCCCCAGAGGAGATAATAGATACCATAACCTCCCTGAAGAGTGGAACAGCCCCAGGCGACGATGGGTTCACAGTCAAGTTTTATAAGACCTATCGGTCAACGCTAGCCCCGTTTATGGCCAAAATGTTTAACTCAGCACTTGATCAGGGCACCCTCCCACCCTCGATGATGTCAGCATTGATAGTAGTAATCCCCAAAGAGGGGAAGGACCCTTCCCAGTGTCAATCATATCGCCCCATTTCCCTTCTTAACGTGGATGTTAAGATCCTGGCCAAACTTCTGGCGAACAGACTGGTGAACTCCTCCCCTCACTAATACATGGAGACCAGGTAGGGTTCATTCCGGGACGCCAGGGTTCCAATAACATACGGAAGACCCTAGGCCTCATGTATGAGGCCTCGAGGCAGGGGGTAGAGGGCTACTTGCTTGCTTTAGACTCTGAAAAGGCCTTCGACCGAGTCGAGTGGCCTTATATGGGCAGAGTTCTCCAGAAAATGGGCCTCGGGGAGAATTTTTGTAGGTGGGTCTCGACACTATATAATAGCCCCACGGCAAGAGTCTTGGTCAATGGTGGCACGTCGGAACCCCTGGCCTTATCTAGAGGAACCCGGCAAGGCTGTCCTCTTTCCCCCCTTCTATACGCTCTGGCAATGGAGCCCCTGGCCATAGCGATCAGAGCGGACCAGGAAATTACAGGGATACGTTGTGGCGATTGCGACTTTAAACTCTCTCTATTTGCTGACGATATTTTGGGGTATCTAAACAACCTCCAGGTCTCACTACCTAGATTATTCGATCTTATAAACCTCTATGGGGCCTTCTCGGGGCTTAAGATAAACGCCTCCAAGTCTAGTATTATGCCTATGGGTCCCGGGGACCAAGACATTGGGGATCGCTCGGAATTATTGGGAGTGAGAATAGAACGAGTGTCCACTAGGTATCTAGGCACCTGCGTTCCTAGGAACCTTTTGCTACTATATCAGTGTAATTTCCCGGAGATTTTGGCCAAGATTAGCAGCGATCTCAAATGCTGGGCGCCTCTTACACTCTCTTGGTTTGGGCGTATGGTAACGGTTAAAATGAATATCTTACCTCGCTTATTGTATCTTTTTGCAGCCCTCCCTGTGGTCATTCCTGAATCCTTCTTCGAGGTTTTACATGCCCGAGTCCTCCAGTTTATATGGGACGGGAGGAGAGCAAGAGTCAAATTCTCCACCTTGACCCTTCCGAAGTCTCACGGTGGATTCGCCCTTCCCGACTTCAGACTATACTATAAAGCAGCTCAGCTCCGGGTGATGATGGAGCACATGAGAGAGGATATGAGGACATATTGGACATACATTGAGGATATCCATACCCACCCGAAAAAAGTTAGAGATCTACTATGGGCCTCCCCTAAAACCATCCCCTCCCATCTTAGAGAGCACCCCACACTAGCAGTCTTATGGGCAGTCTGGAAACCGAATAAAGATAACAAAATGTTGTCATCCTGGCCGTCCCCTTTAACATCGTTATGGGGTACCCCTATCAATCTAGACACCAGAGGCTTCCGCGACACTCAAGCTTGGTCAGACATGGGTTTGGAGAGGGTTTCCCAACTCTCCCGCGAGGAGGGCTTCATAGATTACGAACAATTGACCGAAGCACTGGGTGACAAACCACCCTCGATCTTTGAGTATTTGCGTTTGAAGGGAATTCTGACTCACCCTCGGTGGGCTGACAACCTAAATCGCCCCCTCAGCCCCTTTGAAGAAGTAATAGCTAAAAGTGTCTCTCGAAAGGGCTCTCTGTCCAAGTTTTATAGTACTCTGATAACGGCTAATTTGGAGGGTAGGCAACCTTTCAAACGAATATGGGAAGAAAGGCTGGGCATGACGTTGGATGACCACACATGGTGGGCAATTTTCAAAACTATATTTACCGGTACTCTGTACACCGCAGCCATGGAGCACAGCTTCAATATTCTCCACTCATGGCATCGCCCCCCAGCCACCCTCTCCAAAATGTTCGCAGAAGTGTCCCCCTACTGTCCTAGGTTATGTCACTAAAGGGGCACATGGTTCCATATGTGGTGGGGATGTCCGGTTATTCAGGTGTACTGGTCGGAGCTTCTCAGCTGGATTAAGGATATAGAGGGGTTCAGTCCATCGCTACTCCCCTTAGAAATCCTCCTGGGTACCCCCATGCTGGAAACGGAACAGAGTGCATTCCCGAGGGTCATCGGGGCCATGCTGAGGGCGGGGAGGCTAGCATTGGCCCAAAAATGGAAAAGCGCCTTAGCACCAACCAAGGAGGAATGGCTTTGTAAACTAAGGGTGATTTTTACTTATGAAACACTTACAGCAGTGAAAAATGACAAAGTCTCGGATCTCACACAGGAATGGACCGCAGTTCTCCTCCATGACGAATGTTTCTCAATGCGACTGTAAAGATATGTCTTATTATGTATCCTCTGGGCTTATCCCAGCACCGGCCCTAGAAATGGAGATTGACCCTCATTTTGCTCTGAACCACGCTGTTCCCACGATGTCAAATTGTATAGCAAATGCATACAACGATGTTCGAAAGTTCTCTCTGCAGCTTCTGTAACCTGCAAAAACCTCAAAACTTGGTATGTTGCAAAGTTGGGGGGGTGGGGAGGGTGGGAGGTGGGGGAATGGGATTAAAAGATAAAAACGTTGACATCCTTGTCTGTAAGCCTATTGTATGGTCGGTGGGGATTGACTGATTCCAAACACATTAGAAAAAGCATAGAAAATAGGATTTTTATTGTAAAACTTAACAAGAGTCATTTTCTTGGCATTTGTTATAGTGGAGACTAGGACCAGGCATTTTATTTATCACTTAGAGGCTTAAAAAGAAGAAGAACAGGAAGACTTAGACCACATCACTAACAATTGTTGCTGCATGTCAAACTGATGTGATTTGGGAGGAACTTCTGTGTGAACTTTCAAATACTCAGCCCAAAGTTAAGATTCAGCATGCCCATGTGCAGTGGCCGTAGTTTGAGCTGAATATCACAAGTGAGCCATGGAAAAAAGTAATGGTGGATCATTGTTCCTGCACACAATGTCCACCTGAACGGACAGACGCCACAGAAGACAGTGGAGCGGCACCCTGCAGAGCAGACAGTCAGGTAAGAGCAACATTCTAGTTAAGGGGCGCAGGACTGTCCAATTAGGACTGGCAACGTGCTATAGAGTATCAGGAATGCACCGAGCGGCGAGTCCCTTAAGGAAATAAAGGAAATAGAACCTGGGCATTCGCATTATAGAAACAATGTGTATCTCCCTTGTTCACAGACAGTGGGCAACATTATATGAAGGCAGCAACCTGTGAACATTCCAAGCCACACACAAAGGCAGGGCGGCGGAAGATCCAGAGAATAGAGATCACAGACTCCGGACCATGCAGATACACACAAGGAGAGCAAAATACAGTGGTGAGAAATAGGTGAACTACCACAAAGAAACATATGATGTTGTCACAGATGCTGGAACTGATAAGTGAACTATGCTTTGGGATAAGCCTCTAAAAGAAGGCCAGATCCACAAAAAAGAGAAGACAGTTGAGACACTCTCCCTGTCTTTTGATTACACGTTGTATCAATGAGATAACATTGCACACATTAGACTGACAATACTCCCTTCGTCTTCTTCCCCTTTTGGGCACGTGACCAGGAAGCCACTGCCAGCATAAAAATTGGGGAAAACAATCCATTACCCTTCAATGTGGACACACAGGACGAGAATAGTTACCATTCTTGTTGTAATTATTTCACTTTGCTGTTCTGCTAAAAATGACATAGATCAGTAATTCTGAAGTCAGTGTATGTCCTGAAGAAAGCGGGAAGTAATGAGATACCACTGAAACCGGTTGACAACAGGTTCAGGAGTGATGACCTAAACCCCGTGCTCCACAAGATTAGAAGTGATGGACACGTCCTAGACATAGCAGCATCTTTTAATATAAACAGCCCTAAAAGAATTAGAACTGTTTTCTGCTTTTAGAAATTCCTTGACCACTAAGCTGAAGGACCTAAGTGCAATAAGACACACAGATCCAAGGCGATGACAAAAAAGTAAACTTTCGACCTTGATGAAGTGTGCAACTTTTTAGCTGACAGGAAAGTTGTGAGCGAGGATAGGGAAAGATCCCCAGGTATTTTCTGTCCCCTCGACAGGTGTTAACAACAGCGAAAGCCTAGGACAAGTCCAACCCCTGAAGAGAGGGCAAATTCGAGAATATAGGGATATTTAGCTAGACATAGGGATTTAGACCATAGGAATAACTTTTTCAACAAATTGATTCTGTCTATATGGTGTTAAAAAACAGTCAGGTGAAGGCAGGATTGGAAAGCCTTAGACTCCAAGTTATTTATATAGCCACAGAAGATTAGTCATCAATACTTGCTGATCCACTTGCCCAATGTATACCATCGAAAGGATTGGTGAAATATAAAGATCTACTGTTCCCTCTTTCCCTAATAGAGTTTTACACTCAAGAAATATCACAGTTTTATTTCACAGATGTATATCCTGAATTGATGTATGACATGGAGAAAGACCTTGACTACAACATGAAAAGTGAGGAGAAATTCACCACCACCATTGAAACTGAATGCACCACATCGCAGGATGAGTGGCTTTTGAGAGAGCGCAAATGCATTGCTTTTGACAGCTGCTTGTTTGAGATTTTAAAATGCATTAAATGCAACTTTAGAAAATGTGGGAGGACTTGTGGTGAGCCATTGGTTAATTTTATTGAAGTAAGTAGTTGGAACCAACCTGAAGATCAGAGGAGCTGTGTGCACAAACATTCAACATTTTCATGGTCCGAACAACCCATTATTGGCAAAGTACATGTATTAAATATCATTAGTTCTTAGGCTATAGTATTCAGCAGATCAACATTTAGTTGAACAGTTTTTAATTAATCTTTTGTTTTGCTCTTTCATTCAATGTACAAGTTTTATTTATTGAACATATCTATTTGAAAGTTGCACAGACAGCGTATTAAGAAACACATGTAATTTGGCACTTTTCAAAGCATGTAGGTCACAGTTCAAATTCATATCACAAAATATTGATTGTTGTGGGAGGACCCACTCAAATACCTTGCACGACCGCGGAGCAGCCAAAGAGCTGACCGCTGAGGTGACTGCAGTCTTTGGGCAGTCCTCACTTTGTTTTCCATGCATTCACAGAATGAGTCTGTCTCCAGAGCTCATTGTTGTGGGTGCACCCACTCAAATACTGTGCACGACCGCAGAGCGGCCGTGGAGCTGAACGCTGAGGTGACTGCAGTTTCTGGGCAGTCTATGGCAGCGATGGACGCCAAGGATGCTACCGCTGCCTCCTTTAGCCCGGCCTTGGAGGAAGAGGGCCGGTGCCTTTGGAGCTCACAAATATCTTGTGAGGAAAAGGAAAAGGAAAAGGCGGACTTTGGTTCAGCAATTAATTCCCATGGATTATTCAACTCAACATAAGACGTCTCAACACATCAAATTACCACATCAGGGAAACTTGACTCAAGACTATTGCCCGGCAGGGTGCTCTCGTCCTCAGCCCTTAAACATCTCTTAACGACTATGCTGCCTCCTGCAGCTGAAGCCGTGGGCTGAGCACACCCACCTAACATGTGCACTGTAGGATCGGACAGGCAAGAGGCCGCGGTGCGCACCCCACAGAAATTTGGCAACCAAACCAAAGTACCAACCACAGCCGCAGTTAATCTCCCAAACTCACATAACACCTCAAAGACTACACTTCCCACAGTGCCTGGCCCCGCTACGCCCCAATCCCTACCTGCAAATGGTGAGCCTGAGCCACCAGTCAGAGGACAGATGGCGACGGCCGCCGAAGATGGTGTGGAGTCGTGGTGCAGACCAGTGGAGTGCCTCAGCGATGTGAAATCCTTGACGGCTATGCAACAAGTCCTGGTGGCTGGGAGAGGCCTAGACCGGATAGGGGATGGTCCCACACATCATGGCGGCTACGCGCCAGAGAGGAAGGAGGAGGAGGGTGTTGGCTCTCAAGCATCTGTGCAATGGGGGCTTCGATATGAGGATGACCGTCCTGGCAAGGTCAATTTTGAGGTGCCAATCAAAGTACATGCAGACCACTGTGTCGATGATGTGCTCAGCGCTTCATGCCAGGACGAGGAGATAGGTGCATTTGACACAGCAAGTGAAAGTGAAAACATGATCCAATCACAGGACGAAGAAGGCTCCTACGCTGGGGTGAGCCTGTCTGCTAGAGTGAAAACTGCAACAACAAAGGAGAATGCTACAAAACAACTTTTGCCTCTGTTCCCAAGGAAGAAACGAGTCAGAAAGCAACTAGACACGACTCACCTTCAGATCAAAACGGCGATAAAGAAAAAAATTGGGAAATCTACCTCAGTGAACAAAACTTAAAAAAAAAAAACACTCAGAAAAACGGAAAACAGAAAATAATGAAATCAGCAGAAAAATCTTCCCAAAACCTTTGTTCACCAACCCACTTAAGGACTTCTTCAATAAACAATGTAAGTGAAAACTTGAGACAGTTGTGGAACCTTCCGACGCTGAAATCTTGGAGGCTGTACAGGAGCCCCAGTCAACCGCAAAATTCTGGAAAATTGTAGACAAATCAAACTTGGCAGAGCTAAGCCCCAAAACAAGTCAGCACTCAGCTACGCCTTCAATCTCGGAAAAGGTGTTTGTTGTAAACCCAATAGCCCCTCCGTCTGACGTACGCAAACATCACCTACAGCCCTCTGAAATTGCTCTAGATATAGAAATGTGCAACGAAAGGAGGGAAAAAGACCACAGGACTCTGCTGCCCTTAGCAAACCTGAGGTCATTCCACAACTCACCACGAAAGACTCCCCCACAAGAACATTTCCCCGTCAACGGGCCAATGACCCTTAAAAAAAACTGTCCCTGTGGCAGATCTGTTTTCAAAGAAACTGCTTATATCAGAACAGGAAACAATGATTGAAATAGACAACTCACCTTGAACTAAAGAACTAGACCCCAGTGGCCCGAAAGGAGCAACAACAGACTGTACAAATAAAGCAAACGAAAACCACAATTTGACGCCAGTGCCGGGCCTGAGTAACACCTATGAAAACACAAGCAGCCTCCCTTCTATGAGAGACTCATTGTCGACGCCCTTGCACTCGCCCCACAGAAACAGAAGGTTCAGTGAAATTCCATCGAACTCATCAAAAGAAACCCTGTCTAAGAAACCCGACCTCCTGACAATAATGTCATCAGTGACAATTACACTGGCACCCTTTAGCAAATTGTATGAGTCACTGAACAACAGCTAAAAGATCACACGATTTCAGCTATGATGCACACAAAGCTCATATTCCTTGAAGGTTACATCACTGCCATGGAACAGAGACTCAAAGACCAGACAGTGGTGGTTCCCACTCAAAGCACTGTCATCCTAAAGGAAGGAAATAACTTGTGGGATCCTCAGTCACTGACTTAAGAAAAATTGAGGTTGGAACACAAACCCCTTTGGAAAAAAACGTTCTTAACTCTTCAGAATCGGAGAACCAACTAACTAGCTCCCAAGAAGAAATAAATGTCAGTTCTGCTGTAGGCCATCGAGTGGTGTCCTCCTTGCCTGTTCGGGAGCCACTGAATGCAATTTAAAAAAAAAAAATCAGACCTTAATATACACAAAGCTATAGTCAGCCAAGAAAGCAGACAAACTCTATGCACAAAGAACAACTGTGTAAATGGGGCGGACATGATTCCGTTTACAGTGGAGACGCGGTGTAACGTTACCCTAGCAAACACTGTGAACAACGACCCTAACAAAGACTTTGAATATCTGAAAACCAAACCTAAAGAAACTTGGGATGACAGACGACAAATCACACTTTGCCTAACCGCGTCGGAGGAATCAAGGCCAGTAGTTGGAAGAAGTGTAAAAAACGGCCTCCCGACTCCCATTCCAAGAAAAACACAACTTTTTCGTGGTGCGACGAAACAACTTGATGAAACAAACAACCCAAGAAAACTCGGGATTTCACGAGACGATCCAGCTAAATCGCCAATATCTGTGGAAGACTTCTTAGTGGACAAGGCAGCAATGAACATAAGTCAACACCTCTCTGCTGTCTTGGAAACCACACAAGAGGAAAACACTCCAGTGGAACCAAGGGAGACTTGCAAATTATCAGAGAGCCCAGAGGAGGAAAACTCCCCGACAGGGGCACTCCAGCCAAAAGAACCTGCAACTATCTTTCTGACCCTGGAAGATAGGTGTAAAAAACTGGCGATAGTAACAAATTGGGGCTCCCATCAAACCTTTGCTGTCAACCGCAGACACGAGGAAGATACCTCCAGGAATAGGAAACCATGCCACAACAAATTTTACTTCGAGATCCAAAGACTCGCCCAAATGGATAGATCTATATCAAATGAGAAAAATAACACTGCAAATAACTCCCGAAGACCTAAATCGAAAACTTCAAGAAAATATATTGACCAGCCTGACAACCCGGTCTCTCGAAATGACCATGGACCAGAAAAAGTAAAAAGTCAGACAAACAAACAATTGCAAGAGAATCCAGTCAGGAGAGTGGGGGCCGCACAAATCTTCAAAGTGGAGTAAACAAGGGATAACCACGACAATTTAGTACTAAACAGAAGAACTGTCTTAAATCTCCTGCACCACATTCAAAACCTCAGATTCCTAAGGTCAGAAGATCTAATATTAGCGGAGCCATATCGTGAGGGCCACAAAGCAAAATCCTATCTACACATAGCTTCCTGTGCTGTAAAATTAACGATGAAAGACGCAGAGGAAAACCTTTTGAGTTTGGGCTATGTTCTAACTGAGGTGAGAGAAAAACTGCCCTGCTCGGAACACCTTGACCATGAAAGAAAACAGGAAAAGCAGTCCAGCAATCCTAAACTTAAACCTCGTTTTGTATCAAGAACCGAAGAACAGTACAGAAATAGAAGACATGGAAACAAAGATCACAGCTACTCCAGTTCTAAGAACAGAAGAACTGATCATAAATCACAAAATAAGCAAGCAGAAAGCAAACAACTACGGGACCACAAAAAGAGGTTGGAAAAAGTGCCAGTAAGTTCAAGGGTGATGGAAACTTCACTACTTGAAGAGGCACCTGAATCAGGGAGAGTTCCTAGGGGCCCGTTGCCAAAAATAGAACAAACTGTTACATCCCATCTAAAAAAATAGCAACAAGCCTCTCTGCGACGTCAACTCCAAAACAAAGACCACGCAGCTGTACAAAAGGTTACGAAAGTGGCGCTGAGAATGGGATCTTGGAATGCGAGAGGTCACCAACGCCTGACAGAAACCAGCGGTGTAGATCTGGGAGCCTTCGATATTCTTTGCCTACAGGAAACTTGGCTGGTCAAAAAGCCAACGCTAGACGGCTATGTCCTTGAAATGTATCTGGCCCTGAAAAGGTTAAAAGGGCATCCCTCTTTGGGACTCATATCTGCTATCTGTTCAGGAAGTGACATCCACAACCAAGAGACTCTCCTAGTGAATAGCTCCATACTGGCAATACTTGTAACCTGGGAATACATCAATATGCAATCCGGAAGAAAGGACCGCACACCGGTAGTAATCATCAACACCTACTGGAACCCCCAAGCTATCACGACCAAAAACTACCTTTCGATGATGGAAAAAACAATTAATGACGCGTACGTTGAATACCAAGTGACACACATAATCATCTGTGGCAACTTAAATGCAACATGCAGGACGCAAGACCCGGCGACTAAAGGAAACAAAACCAAGTCCCCATGGGATGAGCATGGCACCCTCTAGTTAGAACTAATGGACTCAAGACAACTCCTTACCATAGACCAGTCATTCCACCGGCCTAACCGTATTCCTACTTGGGAAAGAGCGAGAACGCCTTGATGACAATTGACTATATTTTTGCTACACGTGCTATGCTGTCGCTAACAACTTAATTTGAGGTGATAAAGAACAAATTTAGTGACCACAACCTCCTGACTACAACCTGGGCGTCGGCGGCCATCCAGAAAACAAGAGCAACTACTGAAATTGAAAGCAACACCCACGGCAATCGGCTTAGGTTGAGCACAAGGAACATCAAAGAACTAACGTGTAGTTACAGAACCATGGACGAGGCCAGGGAAGGTGCTGAGAAACTGACAGCAACTGATTATCATCCTCTGCTATTATTATTCAAGCCCACGGGACAAAAAACCCAATCGTCCATCAAACCTGAAAAAACACAAATTCAACAAAACTTTGGTGGAGAAAAGACATGCACTGCGTAAAATCAAAAGAATGCCATCAAAATGTAAGTAAAAAATCTACAGGAACATGCTATACGAAGAAATGAAGAAATATAAGTCTTGGCTTAAAGGTTACCGGATAACAATGTATCAGCAAAACTCGGAAGAAATGTTGAAGTTGGTGAGTGGCCACAACTCCCGCAAATTCTGCTCACTGATGAGATCAACAGAATCCTCAACTGACGACGCCCTCTCAAGCAGTGTGGGCGAAGCCACTTGGGTGAAACACTTCAAAACCTTATTTTACTTGCCACCGAGTAACACCTCCCTAAAGCAAGACAAATTGAAAACATCAGGAGCCCCGGGTCTGGACGGGATGACGAACATTAATTTAAAGAATCACCCGTCCGAGAGGGCAACCTTCATCAGCTTGGTCTTTGAAAGGTGTACGGAGTCCAAGAGTGTACCACCATCCTGGACATCAGCAATTGTGGTGCCCATCTTCAAGAGGGGCAGCAAAGAAGACGTGAGAAATTACTGCCCGATTGCATTACCGTAGGAAATCGGGAAGGTCTTCAGCTGCCTACTACTATCTAGTTTCCAAACGTGGGCTAAGATTTCGACAAGTGCCGACCAGTTCCAAGCGGGTCTGCTCAATCATCTGTCAAGAGGAACTTTGCTAACAGAACGGCTGCTAGATCGTTCTACTCTCAGTACAGAATTACTGGGAGGTTTCCATGGAAACGTTGTTAAGTAAGCATGTGACTGGATTGGGTCACCTGGTTGGGGGTGTGGTTTCCTTACTTAAGCCCTGTGGTGCCCAGATCCGGTGCTTCTGATTAGCGTTTTGTTTGTGGCTTTTAGCCTCTAGGCTTGTTCCAGCCACCTCATTTGTGCTTATCCATAGCCGTTCCATTCGGTTTCTTACAGAGTTCCAATTACTCCTCACGGGGGTTTGTCTGCAGTCTGTTCTTGTTCTGAGGCTGAGGCTGTGTGTCCATCTTCAATCAGCCTCTAGCGGGAGTTCCTGACTATACTCCGCAGATGCCTGCTTCCAGCTCCTGCGGCTTCAGCTCCACGCTGCAGGGAGCATTATTGCACAGCTGCAGCCGGTGTTTATGTAAGCGACAGCAACCCACCTCACACCACTTGGCAGCCACAGCTCACTACAGTTTCTGAGCCGCTCATACCAAGCGGTCTTCGGCAGCACCCACCACGCACGGAATCCTCGGATCACTGCAGTTTTCTACGCGACTGTGAAACACACGGTTTCTAGCATTCTCTACACCGCAAAGAACTTGCAGCACTGGTTCTTCCCACGCTGCTCCAACTACGCAGCCCCTGGATTCTCTACGCCTTACAGAGCCGCAGCTCATACACCCGGGCCCACCCGGATGGGGAGGCCCGGGGCCGTAAACTGGGAGGTGGGGGATTTGTGCGAAGTCCGGTGGGGCAGCGCCTTCTGGCGCTGCCCCACTTAGCATGCACATGGTGGGGTCGGGCTGCTGGGTCCCTTAACAATGGGAACCCAGACAGCGCGTCTCCCCCACAGGAGGGTGAGGTGAGAGGGGCAGGTGACAACCGGTAGTCGCTGCCCCCTGTCACCTTGCCCTCCATACTTCAAAGGCTCCCCCTGCCCATCCTGCGGATGCTGAGCGGGGGCCTTTTGAAGTTCAAAGAAAGGGCCGCCTTGCCCCCAGGCCGAATTTTGCCTTTATCTGGCAGGGGCAAGGTGGACCTTCTCATGCTTCCTCCCCGTCAGCCACGAACAGCAGCAGGACGGCTGCAGGTCTGCACAGAGCACCAGGACGAGACGGAGCACCGTTTGCTGGGACCAGCTGACATTTTTTCCTGGCTGCGGAGAAAAAGCGGACATTGACATATTTCCAGCAGTGAAGGTCCATCGGTGCGTAGGTCACCCCAGCCCCGCAGGCTTCAACAAGACAGAGAGGCACACTGCTGCTGTTCATTCCTAGGAGAGAAGGCTGAAAGCTCCCCAGCCCCTCCTGCACCTCCCATCGAAGTGGGATTTTTTAAAGAAACCAACGCTGCGCTACACTGTTGCACTCAGAGCGAATTACTTCGAGAGAAGAGCCCAGCTGCAGCCAGGTGATTGTTTCAACAGTGGGGGGGCTGCTGCCAGTGGTTTGCAAGGAAATCAACGCTGCACATGCATAGGACAAGGTACAGCTGGATAATTGCTTATGAGACCTGTCCTAATCTGACATCGTGTCATGACGGCGAAGATAAATTAAAAATACCTTCTTGGGGATACAGCGGGGGACTGTGGGCTGACACAGACAGGCCACAGCATTCCAAACCTGACCGAGTCAAAGGTCACAAGCAACGTGCAGCTAAGGAGCAGAGCATAATTTGCGGCGGCTGGGCATTTCTGTGTTTCAGCTTGGGAAGCAGGACTACACAGATCGCCGGCTTTAACAGCTGGACAGAGGACAGCCGGAATTCCCAGGCGCACATTTCGGCAGACCTGCATTGGAAGGAGGCAGACACAGAGCCCCAGCATTTTTCTTCGCTTGGGAACTACTATAGGGGGGGGGGAGAGGACCCTGACCCACACAGCAAGTTGGGAAACACAAGGACAGCCCATTACGAACCAGCACGCAGAGACCCAATCAGGCAAGAGATGGCCAACGCCTTATCCCTGAAAGAAACATTACTCCTGGAATGGGCCAAAGCAGCGGAAAACAGTCCATGGCATGGACGTGGTGCAGGAAAGAATGGCAGAGGTCGCATCCACCAGCCTCAACGAGGATGACGCAGGCGCCTTGAAAGAGGAGGTCAACGGCGATGAGGAGCCAGCAGAAAGGGAGCAGCCAGCTAGGAAGAAGCAGCGCCTTGACGTCCGCAGCATGCCCGCCTCTTCAGACACCCACCCAGGCACCAAAAGAAAAGCAAAATCAGGTACTGTGAAAAGCAATGATTTGGGGCCTATGCTTGAACAATTTTTAAAATGGCATAAGGGTGCGGGTGCTGGGAAAAAGAAGAGGCACAGGGATGACTCGAGCAGCTCCAGCAGCGAGAGTGACAGCACAGACACAGAGTCGGAATCTGGGGGCGAGGATGACCAGGGCCACCTTAAAGCATGGGTTGGGCCTAGCAATGATGTACTGTCTCCAATCCCACATATGACTAAATATGGGAGGCGCACTGCCGGCAAAAGTGTAAATAGAAGCCTAAAAAAGACCATTGCATGGCACATTGAGCGGAAAATTAAGAGAAAGATTTGGAAAAAGCAATTTATTGACATTTTTTGCCTATTGGAATATGAAGAATTAGGTTTTTGCATTTCAAAAAGGGATAAGAAAGAGGAAGAAAAAGAGAGAGCAAAGAGGCCCACACTGGAGAAGAATATTCAGAACTGGGAGGCCTCTTTTCAAATCCTATCCACAATAATTCTTGAAAAATTCCCAGAAGAGGGCACTGCACTGATTGCCTACCACCACAGAATTTTGGAGATTCACAATACCTTTGGGGGGGAGTCTTGGCTGAACTATGATAGAGAGTTCAGGAAGGAGATGCAGAGATTCCCTGACCTGGGCTGGGAGGAGGAAGACCCTAAATTGTATCTTTTTCATGTATTAAAAGAAAACTCAGCTAGGAGCGCCCAAAGCAGCAAGGACCATGAGCATCAGTATAATAGAAGGGGTAGAATCAGGCAACATAACCAGCGCATGCCTCAACAAGACAGTATAAATACTAACAAAAACAAACCCCCCTTTCGAAGACCGCCCCCAGGGGGGCAAAAAACAGGGCATAATCAGGGGCAGTCTGGCAACCGCAGCAACGGGGGGGGCAAAGGAAGCACTCCGGGGTCCTGCCGGTACTTCAACAGAGGGTCATGTAACAAGGGCACCGAGTGCAGATACAAGCACCAATGCAGCACATGCAGTGGTGGCCACAGCAGCAACAACTGCACAAAAGCCTCTCCTTCCAGGCCCAGCCCAAAAGTCACTGAGGGCAAAAACATGCACTAGCTATAGAATAGGGGCCTCACCAATAAAAATTGACCAACTGCTAAAAATGTTAGAGAACTACCCTGACCCAGCAGCTAGAGCATTCCCGGCTCAGGGTTTCAAAGATGGCTTCCAGATCCCATTCAAGGGCCAGGGATCTCCCACCATACCCAAGAACCTACAATCTGCCTCATCCCTAGCTACCATAATAAGCGAAAAAATTGATAAAGAGCTACAACTAGGGAGGATTGAGGGCACCTTCCAACACCGACCCTTCACTGAGTTTTTATGCTCCCCCTGGGCATTGTGCCCAAAAAAGAGCCGGGGGAGTTCAGGATGATCCATCATTTATCACACCCACCCGGTAGCTCTTTCAATGATGGCATCCCTGCCACGGAGGCCGCTGTCTCTTACAGCTGCGTGCAAGATGCTGTCGACCTAGTAAAACTGTCAGGTAGACACACTCTCATGGCAAAAGCGGACATTAAGTCAGCTTTCAGGCTGCTGCCCGTGCATAAGAGCACTTACCAGTGGCTGTGTTTCCATTTTGACAATAAATTCTATTTTGACAAATGCCTTCCCATGGGCTGCGCCATCGCGTGTGCCTATTTTGAACAGTTCAGTTCTTTCCTACAGTGGGCGTTCCAACAGGCCATGCCCAGAGCCAGAACGGTACACTATCTGGATGATTTCTTCTTCACTGGCCCAGCAGGGTCTCCCCTATGCAGCTCATCCCTAAAAGCATTCAGTGAAACCTTGCAGGAATTAGGGGTTCCACTGGCACCCGAGAAGACAGTAGGACCCACCACCACCCTGTCATTTCTAGGAATAGAGATTGACTCTTCCTTGGGGGAGTGTCGCCTGCCCAGGGACAAAATAGAGGATCTTCTACAGACAATAAGGCGGATGACAGGCAGGGACAAGGCGACGCTGCGGGAAATACAGTCCCTTGCTGGGAAGCTGAACTTTGCTACCAGAATCATGCCCCAAGGCTGGGTTTTTCACAGGAGCCTGGAACTAAAAATGAGGGGGGTTACAAAGCCACACCACCACATCAGATCGGGCAAGGAGATAACACAAGACCTGGCCATGTGAGAATCATTTCTTAACAACTTCAATGGCCAAGTGATATGGCGCAAACCCATGAATGAGGCAGATAAAAGGTCCCTGTTCACGGATGCGGCTGGCAGCAGAGGCTTTGGGGTATGTTTTGGTAACAAGTGGTGCGCCGGCCACTGGCCGCCCTGCTGGCAGCAGTGGGGCTGGACCAGGAACATCACATTGCTAGAGATATTCCCCATATGGCTGGCACTCTACCTATGGGGGGACTTGTTGGCCAACACAGAACTGGTCACATGGTCAGACAACATGGCGGTTGTACACATTTTAAACAAGGGTGCTGCCTCCTGCCCTCTGGTGCTAAAAGTGTTGAGAGAAATGACGAAAGTCACCCTGGAAAATAACATTGTAATAATTGGGCGGCACATTGCAGGCAAAGATAATAAGGCCGCTGACGCTCTGTCCCGTTTTCAGTTCTCCACTTTCAAGGCACTAAACCCACAGGCAGAAGCCAGGAGGACAGCAGTTCCAGAAGAGGTTTGGGCCATCATGGACACACCCAAGGCAGCCCCCGCCAGCCAGCCGGTCACAGATCTTCCATGAGATGCCCGCTCCCAGCTCTACCCTCCCCCCCGGGCCCGGACAAAACGGGTTGCCTTTCCCGGCACCACACTCCTACAGGTGAGCCTAAAGGTGTCCTAGGGGAACTGGCCAACAAGGTGCTGGCACAGAAAACTGCCAAAATGTACAATAAGTGCTTGACTGATTTCGGAAAGATCACAAAAGTCACCAACATCAGGGATATACAGGAGTGCCATGTCAATGACTTTATGGAGTGGGCTTTCAAACAAAGCAAAAAGAAGGCATGGGCTTCATCCCATCTGGAAGCAGTTTCATATTACACTAGATTAGCGGGGGCACCCGACCCCACCCACGGCACACTAACCAGATATGCTCTCAAGGGTTGGTCCAAAATGGAAGGGGTCAAGACAGACACCAGGCGCCCCCTCAATTTTGCTAAATTAAAAATTCTGCTAGACACCCTCCCTGCAGTATGCAACAATGCCTATGAGACCTCACTATTTAGAGCTGCCTTCACACTAAACTACTTTGGGGCGTTCACGATCAGCGAGATAGCCTCCAAAAACACAGGATCAGAGGAAGGGCTGGATATAGGCGACATCCACCTGGGGAAGGACTCCATGGCTGTGAAACTGTGTAGGTCCAAAACTGACCAATTAGGAAAAGGGAGGATCATCAACCTGTACTGCATTAAGGAAACAGAATATTGCCCCATCTCCACCACCAGGGCCTTCATGAACAAGCGCCTCAGCCGGGGGGGGCAATTATTCACACACAAAAATGGGTCTGCCCTCAGTAGATTCCAGGTGTGGTCTGTCCTCAAGAAGACTATAATAGCTATAGGATGGAATCCTACTGAGTTTGGATCCCACTCCTTCAGGATAGGAGCAGCCACTTCAGCCTGGATGGGGGGCTGCAAGAGAAAGCCATAAAAGGGATTGGGGGTTGGAAATCGGGGGCTTACAAAAGATACATCAGGAAAGACTTGATCTAATAGTATCCTCCTCCTCCTCCCCCCCCCATTTTCTTCTAACCACAGGCTACCCCCGTCCCAGACGGCGTGGATCGTGGGTCACTCTTTCATTACCAGGGCCAGCAGATGGCTGGAGGAAACCCAGGACGGCATGCATTTCCAGGACACCATCACCTACTGGTGGGGCAAGCCGGGCATGCGCTGGGGAGACCTACACGACAAATTGGCTGGCCTACTGGGGGCCTGCTCACCGCCCCCCGAGTATCTCATCATCCACCTCGGGTGCAATGACTTGCCTCAGCTGGGCAGGAGGCTTCTCCTGGCTGAAATCTGCACCTCCCTCAGATCCCTGGCACATATGCTAAGACTTCGAACAGAAGTGATGATGTCAGAAATCATCCCGCGCCAACATTGGCATGGGGCAGAGTGCAACAAAGCCATGGAGATTTCTAGGCGCAAACTGAACAAAGCTGAACAAAGCTGTGGCCTATTTCTGCCTTTTCTCAGGCCTCAAATGTATTAAACATGGGATCTCGGTACACAACCAGGCCATGTTCTGCAGTGACGGGGTTCACCTGTCCATTGAAGGTATGGACATCTTCACCAGGAATATTTTCTGGACCCTGGCAGCCAGAGGCTGTACTTAATTCATAATCCCCTATTTTGGGGGGACCTGGGAGACGCCGGTCAGCATCCCCTCAGGGTGGCGGCGGGGATCAGCCTTGAGCGGCCCCTAATTGGGATTAGGGCCCCCCGCTCACCTGTTCCCTCTGTCCCCAAAATATAGTATTGTTATCCTTATGTGATGTTATGGCTGGTTTTTCTTTTGCACCATGGCTGGTACTAAAATAAAGCTTGTGGCCAAAGTTTTTTCCACCTCACATCCTGGTCATCAGTCTCCTCATTCCTGCAACTGTCATTACTGTATTGCCTGTCATGTCACACTTGTCATCCATCCATGACACCCGTCACCCGCATGCCACTCCCCAGCACAAAAACACTTCCAGGCTTATACACCCGGGCCCACCCGGATGGGAGGCCCGGGGCCGTAAGCTGGGAGGTGGGGGATTTGTGCGAAGTCCGGTGGGGCAGCGCCTTCTGGCGCTGCCCCACTTAGCATGCACATAGTGGGGTCGGGCTGCTGGGTCCCTTAACAATGGGAACCCAGACAGCGCGTCTCCCGCACAGGAGGGTGAGGTGAGAGGGGCAGGTGACAACCGGTAGTCGCTGCCCCCTGTCACCTTGCCCTCCATACTTCAAAGGCTCCCCCTTCCCATCCTGCGGATGCTGAGCGGGGGCCTTTTGAAGTTCAAAGAAAGGGCCGCCTTGCCCCCAGGCCGAATTTTGCCTTTATCTGGCGGGGGCAAGGTGGACCTTCTCATGCTTCCTCCCCGTCAGCCACGAACAGCAGCAGGACGGCTGCAGGTCTAAAAAACCATCTCTCCCACCCTGCAAATAACTGTAAGGAAAAGCTATAGCGAGGGCCAGGTAGAAGATGGAACACAATCATAGCATTAGGGGAGGCTAAAACGCCTCACTTTAAAAAATAAACATAAAAAATTCAACTCCAAGAAGGGCCTTTTTTAAATACCGGGGGTCTCTTGTCTATTAGTTAATATTCTAGGAAAATACAGTTATAGAAGACCCAGGCGCTCAGAATCCACCAGAGAACATCAATACAGGTGGGAGCTCTAGGGGTATTACAAAGCTGAAAAGGAGAGAGGAACTTGAGCAGAAACATGTACTAAGCTAGCCTCAAGTATCCACCTCCATGCATGCAGAAGGGGGGGTCTCACCACAAGTGGATCAGGAGCAGGGTAAGTTCCTAGTAAGGCTCCGGAACCCACCCCCTCGCATTGTTTATCCAAGATAAGCGCACTGGGGTACGCAAGTGGATCGTGGGCAGGGGAAGTCCCCAGCTAGGCCCTTAGAACCCACCCCAGCAACGAAATAGTGCAACACAAGCACTGAAGGGGTTTCACAACACAAGTGGAGCGGGAGCAGGGAAAATTCTAGTAAGGCTCTCTTTTTTGAATCCACTCCAGCTGTAAAAACAAGCAGCCTTAAGCGCTGAGGGGGTCTCACAACGCAAGTGGATCGGGAGCAGGGTAAAAACCTAGTAAGGCTCTTTGAACCCACCCTGGCTGTAAAAACAAGCAGCTTTAAGTGCTGAGGGGGTCTCACAATGCAAGTGGATCGGGAGCAGGGTAAAAACTCAGTAAGGCTCTTTGAACCCACCCCGGCTGTAAAAACAAGCAGCTCTAAGCGCTGAGGGGGTCTCACAATGCAATTGGATCGGGAGCAGGGTAAAAACCCAGTAAGGCTCTTTGAACTCACCCCGGCTGTAAAAACAAGCAGCCTAATGCGCGGAAGGGGTCTCATAGCACAAGTGGATCAGGAGCAGGGAAGACCCTAGTAAGGCTCCTAGAACCCACCCCGAGGAAACAACTAGCCCACAAACGGAGCGTGGGGGCTTCAAAAACTCAAGTGGATCATGTGTGTAGAAAGTGCCAAATTCATCTCCAAAGAGTAGAGCAAGAGGCTAAAACGCCTCCATCCATGGAAAAGTACAAAACACATGATCAAAAAATCAAAATGGCTCTAAGAACACATCCCGCGGAGGATCAAGTGAAAGGCTTCACAACGCGGGGTTTTGTTTTATCAAGAAATATGGATCAAGAGCCATAACTTCAGCGAAAATCACCCGGTGAGCAAAAGAGGGCGCAAGTGCTAAACCTGGTCAGGTTGGACAGCAATAAAAGGCACACAAGCGCACACCTCCCCACCTCACTTGGAAAGGACAAGAGAAAGCAGGCTGAACCTGCTCCAAAGACAAGCAATTATGAACATGTCACAGCTCACACGCTGGGGCCAAACAATTGTCACAAGCTTTCATATGAATGGCGGCGGGGATCAGCCTCGAGCGGCCCCTAATTGGGATTAGGGCCCCCCGCTCACCTGTTCCCTCTGTCCCCAAAATATAGTATTGTTATCCTTATGTGATGTTATGGCTGGTTTTTCTTTTGCACCATGGCTGGTACTAAAATAAAGCTTGTGGCCAAAGTTTTTTCCACCTCACATCCTGGTCGTCAGTCTCCTCATTCCTGCAACTGTCATTACTGTATTGCCTGTCATGTCACACTTGTCATCCATCCATGACACCCGTCACCCGCATGCCACTCCCCAGCACAAAAACACTTCCAGGCTTTTTACTCTTATTGCTCAAACTGACGGAGTTCACATCCTTAACGCTGCAGGGAGCATTCAACGGGCAGCTCTCATGTCACAGGGGCGTTGCTAGGGGGGGGGGGGGCTGAGGGAGCTATAGCCCCTGATCTTTTGGTTGTAGCCACGGATAGAATCTCAGGAGCTACAGCCAAAAGACTAGCTAGCCCCCAGTCCCAACAGTTCCGACATCAGCTTAGCCCCGGGTCTTTTCCAGACCTAGCAACTCCCCTGTCACAGGTTACTGGTGGCATTTCCTGCAAGCCTGGAGTCCACTGCTGATTAAGGTTGCCTATCAGTTAAAGGCAATATACTCCCAGTTGTACAGATATTGTTGTTATAAGCAGCTACAGGTGTCACGAAGCGTTTTTGTTCTTTCTTCTCAAGCATTTATTATATAGAATTGATGAAAGACTTGGAACCCTTCTTTACTGGAATCTGTTTGGTTTCTCTTGTGCACAGGACTTACAAATGCTTTGCTGGTTTTGGTGCAACAACCCGACACTAGTATGTCCTTCGTACCGTATGGGTTCACCTCCCTTCTGATATTTCCATTTCCCTCGTCCTCTCTGAAGAGATTGCATTTTTTTCCAGTTCCCTAAAGCCTGCAATACCATCCTAAGGTAGGAACCAGTTTTCTGTTATCAGAGTTGGGGACGGGTTCAGTGGCCAAGTCTGTGCTATATTCTAGTTACTGTGTGCTTAACATAACACTCTGCCAAAATCATGCTCCTGGGTATCATAAAAAGCAAGATTATGGAAGGGAGCCCAAGGGTTTTTCTCGAATTTATCGATCTGGCTCAAGCATTTGACCAGGTCGATGAGAGATACTATGGGCCAAACTTTCAGCCTGGCACTGCCCGCCAGCGATTCTAGACCCGATAAAAGTTTTCTACTCTGACACTAAAATGAGAGTGCGATTGATCCAACAAGGCTTGTTATCGGAAGAAATACCTACCACAAGAGGGGTAAAACAAGGCTGCCCCCTTCCCCCAGCACTTTTCATCGCATACCTTGGAGACTTTAAAGACACAGAAAAAAGTGTGCGGTCATTTCCGCCAAAAATTCCACAAACAACAATATCCCGACTGCTGTATGCAGATGAAATGATCCATTTAAATCACACAGCAATCGGTCTGCAGAGACAGCTTGGCAACCTTTCCAAGTACATTCGTTTAAAAAACTTAGAAATAAACAAGGGGAAAACAAAAGTCATGTCGTTGGAAAAATCAAGAAAGCGAAAAAAGAAAATTTGAGATGGCACCTTGAGGGCTCGCAAATTGAAAAAGTACCCGAATTTAAGTACCTAGGAGTTACACTAGACAGTTCAAGATTGGAAATCACAATGCAGCATGGTCTCTGGGACAAAACAGGGAAACCGACATCACAAACTCGAGCTGTGGATACAAAATGTGCCTGCTTTTCCCTCCTACCAGCTGATAAATTCTGCAGAGCAGCGGTGATACCATCCTTAACGTATGGGGCTGACGCGATGCCAAACATTCCGAACAATATATGGCTGAAACTGGAAAGTTATTTCTGGAGAACTGTCTTAAACTTGCCAAAGTCAACGCCAATGCCCTCGATCAGACGTGAACTGAGCTTTCTCTTGTTAACAGCAACGATTGAGTGTAACAGCATGATGCTCTTCAGGAAATCTCTGCTTCCGGACAGCCCCAGGATCTACAGCCTGATAAACGCTGAGATCAAAGGAGCCCGCTGTAAAATGCTGAACGTATGGGCAAACGAAAATAAAGACAACTTGGCAATGATACAATGTACAGAAGAAGACTTGATCCAAAACCCACAAAGGGTAACAAGAAAAATGGAAGAGCTTGATTGGACCTGCACCCTAGAAAAGAACAAACTGACAATCCACCTTCCACCGAATACAAAAAAGTTAAACCAGACCCAAGACTTTATCAAGACATTTCCAAACAAAGCATTAAGAAATGTGTTTCTGAGAGAGTGCTTAAATCTTCTGGACACAAATGAAATCAGGACGGTGAGAGACCTCTCAAACTCGAACAAATGCAGACCTGTAAACATCAAACGCAGATTGAAAAAATAAGACATCTACTGCTGTCATGCCCAGAAACACAAGCAATCAGAAGATCATATTTACCGAATACAAAAAAGTTAAACCAGACCCAAGACTTTATCAGGACATTTCCAAACAAAGCATTAAGAAATGTGTTTCTGAGAGAATGCTTAAATCTTCTGGACACAAATGAAATCAGG
This sequence comes from Ambystoma mexicanum, assembly GCF_040938575.1. Taxonomy (NCBI): domain Eukaryota; kingdom Metazoa; phylum Chordata; class Amphibia; order Caudata; family Ambystomatidae; genus Ambystoma; species Ambystoma mexicanum. The sequence continues at coordinate 732,898,511 of NC_090939.1, read as the reverse complement.
ACGGTGAGAGAGCTCTCAAACTCGAACAAATGCAGACCTGTAAACATCAAACGCAGATTGAAACAATAAGACATCTACTGCTGTCATGCCCAGAAACACAAGCAATCAGAAGATCATATTTAAAACCTCAAAGTTCCCCATTTCTTTTGTGTGAGAAAGACACCTGGTGGACCCACCTCATAAATGGAGAAAAAACTGCATGGATAATAGCGACAACAAAAATCCTTCTGAATGCATTGGGAAAAACCGACAACCCTACGCAAGAAAAAAATGCACTTGAAGACTCTTTCCCACATATACAGGTAAATCATCAACCTTGAAACACACTTTCGGTTTTATCCCTTTCTGCATTCTACTGCATTCTTTTTATTTTCGGAGACGTAAATAAGATTGAAAAACTCCACCTTGTAAAAATCATTAAGTGATTCAAACAAGTAATACAAATACAAAATATAACAAAATACACCATGCCATGCTTAACATACCTACGATAATGAGGATGTGCCAACTGATTAATATCTAACAGAGAATACATCAAATTAGGCAGGACACAACCGATGATTACAAATTCACATCTGTTGAGCCCCATAAGAAAGTAAATACATTGAATAAGTGTCCCATTTGAAATACATACGCTGTTGATTAACAGCAGAATACTAACTACACCAAGCCACATCACTGTATTAGAAAGTATATCAGAAAATCAAACCCCCCTCAAACAAAGGGGAATCCTCACAGTTACCATCCGGTCTTCACACACACATGGAACAGTCATTACCACGGTTGTGACTACATTGTATCATGAATGCCATTAATAAAAAAACAGCAGGCTTAAGATCATTTTTCTTGCAACATACAGAACCCTTAAACAAGTTCCAACCAAGCAAAAAAGACAGTAGCCACGTAGTCAGCACATGGGTATTGTCAGGCCGGTTACTCGAATCAACAGATGAAAATCGCTCAAAGTTATAATTCAAGGGAGTTAGTGCCTAAAAACATAAATGAATGTTCTTGGCTTCAGGGGAAAATGGAGAGATCAAAATGTCTGTACGGGATAACATTAATCTGACTTGGGGTAGCATATGTCGTGGATGCCTCATTTGAGATCACCACGGTCTTCACTCCCATATCACCTATTCTGTCCTTGAGGGGGCGTGGCCAGCGTGCATTGAGTAAGGTCGACATACTGGTGTGCTCCTGCCCAAGATCCTACAGCAGTCGATATTGCGGCAATAACACTGAAAGTGCAGCGGTAAAAGATAAGTTTGGGCACGAAGAACCCTTTTGCTAGCCTCGACTGCATTGTCAGAGGAAATCGGCACTGGCAACGTTGGAAACAAAGCATTTGAAAAGGCTCCCCTGCGGCACCCAAGATGGTGACCGCCACAGCAGTAAAGAGCAGTGTGTTACAATAGTGAGCTTGTGGGTCTGCAGGGCTGGACCGTGGACTGAGGCCCTCCCATGAGCTGCCGAAGTGGTTCGCAACTAACGCTTCTAAGGGAGGCACTCCCGGACGGCTGTACAGCGCCGGGCACTGCTGTCGGGAGAAGGGACCCAGAGCTTGCCCCAAGCCCCGATACGCGAGCGCGAAATCGGGGAACCATACGGGATAGGAGGATCCCCGATCGGAGACGTGTGCTGCAGGACGCAGAAAGCCTTGGAAAGCGCGGGTGAGCCGAGACAGAACGGACCACCTACTGCCAACCCCAGCGGATCATCAGGAAGAAGAACCTATGCCTGAGAACAGCACCGCCTGGAACTGGACCCGACTGTGGGACCGCGATCGAGGGCGGAGGGTCGCTGATGACACCCAATCGCTGATGAAACCCCCTAGAAACACTATGTGGTGAGCTTGAATGGGGGAGACAACCGGGGAACAGTGGGAGTTGACTCGCACACACGGCTTGTCCCAACGGCTGCGGGAGGGAGAGGTAGCCATTACACCTCAATACACCGACAACAAGTGGGGGACACAAGGCATACAGCCATAAACAAGGCCCGGCGGAGGCCGTAGTACGCCACACGGGTCACCAAATCTGGCAGTTAAAGCCAGAACAGCCTTCTCCAGCCCACGGCCATGTACCACCCATGGGCCCCCCCAAAACCACCAGCAGTCTGAAACACAGCAAGCGACTGCTCCTCACTTTACTGAATACCACCCCTTAGTGCTGGACAAAACAGGCCACACCAATATCCTGTGGCAGGTGGGAGCACCTTGCTCGGAGAGGACCATCAACAGTGGAGGTGGTTGGGAATCAGAGGAGGAAGACTGGACAGGCACAGGCACGGCTAGAAGTGGAGCCTTCGCCCCGTCTGCCTGAATTGGAGCGTTGAACACACGTCAGGCGGCTTGAAGCCCAAGGTGAAACATAAGACTTGCTGGTAGGGAATCCAGACCTGTGCAGGAACCTAATCTACAACCACATAATACCCAAACGAGGGCTGCCCACAGCAAACCGCTAAGCTCCCAAATTGATCATAGGGCTAAAGCACGTGACTCACTGCACAAAACTGGAACCTCCGAGTGAGGAAATGTCACCTCCCAAGAACAGATCAAAATCTGTGACAATGGACTCTTTTACCACAGTCAGACCAAAGCAGCAGCCACTGCAGGAGGTCAATGCCACGGTGGAGTCATCGACCCTGGCGGTTGACCCCCGAGACACCCAGATCCTGCAGGCTATTGAAGCGCTATGAATATTCATAGAAGACAAGATAGGTGAAATAAAATCGGACATACAACTAATGAGACAGGACGCCCGCAATTTGACGGAAAGAGTGACCAACACAGAAGCTTCTCTACAGGACACCGTTGAGGCCACGCATGAGCTGAAAGCGAAAGTTCAAGAACTGGAATCAACAGTGGCCAGACTTGAATCCCGCTCCGAAAATGCAGAAGGTCGAGCCCGCCGAAATAACATCCGAATACTCGGGATTCCGGAAGACATGGAAGGCCCGAATCCCACCGAGTTCATAGAAACAATGCTGCTTCAAGCAAATCAGAGCAAGTAAACTCACCCAAGGGTTTTCCGTAGAACGAGCCCACAGATCTCTCCAGAAGCGACCACCCCCTAGGTCGTATCCATGTCCAATAATAGCAAAAAATTTAAACTTCCGGGATCGGGAGATAATACTGCGGTTTTTGAGGCAAGGTGGAGTGATCAAAAGGAATGATTCGGCAATAGTCATGTACCCAGACTACACTCCTGTGGTGCAACGTGTGAGGAACTCCTTTATACCAATAAAGGCTAGACTACGGAAACTTAACCTTAAGTACATGCTACTGTACCCAGCAAGACTTAAAGTACTCTACAAAGGAAAGGCAATCTTCGTAGAGACTCCAGCTGCAGCAAATATGTGGCTTAAACACAATAACCTTGCGGAAGATGCTGAGGAAACGATGAAAGGAAACAAACGATAAATGGACGACTGGAACTGCGCAAGAAGCTGACCGCTACACCATGCAATCGCGACATTGTCTATATAACCCTACTTAATGCCGCAACAAGCAGACATCGTAATTGGGCAGGGGCACGAAGGCCCAAGCACAGGATTGTCGATGACCCACCCCACCTGGAACAGTGCAGGCAGAATGTCAACACACCACCCGTACCGAAAGGCCTGGAGAGGCCGAAAAGGCTCGGGAGCCCCCGAGCGTTGTGTGTTTGAAACAACTGCTGCGGGCAGTTTTTTGTTGTTCTCTTTGGTTAATTCATTCCCCGGAATGGACATTGAAAAAGTTGGTAAGTCTCCAAGTGGCAAAATGAGGGCAGGGGGTGGGCGGGCGGAGACAGCGGACTTGAGGGGTTTGGACTTGCAATTAAGGGGAGTCTGCGGGGACTTCACTATGATCGCAGACAACTCTTGGGAGGGGCGGGTGGACCTCGAATTCCCTGCAAAACCACTGTGGCCATGCAAATCAGGATAATGACATGGACTGTGCAAGGCCTGGGCACTTACCTCCGCAGGAATAGAATTAAATCCTACCTACATAGGAAGAGAGTGGAAATAGCCCTACTACCGGAGACACACTGCACTGTTGAATCAGAGGCAAAACTCAGGGAACACTGGGGGGGACAGGGCTTTGGAGCCTCCTACTCCAGATACGCGAGAGGGGTTCACACCTGGATCAATCCCCAAACACCATTCCACCTAACTGAGTTGGAAAAAGACCCAGAAGGCAGATATGTGGTAATATGGGGACCTTTGAACAAATGGAAATATGCATAGTGAACTCATACTTCCCCAACAATAATATCCCGGCTCACTTAAAAGTGCTAGGCACCAAAATGCTACAATACCGGAATGGCTTTTTCGTATGGGGGGGCGATTTCAATTGTGTCCACAACCCAGAATTAGATAGGTCCTGGCCTCCAACAAAAGGCCCTTCTGCGGCCACCACGTCTCTGAACGCCATCACTGATGGACTAGATCTGGCGGATGCATGGCGGGAACTACACCCGTGGGAGAGAGGTTATTCGTACTTCTCGTCCCCACATAACCTCCATACAAGACTAGATTATTTCTTTATAAGTAGGGAACACTTGCCTCAGATAGAGGGCGCGCAATACCTGGGAAGAACTATCTCAGACCATTCCCCACTCCTGTTAGAATGGAACCCCATCGGCCCCAAAACTCCCATCCCCATGTGGAGAATGCCTGTGGAGGCCCTGAAAGATCCGACATTCAAGGAGGGGTTACAAGATTCCATAGATAATTTTGTAATGGAAAAAACTGGAAGTGTTGAACATGTTAGTACACTATGGGACGCCCTAAAGGTGTAATATGGGGTGAAGTCATAGCAAAAGCTGGTGGCATCAGGAGACAACTATGCGGTGAATTAGACCAGAAGGAGCAGGAGATCTTGAGACTAGAGGCCGCCCCCGTAGACACCCCGAAGAGGGAGGAAGAACTCAGAACTCTTAGAGAGAATTGCTCTGAGGCGTGGAAAAGATTGGCTAAATTTGACTTTGCCACCAGAACGAATAGAACACACGCAGAAGCTGACAAACCTGGCCGGTTGCTGGCCTGGCTCTGCAAAAGAGAACACCCCAGCACGTAACCACTACATTGCAAGATGAGATGGGTGGGGTGCACAGAACCCAACAGAGTATCAATGACACTTTTAAGAGCTTCTATGCGCAATTACACTCCCATGCAGACAGAGTTCCCCAAGAACAAATAGTAGACACATTAGATGAGATAGGTCTGCCCAAATTATATCCTGCACAGTCTGAAACCTTAGACCTGGATATCACACCTGAGGACATAACAGAAACAATTAGATCCATGGCTACATGCAAGGCCCCAGGATGCGACGGGCTGCCCTCTAAATTTTACAAGGCATACCAATCCTCCCTGATGCCTCTACTACACGAAGGCTTCTTAGAGACTTACGAAAGAGGGATCCTACCTGATAGCATGAGGGAGACCCTAGTGGTCCCAATGCTCAAGCCCAATAAACCTGCAGATAAGTGTGACTCTTACCCCCCGCTCGCCATGCTCAATTATGACGTTAAAATATGAACAACAATCCTAGCAAAGCGGCTGTCCAGAGGAATAGGAGGCATAGTGCACACAGACCAAAATGGCTTTGTACCCGGTCGTAACACGTCCTTAAATTTGCGCAGGCTTCAGCACATTAGAGCCCAAATTAACACAAGAGAGGAACGGTTTGCACTGTTATCCCTGGACGCCATCAAGGTATTTGATTCTATATATTTGGAGTGGCTTGTGGCGGTTCTCGAGGGATTTGGAGTTGGCAAGGGGTTCATTAGATGGGTCAAAATTCTTTATAATAAACCGAGGGCATGGCTGAAATCTGGGAAATATGTGTCGGAGGCATGGGACATTTGCAGAGTTACTAGGCAGGGCTGCCCACTCTCACCCATGCTCTATATATTGGGCTTAGAACCCATCGCTATCTATTTTAGGCAGCAATTTCTTGATGCAGGTATGTGGCTAGGGGGAGTAGATCACATCATCTCACTATATGCCAACAATGTACTGATATATGTCAGTAACCCTTATCTTAATGTGTCAACAATGCTGGAAATCCTCGACAACTATGCCAAGGTTTCTGGCATACAATTTAGCAAAGCTAAATCCTGCCTGTTCCCCCTAGCGGGCCTAAAAGACACAAACGTTGAAGAACTCCCATCGGTGGTCATAAAATGGCAGACCACCTCATTCCGATACCTCGGGATTCAGATAATGCATACCCCGGAATTAATGCATGAACAGAACACGAAGGCTGCATTACCTACACTACGTAAATCCCTGGGATTCTGGGCAAAGCTACCACTATCTATGATGGGCAGGGCCTTGATTGTTAAGAAGATTGTCCTCCCCAGATTCCTGTATGGGTTCCAAAATGTGCACTTTTACATCGAAAAACCCTTCTTCCAACTACTCGACACAATAATTCGGGAATTTTTATGGGGAAGAGGCAGACACTGGGTGGCCCTATCCAAATTAGTCTTACCATACACACAGGGTGGTATTCAACTACCGAACTTAGAGAAATATTACCTTGCAGCTCAGCTGAGCTTTGTATCCAAGTGGTTAGCAGACGAGACCACTTCAGAGACCCCTCTGCTACAGACCATGATCTCCCCAATTCAACTGAAAGAACTAATTTGGGTCCACCAAATCCTGCTACACAAAACCATTTCTGGTGACCCTGGGCAGGAAAATATGGCACAGGACCAACATGATCAGGCACTTAAAGCAACCATACTCCCCAGAAGTGCCAATAATCTCGGGGCTGGGTAAAACTGATGCCAAACTGAATAACATCAGTCTCTGGGAAAAAAAGGGGTGTATACTTGGGGTGACCTATATGCCGAGGGACTCTTCCGGGAGATTGCTCAGTTGCAGGCGGAAGATGACATTCATGCCAGCCAATACCTATGGTACCAAAAGATCCACAAAATAGCACGCACAAAATGGGACACCTGGCCAGAGGAACCGGACACAGACCCCTTCATAACACTGCTATTTAATCTGGGAGAGGTTGGGAAGGCAGTGTCCCAAATATATAGCCATCTAATTGACACTCCCAACCCTCGAAGTGCTGAACTAAGGAATAAATGGGAAACAGAATTGGGACGGGAAGTAACGGACAAAGAATGGGACAGAGCATTGTCATTCCCCAAGGAGGTCTCTAGAAACCACAGATTCCGATTGATACAGATATATGTACTATACTGCACTTACATAACCCCGAGCAAATTGGCTACATTCAGCAAATCTACGCAATCAAACTGCACCTGGTGCGGGGCAGATGACGCAAACCTGATCCACATGCTATGGGACTGCAACATGACACAGAACCTCTGGTTAAAAGTGAAACAAACTTGTGAGGAAGTGGGCGTGACTAGGTATGAGTGGACCCCAGCTTAATGCCTTTTAGGAACCTATCCCAGACTAGCTAAACTCAAACATGCACTCAAACTGATGGATATAATGTGCATAACGGCTAAGAGAACTATTGCTATGTCATGAAAAAAGCCCACAGGTCTGAACCACAAAGGGTGGCGCAAAGAACTGGAAAAATGGGCAAACGCTGAAACGAGAGCCTGGGAGGATAGCGTAGCCAGATCCACTGAAGACTCGAGCATGGCACTAGCAGCATGGAAAGACACCATGACAAAATTGTTCCACTCCCCAGATGATAAACCCCCTTGAACAATTCACCCAGTCGATCGTCTGATCCATGAGGCCGACTAGGACACTTGACGCGGGACCACCACAGGTCTAGATATCACCTGAAACGGTCTTGCCATCCCCCCCCCTCTGCCCAGATACCCACCTTGCCGGAAGCCTGTTGACTATTAATTATGCCTAACAAGGAGACAGTTAATGTTAATTTGTTGCTTGAATGTTATTTTTTATTATGGCACAGCATAATCTCAGAAAACAAAACTGTTATTTTGGCAAATTGGAGAAACACCCACCAGTGGTGTGGTTCTGTAATCATAACGAAATGCCAATAAACACATTTTAAAATAAAATCACCTATTCAGTCCTTGTCTATAGTGTAGACAAGATCTGGAAACCACCAGGGAAGGTCCTCAACTGACAATTAACGTCCTTTTTGGTTGTGGAGGAGAATTCTCCAAGCCCTTTGTCTACCCTAGGAGTCTCTGGGTTCACCACGAGGGAGTTCTTTGGTCTAGAAAAGTGTGTGGTTAGCTTTCAAATCTATTTAGGGACCCTTTAATTCTCACATGTTTCCCTAACACGTCAGCTGGTCCACCCATCCTCATCACCATGCCACATGCTCATACCTCCTGCCAGCTTGATCTCCTCCCTTTTAGATCCGGGACTCACCCCTAGCCCAGTTCCACTCTTTCTGTGTTTATTTATGCTGCCTTCCACTGCCTGTGTACTTAACCTCAACCTGTTCTTTCACTAGACTTCTCAGCTCCTCCAACAAATCTTCTTCTGTTCAACTGTGATGAACTGGATTCTGCCCTGCAGAAGTGAAATGATGAGTATAGGCTAGAATGCCCACTCAGCCCTCACACTGCTACAAACCAAGAGGCAACACAATCATAAAGGTAAAGAGTTATACCTCCTTCTCCTTTTGTGATAACATGGGCGATAGAAGGCTATACTCTCAAGAGGGATGTGGATGTGATTAAGTAGCGACTCAAAAAGCAAAGCAAAACAATCAAAAATAAGGAAATCTTCAATCAATGTTCTATAAAAATAGATATATTTTAACAAGAACACACCATCTGCAAAGTAGAAAAACACTACACAAAATGCACACCTGTGGAAAGACATTGAATAAGCAAAGATAGGTGGCCACCAGGGGGCGCGGGGATGAGGACCTCTCCTGCGTGAGCTCCCGTCCCGAGGTCCCCAAAGGCGAAATGAGCCCCCGCTTTTGGACCCCCCCGGAGTTGAAAATTGTGGAGGAGGCGTGGGAAGGTCGCCCCCACCTGCGGCAGAAAACCCGAGGAAAAACAGACCCGGCTTCCCTTAGATATCCATCGGCAAACTCTGAGCCGGCCTCGGCCCTGCCCGGACTTCGACGGAGTCAGCAGTGCGTCCGTGCTCTGTGGAGCGTGACCCGGAAGCGGCCTTCCCCACGTTCCCGCACCGCTGCCCGCGGAGGAGAGAGGAGAGAGGAGAGAGTCCGCCGAGTGACATGGCGGCACCCTTCAAGGGAAGAAGCGGTGTGAGCCCCCGGAGGGTCCCGCCCTTTTGGACTTGCTGGGGAGAGACGCGGCCCGGTGGCCGATGGACGAGGCCCTGCCACTCCCCTGAGAGACACTAGTAGAAGTAAGTGCCTCCCATTGACCCTCTTCCTGCTACTTGCACTCTTACGGCGGTCCCCGAACGCCACAGCGGCCTTGGCTGCGGCCTCGCCCGTCGCCCGTGACCTGGGTAGAGCGCGTGAAAATCACGAGCCCCGTTACGCGTGTGCCCCCCCCACTGTACAAGCTTTGTGACAGTATACCCATCTTTTCCCGGGGATTTGCTAGTACCAGCGGTTCCACGTGTGGGCTGCACGAAAGATCTGGAAGTCTGCCCTGGTCCCCCGGATTGTACGGGGATTCTGATCTCCCCCTATGACAACCTCACGGCACCGGTTACACTAAAAGTGACTTTACCCGCACAAACTGCGAGCCACCACGAAGAGATGGTCGTGTAATAGCCCGGAGCTGCCCGGAGCTGCCCCTGATACGGGCCAAGGCTGCCAGCACGATTGGACTACCTCGACCAGGCTCCATTAAAAGACTGCCTTATACCACAGAGGGTAGGGCCCCCTGAGGCGGTTTCACCCGCTTGGAAAACCAGAACAGAGGCATCATAAAGAGAAGGGGCGTGTGCCTCCTCTGTGGCAACGAATATCTCAGTCGTCCAAGGCCTAGCACAGAAGGTAACAGGTGGATGAACCACCAACAGAAACTGGCCGTCTACGCTTACGGTTCCCCGCCCCGACCCGGCGATAACCCCAACATGGCGACCCCACCAACTCCTGCTACCGACACTGATACAGCTGCTACCAAAGGAGACATTGCAGGACTGCTTGCAGAAATAAGGAACATGGGGGCCAACATTGGGGGGAAAATTGACAAACTCACGCAGCGCCTCGACAGTATAGAGGACAGGGTCGAGGGAGTCGAGAACAACCAGGGCTCCATTAACGTTCTCGAAACGCAGCTGAATCTCAGGATAACTGAGCTGGAACGGAGAGAGCAGGAGTGTAAACTCAAGATGGACGATTTGGAAAATCGGGAAAGGAGGAATAACTTGCGATTTTTTGGGATCCCGGAGAAAGAGGGGGAAACGGAAGAGGATCTGAAATCAACCTTACATGACATTATCAAGCTCCTTGTCGCCGACGACAATATTGACGAACCCAAGACAGAGCGCATTCACAGAGCGGGGGGGCCGCCTTGAGGCCCGCGATCTGTCCTGGCACGATTCCACCGTTACCAGGACAGGATGAGAGTGTTGGAAGAGGCGAGGAGCGGAGGCACCATCACTTTGTGTGGAGCTCAAATAACCATCTATCAGGACCTTTCCTCCCTGACCTTGGCCTTGAGAAAGATGTGCAAACCACTTACCACATGGCTCAAATCTTGCGACACGCACTACAGATGGGGATATCCCTTCTCTCTTTCCTTTGAGCATGAGGGCACGAAAATTAGACTAAACTCTGAATAGCACATAAGGCTTGCATTGCAGATCTACTAGGCTTGCACGACCAGGAGAGTTCTCGTGACCAGCCCCCCAGGAAAGAAGGGGAATGGCAGACACAGGGCCCAAAAAGAAGGAAGGTGAAAGGCTCGAGAAAATATCGTAGGGGAAATGGCTCCCCGGAAGGGGGCAGTTGACACTGGATAGAAATGGTACAACCCAATTGAATTGAACGCTAATATGATGGATTATAGGGAGAATGTTGGGGGATTGTGTTTATCTTTCCCGCTTACAATGCACCAATAGGCACACTCTGGGGGGGTGGTAGGGGGCTCATTAGTAACTCATTGATGTTTACTGTGTAAGGGGACCGTGAGGTAACGGTCTCCACTGGTGGTTCGGTTTCGGGCCAGTGCTTTCAACTGGACCTAATCGGACGCCACCGAACTCAGGGAGGGAGGGGAGGGGGTGGGCGGGGAGGAGAGACAGGGATACGTGTCATACTAAAGTTACAATTTAAAGTCATACGAGGGAAAGTGGTTGCATGGTTGTTTACATATCAAGGGGAGTGATTGAAATGGTCAATGAGTTCATACGGGCACACAGACAGCTCTTGCCATGACCGCTGATTCATGCTGCAGGGGTGCCATGAGGGTGGGAACGCTGAATGTTAAAGGTCTTAATTCACCCACGAAGAGATCACTTGTCCTTAGAGAATTCCGAAGGTCAAAAATGGATATACTTTTTTTTACAAGAGACCAAGTACATGAGAGGAGAGGAAAGAGTAATTCTGGGAAAACAATCCGGGTTGGAGGTCTGGGGTTCTGGGCCACTGAAGAAGGGAGGGGTGGGAATACTCATCAAAAAGGGGATAGACTTTAAGGCCTCGAAGGTCTGGTCAGATGCGGAGGGGCGAGCCCTCCTGGTTGCAGGGACGAGCCCTCCTGGTTGCAGGGACCATTGGGAAAGTGTCTATAACCATAGCCACGATTTACTCCCCCAATGTGGGGCAGCTCAGGTTCCTTTCCAAGACGATCCCCAAAATTATGCTAGAGGCGACGGGGCATGTCGTCCTTGGTGGAGACTTCAACTTGTGGGCTGACCCTGAGGTAGATTGGCATCCTGGTAACCCTGAAACGCAAGATAAATTTGGTGGAGATCACGCCCAATTCAAAACACTGATGGAATTGTATGGCCAGGTTGACATGTGGCGATATATGCATCCTATGGGGAGGGAGTACACCTTTTACTCGGCGCCGCACAACACGCTCACTCGCATTGATTACCTCTACTCCTCAAGAGACCTATATAACACGGCCTCACATTCTGAGATCACGACGATCTCATGGTGGGACCACGATATGGTGATCGTTGATTTAGATTGGGGGTCCCTGCCCGTTAGATGCGGACGATGGAGGTGTAATGAGTCATTATGGAAGGATCCCGCATTCAAGCTAGAGATGGAGACTGAAATTGAGGAATATTTTCGATTAAATGACACTGGGGAGGTTTCCAAACAGGGAGTCTGGGAAGCTGATAAGGCAACGTGGAGGGGAATTCTCATGAGAGAGGGTGCCAACAAAAAAAGAGAGAGGTCCTTAATTGAAAACAAACTCCGCAAGGAAATTACCCAACTGGAGAGGGGCGTGAGAGAGGGGGATGTTATTGACCCCGAAAAAGTTGTGGAAGCCAAGAAAAAGAGAGAAGAGTTGCGCCTTCTAGAACATGAACAAGTAGCCCGCAAACTCCTCCTCTTGAAGCAAAAATATTACGAGAAGGGGGACAAAGCGGACGCGCTGTTGGCGGCCAGATTACGTCCCCCGCCTTATTCACCCCGACCAAGTAGGTTTCATACTTGGCCGTCAGGGCGCAGATACAATGCGCAAGACATTACACTTAGTGCATGCCTCTCACAGCCTAAACACTGCCCCTGCACTGTTTTCTATCGACGCAGAAAAAGTGTTCGACAGGGTAGAGTGGGACTTCCTACTGGAGATTCTTCAGAAATTTGGATTGGGCCCAAACCTTCGCAAAGGAATTCAGGCAATTTACTCGTCACCTACAGCCTCAGTATTTGTGAACGGGGAATACTCGAGTTGGTTTCGACTGGCACGGGGCACCCGACAGGGATGCCCCCTGTCAGCCATTCTCTTTGCCCTATCACTTGAACCGTTGGCACACAATATCAGAAGGGACGCTGGCATAGAAGGGATCCACCTAGGACCCATAGAATACAAGCTGGCCTTGTATGCCGACGACATACTCTTACACGTGGTCAACCCTGAGAGATCTGTCCCCCGAGCCATCTCCCTCTTAGAAAACTACGGTCGACTATCGGAGTTTAAGATCAACGGCGCCAAATACACGCTCTTCCCCCTGCAGGGGGATGCAGAAGCAAATATCGCAAAATACTCCTCTCTGGGTCTGACGATCGAGCATAACACAATGCAATACTTGGGGATAGATATCACAAAAGACTATTAGACTCCCTATACGAAGCAAATTTCCCCCGGCTTCTTATCAAACTTCGGGCGGATCTGGCCAGATGGGATAAACTGACAATCTCATGGCTTGGCAGGCTGAATGCCATAAAAATGACCTGCCTCCCGAGGTTTCTCTATCCCTTTCAGATGCTCCCTTTCAAAATACCCGAACAATACTTTACACAGGTTAAGACGGAGATCCTGAAATTCCTGTGGCAAGGGAAAAAGGCCAGGATCGCCTATACCACGTTGACCCTGCCCAAAGATAAAGGTGGGGTGGGCCTCCCTGACATCAAAGTATACTATGCCGCAGCCCAGCTGAGCCACAGTGGATAGCAATAGACAATCACTACTTAGACCCAGCGGGGAATGGATATGGGCTCCGAGGAAGACGGTGCTAAAGAAAACGAGAGAACACCCACTCTTTGCCACTATATGAGATATATGGAGGGAGGGTCCAAGAATGAAGGGAATCACAACATGGCCATCCCCATTGAGTCACCTATGGTCCCCGGGTATCAACAACCACATCCCTAATGTCGACAGATTTCAGGCATGGTATGAGGCGGGCCTGGAGAGGGTGGGCCAGCTTCTCCGCAGTGACTCTTTCATTACTCTCCCAGAACTAACCGAAGCTCTAAACATCGGAGTACTGTCCACTTTCCACTACTCACAAATCAAAGGGGTACTGACACAAGCAGCATGGATTGAAAAATTGAGTCGAGAGCTCACCCCTTTCGAGAAAATGCTAGACTCCAAGACTGATAGGAAGGGCCTAATTTCCCTCATGTACAAACTCATTCTCGAAGGGGGTAGTGGATCCACGCAGAAACTCAGAAGGCGATGGGAGACCGATATGGGGACAGAAATAGAGGATGACGAGTGGGACAAAATGTGTATTATGGCCACACGTACCTCCATATCATGTCAATATAAGCTCCACTCCATCAAACTTTTGCACCGCTGGCAATATGACCCGTATAAATTATCTAAGATATACCAATCCTCCTCCCCTACCTGTTGGCGCGACTGTGGGCAGGTAGCTGACTACTGGCCATGTGGTGGGGATGCCCCAAGATTAAGATTTTCTGGGATGAGGTCCTGGGGTGGATCAGACACATGGACGGGATACATAGAACTGCCGACCCACATCTGGTCCTGTTTAGCCTCGAGAGAATAGACGATGAATGGATGAGGGTCCGTGGCATAACCCCCCATCTGTTATTGGCAGCACGAGCTCTAATTGCGACTAACTGGAAATCGTCCACGACCCCGACTAAGAAGGAGTGGGTTAATGTGGTACTGAATATATGTACCATGGAGAAAATTACTGCATCCCTACATGGTAGGGCGACACAATGTGAGCTCCTATGGTCGAAATTCTTAAATACACACACATCTAACAAACACACACCACTGGACGATGAAGTGCCCCCACCTTGATGGAGACGTACTTGACTCCCTGTTTCCCGTGTTTGGTCTCCCTCCACCCGGCTCAGGCCTTCTTCCGCTTCATTGCCAGGGATGCCACGCACGGGATCAAAATATGTCCCCCCCATGGCGACCCCTTGAATGCATCTTACTACATAAGTCTCAGCCCCTGAATATACGCGCTTTACCATGACACCTCAACCCCTACGCGACACGACTCTCATCCCTGGGGGGGGAGGGCGGGTGGAGGGGGAGTAATGTTTATATATGTGAGGAATGAGAAAGGTTCTGCTTAATGTCTGGGCATTATTAGTAGTAAGCACCATTTACTGATGTTAATACGAGATGTGAAAAAGCGTGTTACTAATATGTTTTTCTTGTGCTTACATATGTAACCTTTTTCTGTTCTGCTTTAATGCGAGAATTGTTAATGTTGAAAACCCAATAAAAACAAATAAAAAAAAAAAGAATTAGCAAAGATAGCACAATGCATCACCCTGAGTAATAAATCAGAGGTGGAAGGCAAGTAAAAACAACAATGTTCTTTGAAAAGGATGTGTTGCTTGGATGCAAAAATGGATTAATGGCCTAACCATTCTCTAGGACCCAAAACTTGATCAAAGGGGCAGCTAAAAGACAGAAATACCTTCCTAGGGTTCTTGGTGAGTCAACAGTATCAAACCAGGCGTGTTGGTTCTGTTCCAACAGTTTGAATCGGGTTCGACTGTGTCGCGGTTCAAAGAGGTGCATTTTGGGAGGGACACCAGTGTCGGTTCGTCATTGAAGCATCAGGGGACTGAATGAATATTTTGAGTTGAACGGCTCATATGCAGTGTTCGAAGAACGTGGTCCAAAGGCTCCTCCAGGGTCTGGTTGACAGCTGATGAATATCTGCAGCGAAGATGCTGGCAGTTCGAAGATGGTGTGATCAACGATGAACTTCAGGTTTGAGCCGGGTGAACTGGATGATCTCCAAACAAGCCCTTTAAGATAAGTAGCAGTACCCTCGAGATAGATGGGGATGCAGATTCACACTCATGCATCAAATAATTAAGACAACTCAATAGTTTGGCAAAGGGAGTTTGTTTAATGACAAGTTCATAAAATGGGGAGTACAACGAACATCAGCAACCGCTCGATCTTCTCGCTCTCTTTACTTTTAGAAAAAACACAATATTTATAGCAAAAACTCATCATTGCTGACGTACAACCTGCGCACGTACTAACGTCATTCTACGTGGCAATCTTAAAATCCTAACATGCACTGTGATTGGTTACAGGAAGGTAACTTAAAATATGTACTATATCTGTATATGGTAACGGGGAGAGGGGATTGGATAATAAACCTCAGGTGGGGCAACTAAACCCTCCCTTCAAAATGTCCACTTTAAACGTCACTAAAAGTATGACGTCCCATTGGCTCTACTCACTATAGGACCTTAGATTACATGGTCCACTATGATTGGGTTGGCATCAACCCACTCATACTTTTCCACCTACTTCTAGCAGCATGCAGAAAGAACATCCAGGTGCAGAGAAGCTCGTCTGCACCCCATGTTACAATCAATCATCACCTCAGTATTCATGAGTCAATTACTGCTTTGTAGTTTGGCCTTGAGTCTGCTCTGTGCTCTGAGAACTTTCAAGGAGTATGAGCATGGTGGGGATCCATGCGTAGGTGTGATAGTTTCACCCTTCCAGCCTGCCTCTGTCACGTGACTGGATACTGTGAAATCAGCTTTTCTCTGTGTCTTTTCGCATATTTGATTTAAGTCTACCAGTCTTCTGACGTATGTGGTTTATCTTGACCTTTCTGAACAGTATCCTCTGTTCTCTTCTTTTCTTAATTGTATCCAATGTCGGCCCATTCCAGTCAGATAAGACCCTGGTTTCGTGACATGGTCATCCTTTAGCTGAGTTTTGTTCTGTCTTGATTCTCGATGTTCTTGCTGTGACACTCTCCATCTGAGGCCTTTTGTAACCTTTGTTCAATTCTGCTTATGTGCGTAGTGCACTTACATTCATAAATAAAGTGCTTTTTGAGGTATATATTTGTAAACGTTGGTGCTTGCCGCAATCTATTAACTCTAAAGAATAAGCAAGCTACACGATGTCTTTGCCTCTTGCAGTTACTTGCGTCTGTACACATTTAAACTAAATAAATATCTTCATCATGTATGTGGCATAGGTTTCTTCCTCTAGACATCAACTTCTTCACCTTAGGCTCAAGATCTCACTTATCCATGGTATTTCGTCTCTTGTCAGTATTCTCAGGTCATTATATGTTCCATATGTGCATCAGTCCAATTGCTTATGACTTCACCATTCATCCTCCTTCATTATCTTCTTTGCTTCTTCAGGTATTTTATTCAAACAACTGTCATATTGTTTAGAATGTAGGTATGGCTTCTTTAATGGATACCTTACTGTCCAGGTTTTCTTAGGTGTCGGTATATTAACAGGTGTTGTCATGCTGATAGGTACTGGGCAGAGCCCATATGCTGCTCTCTGCTGATTTAACTGTTCTTCATACGTCACATACTTTGGTGTGAACTCAATAGGCAATGGCAGTGGGGCAACTGGAGTGGGGACAATACTCAACACTTCCTCTTCACTCCCCCCTCTGGGCAATTCATCGACCACTCTCACTTCTTTCTTTGCATTCACTTTTTCTTCATCCTTCACTTTTATTTCATCCTCTGGATCCAGACATGTGGATCTGAAGAGATGCTTCCTTCGGGTCCATATCTTTATGACTCCTTTCAAGCATTCTGCTGTTCTCACATGCTCATCCTTATTCCATGTCATCAGTTGGCATTCATCACTTGGACTGCAATAGATCCATGTTCCCACATATATTCTATAATTTCTTGGATACAGGAACTTGGTTCCCTCTGGTGCTTAAATGATGGTTTTCACAAAATCTCTTATTTCTTCATCAGTTAGGTCTTTGGGCTTCCAACCTGACTCAACATCAATCATGATCACTATCCCTATGGCTTTCTTGGCATTCTTCTTGCATTGTGAGAATATTCATTTGATCACACAGAATCCAAGTAATATCATTACCAACATGGCTCCTAGGAACTTGAATGCATCTGCCATCCATTGTGGAATCCATGAAAACAATGCTCCAAACCAACTGTCATCATCAACTTCGTCAGCTTCATCTATCATCTGATTCTGTAGTTTTTTCAGCATGTCTATGGCCTCTGTTAAGGTTCCATTCTCGTCGTAGTGCAAAGGTATAAATGTGCAACATGATTATCAGATTTTTGCACAAACACCCATAGCTGTGATCATGTCTAAGACATATCTGTTCTGGAGTGTCATCAGTCTGATTGTACTCAACTCTTCTCTGATTGCATTGAATCCTTTTATGGTCGTGTTGATGGTCTGCAGTAACTCCCATCTGGTTATCTGCAACCATTTAGTATTTGCTCCAACTTGAATTCTTTGCATCAGGAAAGTCGTAAACACGGATGCGGTCAAGCTGAACAACTTGTGTTCGTATGGAATTGCATCGAAAGCTTCTATGGATTATGCAGAGAAATAATGTTCCCTCTTATTCTCCTCATAAGCTCTGGAGATCTCTTCTTTCTCAGGTGAGCATCTGCTTTCTGGAAACTGTCAATTTTCACATCACTTTTTGGAATCACCAATGCTGGAAAATGGACATTCACCAATGTACATATGCCTCCCCAATTTATCGGCAATCTTGTGTATGCCTAGGATCCACATGCCCAATAGTGATCCATGATCACTGCAGTACCATGCACCACTCCTGGAACGTCAAAGACTCGACTACAATTGCGATTCTCTCCCATTTTTCTTGTGCCATTATTTCTGAAATAGAATTTTGGGCTCCCCAATGGAATTATCTGCAAGAGTCCTCCTCTGTCCTCGACCCATGTCAGTAATTTAGCAAGCTTTGGCCATAATGGCTTGCATCCATTTTGCACTATGTCAATGGTAGCCTGGTAACAACCGATGACTACCCATGCTCTGCAGATCACTACTCCTTTCTCCGATCCGTCTGGTGAAAGCACTGTTCCCCAGATTTGCATTTGACCTCTGTTCTTCCTTCTGCAAGATTCTTCTGAAGTATTTCCGGTAGTCTCCAATTTCTTGTTCACTTCTCTTCTTATCTCCGCTCCTTTTCTTCCAGGTTTTTCATATCTGATCACAATATTCTTCGTTTTGGCATTGTTCCTTGTCTTTATGTCTTGAACATAATCATCCTCATCTGGATCTGTTTTTTCAGTCGCCCATTTGAGAGAAGCATCACTTCCCATGAACTGACCTCTGGTTTTGCACATTGCTATATGTGACAGATAGTGTGCTGTTTGCACATCTATCTCGATCTATCTCGATCTATCTCAATAGCTACAAAGATTTTTGACTTTCCCATACTGTAGGGCGGAAGTGCACATACAAAGCATTCTTCAACCGAAGTTCGTCTTCCAATTTCTTTCATATGTTGGTACCATATGTTGTTTCCCAAATCTGCTGTGCTAGCCAGGTAATCATTTAATTCATTCTTGTTGTCTTGTGTGCTTCTTTTGGCTCTGATTCTTTTGATATGAGCTTTCACAAGCATGTTACGTAATACTTCTGTATAGCTTCTTCTTGCTGGAGGATTCTCAGGCATCTCCATCAATGATCTGGCCGTTTCCATTTTTACTGTTCGAGTAGGAGGTTGTGCAATTTGCTTCATCCTTTCAATATACCATTTAGGCATGAAAATGTCCCTTATAATTTCTGTTTCTGTCTTCCGTCCAGGCACTGCCCTGATATTATGTCTCGCAGGATCAGGTGTGCTTCCAGGTGTTGTCTCTTTTTGCTTAGTCTCTAAAGTGTCCTTAAAAGTTCAGCTTTCTCCATTTGTCTCTCAACTTCTCTTGTTGTGGAGCTTCTCATTGTTGTTTGTCCAAACTCTCCCCATTCTTTGGAATGTGATTCTGAAATAATTGACACTAGACCAGGTAAGTTTGTACTCATTAGCAGTGTAGGTGTAACTTTCATCAATCCCCTTTTCTGGTTTACTTTGCTGACCCTGTCTCGGGCATTTGAACTCATTTGCCAAAACAAGAGTTGTGTGTGTGTCATTACTTACCACATCCATTTCAAGCTCAGTCACTCTATCATTCTTTCTTGGAACAGGAATGACTATATAAGGTCTGGGCGCTCTTGTGGGTATCAAGCGTGCATTCTCAGGTGGGTGCACGGGAACAACACTTTGTGCACCTATAATAAATACAGTTCTGATAGTTATTTACAGTAATACAATTATAATTGGACCTTATAATTATAATGCATGCGTAAACAATGCATTGGTAGGTTATCTATAATAGACAAAAAATCAGGATGAAGAGATCCGACAGAGAAACAGAAAATTTCTGTGCGTGTGTATTTATTTAACATCAACACAGGAAGTTTCGGGTGACTAGACAATTTATTTTACAGTTCTTTCGATAAGCACGAAAGGTAAGTGAAATATAAACGGACAAGGTCGGTGATGGATAGTAGTAACACAGATAGGTGTCGGCCTCAGAATTATTGAGGTCAAAACTTCAATCGGATGCACATTTCCCACAGATGGAGGGGGTATAACAACCCTATAAAGCAGGGAAACGTGTGCCTGAGACTTGCATAGGTCCAAGGCATAGCTTACACATGGTGCACACAACAATATTTACATATAACATACACGAGGGGGGTGGTATAGTTGTGTCGCAAGGATCGACACAGGGTCTGTTTCGGCCAAAAAAGGGGGCTTGATTGGCGCCTGTCTTTGTGCTGGCCTTCGTCAGCAGAGGCACCTGTGGCGGTGCTGTCCGTTGTATCTGTGGATTTAAACAGACATGTGAGGATCTCGGGTATATATTGACTAAGTACTAAAGGTATTCAATACTGGCAAAGTAGTGCCAAGGCGATACATCATGTGGTGTATCTGGAGAACAGCTTACCTACTGCTGTGGTAGCAGAAGGTTGCTGTTTAGGTAATCCTTAGAAGATGCAGGATTGCCGGTGCATAAATGGCACTTGGTGAGTCGGCTGTCATTTTGTACGGGCTGACGTCTCTCAGGGTCCCGTGCGACTGGTATAGGCCAGGACTGATCCCATATCTGAGAGGGGACAGAAAAAAGGGTAATGGATCCCGAGCTGAGCGTGATGGACAGAATACCGTTGGTGATGGTGGTCCAAAGGTGCTCATAGGTGCTGGGAAAGGCACGCCTACTGATGGTAGTGGGGGCCGTGTCCTCGAGGTATTAAGTGCACTATCAGTGCTGTTGTGTCCAGGATGGAACTCGGTGCGTGATGGGTGGCCGAGATCAGCAGGTTGCTGAAGGACTTCCAGGGTGACAATGGTGCTCACGTGGGAGTAAAAAACCTCAGGGCCTCACTGCCGGCAAGATGGTAGACACTGCCTGTGCAAATGCCGTGCTGGGCAATCTAGTGCTATTGTGGGCTACGTGACGGTGCCTGGAATAAAAACGTTTATTAGAGTGGAGAGAACGTGGTGCATTAGTGTTGCGTTTAAAAATGCTGCCCAGTCCTCTTGACGAGGGCGTAGAGTGAAAACGCAAAGTGCTCCTAACGGTAACTTACCACAGTAATCTCGCAGGTGCTTAGCTGGACGAGGACCTCTGAACGCCGTGGTTGCTGTATGGAAAGGCGGAGTGGTAGGGCCTAAAAGGCTATTCTAGGGCTTACAGCCAGCCAATCGGGGGGCGCTGTGACACTGAGGCTAGACGGGGGAGCCAATCGCGTGGCGCTAGGCGTGATGTCCAATAGAGTGTAATGAAGCAAGGCCACACAGGATGATGGGCAATGTAGTCCCTATGGGCCAAATCATGATAGCGCAGCGCTGTGTGCTCCAAGCTGAGGGGCCTCGTAGAAGAACCACCATCTATAAACACGTCATGCCCTTACGCTAGCACTATGAACACAGCGAGTCTGCATCCACACGACGAGGGACCAGGGCCAGACAGGATCTGACAAACACCACTTGCTGCTAGCAGGTCCCACTATTTAATGCACTGGAGCTGTGTAGACCGGGTGGATTCTGTCTCAGTTTGTTCTTTGATAAAGGTCTCTATATGTCTTTGATTGCAAATAACAACACGAGAGGGGCGCCACATCCCCTTGACCCCGGGGGAGACTCCTTGACCACTCCAGTATGCTGCCCAAACTGGACGGGTACACGTTGACCCACCCCACAGCTTGGCGCACACAGCACTGCGCTAACATGATTTGGCCCATAGGGACTACATTGCCCATCATCCTGTGGGCCTTGCTTCATTGCACTCTATTGCACATCACGCCTAGCTCCACGCGATTGGCTCCCGCGTCTAACCTCAGTGTCACAGCGCCCCCAGATTGGCTGGCTGTAAGCCCTAGAATAGCCTTTTAGGCACTACCACTCTGCCTTTCCATACAGCAACCACGGCGTTCAGAGGTCCTCGTCCAGCTAAGCACCTGCGAGATTACTGCGGTAAGTTACCGTTAGGAGCACTTTGCGTTTTCACTCTACGCCCTCGTCAAGAGGACTGGGCAGCATTTTTAAACGCAACACTAATGCACCACGTTCTCTCCACTCTAATAAACGTTTTTATTCCAGGCACCGTCACGTAGCCCACAATAGCACTAGATTGCCCAGCACGGCATTTGCACAGGCAGTGTCTACCATCTTGCCGGCAGTGAGGCCCTGAGGTTTTTTACTCCCACGTGAGCACCATTGTCACCCTGGAAGTCCTTCAGCAACCTGCTGATCTCGGCCACCCATCACGCACCGAGTTCCATCCTGGACACAACAGCACTGATAGTGCACTTAATACCTCGAGGACACGGCCCCCACTACCATCAGTAGGCGTGCCTTTCCCAGCACCTATGAGCACCTTTGGACCACCATCACCAACGGTATTCTGTCCATCACGCTCAGTTCGGGATCCATTACCCTTTTTTCTGTCCCCTCTCAGATATGGGTCAGTCCTGGCCTATACCAGTCGCACGGGACCCTGAGAGACGTCGGCCCGTACAAAACGACAGCCGACTCACCAAGTGCCATTTATGCACCGGCAATCCTGCATCTTCTAAGGATTACCTAAACAGCAACCTTCTGCTACCACAGCAGTAGGTGAGCTGTTCTCCAGATACACCACATGATGTATCGCCTTGGCACTACTTTGCCAGTATTGAATACCTTTAGTACTTAGTCAATCTATACCCGAGATCCTCACATGTCTGTTTAAATCCACAGATACAACGGACAGCACCGCCACAGGTGCCTCTCCTGACGAAGGCCAGCACAAAGACAGGCGCTAATCAAGCCCCCTTTTTTGGCCGAAACACACCCTGTGTCGATCCTTGTGACACAACTATACCACCCCCCTCGTGTATGTTATATGTAAATATTGTTGTGTGCACCATGTATAAGCTATGCCTTGGACCTATGCAAGTCTCAGGCACACGTTTCCCTGCTTTATAGGGTTGTTATACCCCCTCCATCTGTGGGAAATGTGCATCCGATTGAAGTTTTGACCTCAATAATTCTGAGGCCAACACCTATCTGTGTTACTACTATCCATCACCGACCTTGTCCGTTTATATTTCACTTACCTTTCGTGCTTATCGAAAGAACTGTAAAATAAATTGTCTAGTCACCCGAAACTTCCTGTGTTGATGCTAAATAAATACACACACACAGAAGTTTTCTGTTTCTCTGTCGGATCTCTTCATCCTGATTTTTTGTCTATTATACGTATACCCACCTGGGTAAATCAGGACCCCGCCAGGTGCCCTACAGTATGTACCCTTGGTAGGTTATCTTACAGCATTTGTTCCTTGTGCAATATGAATGTCTCTCTTCCTGAGGGAGAACAATGCTGCTGCTCTGGCTTCCCATCTCGATCATCTAAGGAAGCAAAAACTGGTTCTTTAATACATTTTCATTATCACTTTTTTCTGGTTTCTGCTCTGTTCCACAGATCAATAGTTCTGGACCAGTTGTCCTCTGGTTCTGGATAATGGACTGTCTCTCGTCTCTTGAAACAGTTCTGTTTGCAATGTAATGTTCCAACAATGAACGATGACCTCGGAAAGTCTACAATACGTGTTCCATATAGACTAGTTCCCAGTCTATACCTCGAATCTGCTTCACTCCAGATGCCATGTTGCTTCCCTGTCAGCAAAAGTGTATTTTTTGTCAATACTTCCACGATCTGTCCCTCGAATGAAAGTCTCTACACTCTTCTGTGATTTTGATGAGAAGAAAGTACAACCTGTATTGTTATGCTATGAAGGAGCATGCTCAAGTTAGTAGTGTTGGCTGGATCATGGATGAATGTGAGTACATCAACATTGGCATGTCTCCAAACAAGGTCTAGAAAGTCTTCAATTAAACGAAAAAATACGGCATTTGCCAGACTATGATTTTCTGGTGAAAGGGACATTTGTCTTGTCCTCGCTGTACTCTGAAAGTAAAAGAAACTGTTCTGCAATCACTGTGAGCAGTCTTCTTATTGTTTTTTCGTTATCAGGATCTTGAAGAAATTCAGTTATGCTTGTAAGTCTCCCCACCACTGACGGGTAGGACCTCAATACCAATTCAAAACAGGTCAGTATGTGCCTAGTGAGGTCACTATTGTGTGACACCATAAGTAAATCCAAACAAAGACTCTGTGTGGAAGGACTCAGGATATTGTATTATTTTCCAGTTTATATATCCTCGATCAAAATTTGGCATAGCTCTTCTTATCAAGGCTTTAGTGTGCCTCTGTCCAAAGTCAATAAGCAACTTGTGGCTCAATAAATGCAATTCTTCCTCTCTTACCCTGCAACTATCATGCACAGAGTGTTCGTATTTATGTCCTTTTTTCCTTTATTTTGCTCAAAGGAAATGTTTTATAACTGGGCCACAACCTTATCACAAAGGTTTCCTTGCTTTTTCCACTAGATTGGTCATGCGTCCTTCCTCGTCATGGATCTCATCTGCATGTGCTGTGATTCTTCCCTGTTGTCTGTAGTATCTCTGAGTTGAGGTGCAGGCAGAGGGGTCTCTCCGATATATGGCTTGATGTCTCCAAGGAAGATCCAAGCTCTTCTTCCCTGCAACTTGACTGCAGATGGCATAATATCCTCTACAATGAAAGGACCATGGAACCTTGGCTCGCCCACCTTTTCCTTGTGTGATTCCGAACTAACACGGTATCCCCAGGGTATAGTTGAGGTACACGTAACTCTGGAACCTTGGCAGCTGTAGTATTTCCTTCTGTGTTCTGTACTGCCCTACACCCTCCTTGTCATCACTGCAGCTGTCCTGAAATTACAGAATAACTGGCAGTCATACAGTTCAGGTAGTTTTGCACTTCCAATCCTAGCGCTTGTCCTGTTGGCTAAGCTTCACATCTAGCTCTAGTTCGAATCATTAAAGGCGGCCACTTTCTTCTGCCCATCACAATTTCATGTGGTGTAAGATTGTGGTCAGAACCAGGCTGGTTTCTGAGTGCATACAATGCCAGTGTAAGGCAGGGTAACCATCCTTTCTTTAGAGTAAGCTTCAACTTGGCTATCCTTTCTTTCTTTTAACAAGCTGTTGAGCTTCTCACATATCCCATTACCTTGTGGATGATACACATTTGAAAACTTGTGCTTTATACCTAGCAACAAGCTGATCTGTTCAAATACTGCGTTAACAAAATGAGGACCGTTCTCTGACCTCATTACTTCTCAAACTCCCCATCTGGGAAACACCTCCCTCACCAAGAATTTGGCTGCACAGGTAGATTCTGGGTGTGTACATGGACCTGCTTCTATCCATCTAGAGAATGGACACACCACGACAATTAGATACCTGTACTGGTTACATACTTGAATCATATCGACATAGTCGATGTGCAAGTGCTGAAAAGGCCCATTAGGCCTTCGGATGACTCCTCTGATCACACGTAGTGTATGCTGAGCCGTACATTTCTGACAGATTATGCAATTTATCATATAAAATGCAACAAGCTCCGCTAGGTTTGGTTTCTCTTGTTATATGCTCTGGATAGTGTAACTGTTCCAGTGCTATTTTCAGTAGGGCTATAGGCATTACTGGTTTACCAGTGCTGTCCTATCACCATAAAGCCTCAGAGGAGTTTAAAGAACACCCTCTTGTCTTCCAAAGGTTCTTTTCTTTTTGCGGTGCCTCCCCTTGGAGCTCCATTAACTGGGTATTTGTAGCCTTCCGGCTCGCTTCTTGCAACAATAATTTTCTCATGCACATCAGGCATTCCTATATCCATCATTATTTCATCTTCAGTTGCCACTGGCTTGGCTTCAGCATCTGCTGCTTGATTTCCACATGAGATCAAATCTGTCCCTTTCGTATGGGCGGCGCATTTCACGAGTGCTATGCCCACTGGGAGTTCTAGTGCCTTAATCTGTCATGATGCATACTCCCGGAGAGCCAGTCCAAGACCGGCAGCCCCGGAAGCACACATCAGGTACCCAAGGGAAGGTCCAGCAACCCCAAATAGGGGCCCTTTGGACACAGTCCTGGCGCCTTTGGCGCCAGGCTCATTTTGGACATCAGTCCTGGCGCCATAGGCGCCAGGCTCATAAAGGGAGTGCTTTTGGTGGACTTACCTGATGCAGACCATGCTGCCAGATCCAGACCTCTTTGAGGCCTGAAAGGAACTACTTTACCTGTGGGACTATTTTGCCACTCGGGCGTGGTCAGGGGAGGATACATACCTGGTTGGGGAAGGATACATACCTGGGACTTCTTTGGAGGCTATTTAAGCCACGCCCAGACAGCAGCTCACGCTTCGCGTTGCTCTGCTCCTAGCAGCTGGACGCTCACCGTGTCTGCTCCTGCATCCTGACTCCAGCCACGCCCGCTTCAGTTCTGGAACACCTAAAAGGAAGAAGAGAGGAAGAGAAGGTGAATAAAGGACATTACCTGATATTGCATGGGATCCGGAGCCAACACGCCGACGATCCTAAAGGGAAAGACATTATTTTAGGATTCCTCGCGTTGCTCGTTGCAGCGCTGCGCTCAACTCACATGTCCACAAGGAATTCCGTACTCCTGCGACCATCCGCACGTTCCGCTGCATTCCAGCACCTAGGAAGCAAAAGAGAAGAACAAAAGGTGAGCCAGAGAAGACACTGGGAAAAGACTGATTTGCCCGAAGGCTTACCTGGCGATTGGTGGGGGAGAATCCTTCCTCATCTCGGGTCGGCACGCCTTTTGACAGTACCGCGCCCCGGCCCCTATGGGGAAAAAAGAACACGCGCATTAGTGGGTGAACATACAGACATTAGAAAAACCAACCCAACATAAGCTCACCTGAATTATCCACAGCAAATTGTCTTCTCTACGTGGAATCTTCGCTCAGCACCTGCGCTAAAAGACTAAAAGCAGTCCATTGAAAATAAAGGCCAAACAGGAAGGGAGAACAACCCTGGGACTTGATAAGTCATATACTTACGAAAGCGCCTTATTCATCCAAAAAAACAGTGAAGCAACTGGACCTGAATGCCCGTCCGATAACCAGTGAAGTAACTGGATTCTACCGCACCCCTGCACCAGAAGCAGGATGGAGAGCTCGTCATTTCAAATCTTAAGGTGAGAATTAACGGGAAGGTTCAGAGGTGGTTTGAAGAGAGAGTAAAAGGGGAAAGGAGGGGTTCGACTCGTCACTCCGCAGGTGATTAAAATCCTTTTCCCCATCTACAGAAAGATCTTCCTACGCATCAGACAGGCGAGGTTTGGGGGTCCGGCCCAGTCGGTGTTCCGAGTCCTGCGCATCACCTTAGAAGAGGCCGCAGCAGCCCAGACCTGGTCAGCGTCTCCGTGGGAGTCAGGTGAGCGTTACATAATCAGCCTGTCCAATAGGGCTGCGTGCCGCACTGGTGTGCCATCCGCTCAGATGTAGCCCCTCCTTTTCCAGCACGCTGAGCCTGCATGTACTGCCGACATCACATAGGCAGAGTCACTTTATGCCGTTACTTCCTGGTCTGCGTGATTCTCGAGCGTGAGTATTAACACCAATAATTCTGCAGCCTGTGCTGAATAATGAGAGGGTAAACGTGCACTAATAAGTACTCGAAATTCCCCATTTGCCGTGTGCTTCACCACAGTATATATGTATATCTTTGTCCATGATTTTGATCGATCCTAGAAGAACCGTCAATTAAGACAATTTCTCCTCTGCCAATGCATTTTCTTTTACTCTGAGGATCTCACCATAGAATTCTTCATAGTTTGCACAATCATGTATTGGCTCTCCTTCAGTAACTGGCTCTGCTATACACATAGCTGGGTTCACTATTCTAGTTCACTATTCTGTATCGAATTATTTTAATTTCTGGATTTGATATGACCACTTCTTAAGCAGAAGCTATTTGTGATGTCAATGTACCTTTTGGTTTCTCTAAAATGGCGAATAATGCATGCTCAACGAATAATGTTATCGGGCACCCCATTACAATGGTTGTGGCTTTCTCTATGGCGAACGCAGCAGCAGCCAAACTTTGTTCGCACTGGAAATGACTTCCATTAGTGGGTCTAACATCCCACTGTAGTATGCCAGGGGCTTGTACCCCAATGTGGTTTTCTGTGTAAGGACTGCTGTCATAACAGTACCATCTGTGTGTGAAAACAGGTAGATTTCCTCTGCATAATTGGGAATCCTTAAAACTAAATGGCCTTTTTTAGTTCATCAAACCCTTCCTCCATAGCCTTAGTCCACACAATTGTTTCTTTCGTTGCCTGTGCTTTCTTTTTTTTTTTATTTTAATGATTTTTATTGTTAAAATATTGATTTTGATACAGATATCAACAGGTTACAGACTTTGAATAAAACAAGAACAACAGAGAAATGACATAGTAATTGATTTTGATCCTTTGTAATAGTATTTCTATAAGGCTAAATCATTTGTTAAATTCACTTGCGAATGTAATATGAACTATAATAGATATAAACCGCATTAATATAACATGTAGTTTAGAATTAATTATATCACAGGTCTGCAACGAGTGATTTATATATAGTGAGAATAGAGATTTGGGGGGAGACGTACAGGGAGACAGACTAGAGACATATAAGGATAAGGAGGGAAGAGGATAGGGGGGGTAATGGGTATATTGGATTATTTCATCAAAATAATCTAATCATTTCAAACATTATCAAGTTCTAGCATTTTTGAATAAGT
Organism: Ambystoma mexicanum; assembly: GCF_040938575.1. Classification (NCBI taxonomy): domain Eukaryota; kingdom Metazoa; phylum Chordata; class Amphibia; order Caudata; family Ambystomatidae; genus Ambystoma; species Ambystoma mexicanum. The sequence continues at coordinate 732,869,733 of NC_090939.1, read as the reverse complement.
ATGGCAATATGAATAATGATGCTAATATAAGAATGTAAATTTATGTACCATGAGCAGTTGCATTAAAACAGTTAAGATACCTGGTGAAAAAATACCATTTAGCATTATATTTAGGAATTGTGTTGTGATTATTGGCCATGCACATCTCTAGTTTATGAGTGTTACAAATGGTGTTCCACCAGATTTTGGTGGAAAGTGAACTAGAGTCTTTCCAGTTAGCCGTAATACATTTTAACGCTATACAGATGAATAAGTCATAAAATCTTGCAGAGTCAGATGGGAAATAAGTTGTAATGGCCATACTTCCTAAAAATATGTTAACAAAGGAAAAGGGCACATCAACACAGAAGATACATTTAAGAAGCTTCCAGATTTCCTGCCAAAATTTAACAGTAAATGAACATTCAAAAAACATATGCATATACGTGGCGGGAGATATGCCACATGACCAACATTTAGCATTATAATTCGGATTAGACTTAGCCAATTTGGCTGGAGTAATAAATGCTCTGTGCATGAAGAAATAATAGTGTTGTGATATATTTGCTGATACCGATATTTGTTTAATTTTAGCAAACAGACGATGCCATATTTCATCTTCAAACATGAAGCCCAAATCAAGTTCCCATTTCAGACGTATAGGGCAAATCTTAAAATTTGAGGTGAGCATATTGTAAATTTTTGAGGCTCGAACTTCACCACCTGTGGTAAGGTGCATTAGTCTAAGGGCATCAGGAGTAAGAATTTCATTGGAAAATTGGGCAAGTGCATCAAGGCAGGAATTAATTAAGTTGTTATAAAATTGAAAGTCTTTCTTAGTAATGTTAAAAGTGGTGGAGAATTGCTGAAAGGAAAGGACATACGTGTCATCTATAATCTGTTGGACGAATCTGATACCCTTTTGAATCCATGTTTTGCGGTTAAGGATCTTGTTATTAATTACTATGTTCTTATTATGCCATAATAGTGGGGAAAGATGCTTACTAGGAGTTATAGTGTGAGGAAAAAGAAAGGTTTGTAGAGCAGATATTGAAGCTTTAATAGGGTCTGAAATCTTTTTAGTTGAATGTTTGAAAATGTATATGTAGTCCGTGATTTCGTGTGGTAAAACTACTTGTTTTTCTAATGTACACCAGGTTGGGATATCAGCGGATATAGGATCAATGAACCATTGACGAGATTGTTTTATAAGAAATGCATGATGATATGATTTAAAGTCAGGGAATCTAACTCCCCCCATATCATAGGGGGCTTTCAGTTTTGTCAGGGCACTTCTCTTACTTTTTCCTTTTCCCCATAGAAAATTAAGTAGTATAGAGTAAATGGATTTGAAAAATGAAAGGGATAATGGGACGGAGAGAAGTTGCAGATAGTATAGTATTATGGGAGTAAGCATCATCTTGATAGTATCTAAGCGCCCCCACCAGGAGAGGTATAGTGGAGACCATTTGGATGTTAGATCCTTGAGGGTGCCCAGTAGTGTTTCAGTGTTGAGTTTGATCGTATTTGGGATAGTTGGGGCAAAACGAAGACCTAAGTATTTGACTGAGCTATTGCACCATTTGAGGCCAAAAGTGACGATATCATGTTTAAGGCAGTATGGATTTAAGGGCATAATTTCTGATTTCTGTGTATTTAATTTATATCCTGATACTTGACCGAATTGTGATAAAATACTCAAGAGGTTGGGAATGTGAAGTTTGGGGTTTTTAATTAATATAAGAATATCATCTGCATATGCAGCTATTTTATTTATTGAAGCACCGACTTGAATTCCTGGGATGTTTGTGGTAGATCTTATTGATTCTAGAAGTGGTTCAAGAGAGAGGATATATAGTAATGGTGAGAAGGGGCAACCTTGACGCGTTCCTCTTAGTAAGTGAAAGGAGGAGGAAGTCTGACCATTTAAGTAAATAGCCGAATTGGGGGCAGAGTAAAGCAGTTTGACCAGTGAAATAAATTTTTCACCACAACCATGCCACCGTAGAGTTTGAAACATAAAATTCCAGTCGACACGATCGAAAGCTTTTTCCGCATCTAATGCAATGGCCGCATAGCCTTGTGTGTCTTTTTTGTCATTGGCAGCAAGGTTGATGGCGTTTAATAGGAGTCTTGCATTAGAGGATATATTACGTCCCTTTACATATCCTGTTTGGTCTGGTTTAACTAGACTTGGGAGTGAGGATTCAATTCTATTGGCAAGTATTTTGGCAAAAATTTTGCTTTCAATATTGATAAGGGAAATGGGTCGATAGTTGCTAGGAAGAGTAGGGTCCTTGTTAGGTTTTGGAAAAATGATAAGCAAAGCTTCAGAAAATGATCCCGACGAACATTTTTGTGAGATAAAATATGAAAAAAGGTTTTTGAGCTTAGGTGTTAAGGATTGAGAGAATGTGTTATAGAATTCTGTGGATAGTCCATCAGGGCCTGGTGCTTTTCCTTTTCCGAGGCCATGGATGGCTTTGGTAATCTCGATAGACGTGATGTCTTTTTCTAGATGAGATAGATCAATGTCAGGGTAGGTGGTTCTACTGATGTTGTTCAAAAAGGAATCAATGTTTTCTCTGGGAATAGCGCATTCTGGAGTATATAGTTCCGTATAAAATCTTCTAAAGCATTCCAATATTTCATCAGGCCTATGATGCATCTTGCCCAGCTTATCTTGAATGTGAGAGACTTGAACTTTTTCTTTTTTGGTTTTTAGATAAGAGGCTAACATTTGACCTGCTTTATTAGAAGTATGATAGGTCTTAGTTTTATACTTAAGAATGGTTCCTGCTGCCAACTCGGTAATTTCTTTATTGATTTCAAAGCGTATCTTAATGACTTGTCGTAGATTGGCTGAGTTAGTGTCAGTATAATAATGTTGTTCTGCAATAGTGAGTTTAGAGTAAAGATCGTCGAGATGTTTTTTCTTAATTTTTTTATTCTTGCCTGATAGGGCCATTATGTGGCCACGAAGGGCTGCTTTGAAAGCATCCCAATTATTGACAGTGGAGGTATCTTGATCTTGGTTTTCGTTAAAGTATTGTTGAATGAAAGCGTTGATGGATTGAATAGATTTAGGATCATTTAAAAGAAAATTGTTAAGTTTCCATCTAGGAGAACCCTTTTTCATATCTGTAAGGGAGAAGGAAGTAATGACAGGAGCGTGGTCAGAGATAATGATATTGGCAATCTTTGAGTCTATAATGGATCCCGAAAGAGTTTTTGTAGCAAAAATATAATCAATACGTGACAATGTGTTGTGTGGGGGAGAATGGTAGGTATAATCCAAATGTGAAGGATGAGATATCCTCCATGAATCAATTAGTCCTGTCTCTCCTAGACAATTTATAAAGGATTTGTGAGTTTTGTTGGGTTTGAATATGCAACTGGATTTTCGATCTAAAAAGGGGTCAAGAACCTGATTGACATCGCCACACATCATCAGGTTGACGAAATCATTTTTCAAAATCATTTGTTTGATATTATTCCAAAAGGAGGGATCTGGTAGTGTAGGTCCGTAAATGTTGAGAATTGATAATTGTGTCGTGTCAATCAGCAGTTTCACCCAAACCCATCTACCATTTGTATCTGCATCTTGGGCAAGGATTTTGTAGGGTTGTTTTTTGCTAATAAGTATCGCAACACCATTTTTCTTGGATAAAGCTGGGCTAGCAACAACTTCTTTCACCCAAAGAGATTTGAGTTTCATTGATTCTTTGAGGGATAAGTGTGTCTCTTGTAGACAAGCTATTGTTGGTTTAAATTTATTTAAGTGAGATAGTACTTTACATCTTTTCATTGGATTCTTGCAACCCTTAATATTCCATGTTATGCATTTAAATATCATCTGGCTGGCGGAAATTTGATATTCATACATCTTATAGCTATCGTACAAAAATACACATATACCATTGTCATTCGATTGAAATAATGTATACACCAATATTTGTGCTGAAGGAAGGAACATTGAGGGTCAGGGAAGGGAGATAGGGGTTTGATCACATCTTGACCGATAGTATACCATGACGAATGAATGAATTTGGGGATCAAACAGGACATGGGATAAGGAGTTAAGGGGATATATATATGGGGGATAGGAAACGCCTACCGAGTCGCTAACTAGGAAAAAGCGACTTCCTGTGGAAGATGGACCCAAAAGAGCGCCCACCCCACATAGTTAATATCAATGTAAGTTCAAAGCATTAGGTAATTAGATACTTATGAGTGTAAAAGTCAAGTGATGGGGAACCAGTTTCAAGTAGTAGATGAATTAGAGGCCGCCGCTGGAGAAGAGATGTCCATGTTTTCATTTTTGATGGATTGTATGAAGAGCCTTAGGTCAGCGGGATCATCATAGACTGCAGAGCGTCCTTCGTATGTAACTTTAAAGGAGCAAGGGTGGAACAGGCCGTATCGGACATTAAGTTGTTTAAGGGCAGGCCGGAACGCCAGAAAGACCTTTCTTCTTTGGGCTGTACTTCTAGCCACATCCTGTGAGATAAATAACTTACTACCATGCCAGATTAGAGATTTACGTTCTTTAGCTGTGGAGATGATAAGTTGCAGTTGAGAGTATTCTAACAGGTAAAAAATGAGCGTTCTTGGTGGCTGACGAGCTGAGGGAGAGGCTGAGGGTTGGCCAATCCTATGGGCACGTTGTATATTAAAAGTGGTTTCCAAAGGCAAATGTAGTATGGCCGGTAGGAATTTTTGTAGGAAGGCAATGGGGTCTGTGCCCTCAGCTCCTTCGGGCAGGCCCGAGATGCGTAGGTTGTTACGCCTACTCCGATTTTCCAAATCTTCGTTATGCTTTTGAAGTTCTTTGATGGATTTCTCCATTTGTGCAACCTTGGGTGATAAATCTTCAAGCGCGCCAATTCTTTTCTCTGCCTCATCTACTCTGTTGATAACTCCCATCCACCTTTCATCAAGTTGTTGTAACTTTGTGTTAGTGGTTTCCATAAAGGGTTTGAGTGCCCTTATTTCAGCTAGAATGATTTCAATCGCGGAGTCTGAGAATCCAATTGGAGGTGGGGAGTCATTTTTGGGTCTTTTTAGAGTAGTTGAGGAGGCGGTGGCGTCTTTGGTAGAGGTGCCATTTTTTAGATTTGCCTTGCTGGTTGCCATAACTGAGAAGATGATAATATGTGCGAGTAGTTATGGCGTGTAATTTTTTTTTTTTTTTTTTTTTTTGTGGAAGATATTTATGCTGACGAGTAGTATATAATTATTACATCCATATTATTCCCAAAGCTTACCTCTGACCTGGAGAGACCAAAACGTGGAAAAGCCCTGAATAATAAGGAATATACTACTGAAGGTTGCAATAGATTTGTTGTTTATAGCTGTTGTCCATAGATAGGGTTTGGACTAGTGGAGCTGTAGGTATAAACCGGCAGTGTGATTATAATCCTGCTTGACAGACCAATATCGGTAAGTTGCAACTAGAAGGCATGGTAGTAATATAAGGTTTAACGGAGAAATGGGTTTTTGTAGAAGGGAGATTGACTGACGTGCTTAGTATTGTGAGCCTGTTCGCCCCTTTAATAACTTTTATCTTCCTTAATAAGGTTGGAGACCTGTGTTGCCTCTATTGTACTTCAAACTTTTCAGTCTTTCTTGTTTGTTTTAAAAGTTTTTTTTTTTTTTTCCCTAAGCCTTCTCCACCAGAACGCTTTTATATGAAATGTTAGCGTGTGCGCTTAAAAGCAGTTTCTTACTTTAAAGATGTTGTTTTTTTCTCTCCAGTAGGTGGCGTTCCCGTGAAAAAGTGCTCGAGGTTTAGGCCCAGCCAGCGGTGTCAGCTGATGAAGGACGCCGCCCCTCTCCTCACGAGGGGCGGTTCGCGTTCCGACGTCCCTCCGATGCGGAAGCCCTTGACTGGAACTGCAGCGTGTGAAGTCCCTCCTGACGCCGGAGCCGCGGAGAAGTTCCACCGAGTGCGAGCGGGACGTTCAAGACGCTCGGCATGAAGATAAGGTAAGTATTAATAAAATATTATGTTCCCTAATGCTATTTTATATTAATGTGAGGCGGAGCCGATCCTCTAGGCGGCCATCTTGCCTCGGCGCCAAGCCACGCCCCCGCCTGTGCTTTCTTTAAGGCTTGCAATAAGGTGCTGGTATAAGAGCTGTAGTCAAAGACCCATGTACAGATATAATTACATAATCCTAGAAAACTTTACATTTGTTTTACTGTGTGTGGCCTAGCTGTTCTCAAAACAGCTTCAGCTCTTTCAGGAGTAACCTTCTTTCCTTCATGTGAAATCAATTGGCCTATGTGCAACACCTCTTGTTGACAATACTGTAACTTCTGCTTGTCAACTTTATATCCTTTCTCAGCAAGTAAAGTCAGTAGCTGAATGGAATCGTGTCTGCACTCTTCCTCTGTTGTGCTGCAGACTAAAATGTCAAACACGTATTGCAAGACAACACTCTCTAATGCAATGTTGCTTAAGTCCTTCTGCAGCACTCTATTGAAAATCGAAGGAGATTCACAATAACCTTGGGACAACCTTGTGCTTTTCAGACGAACTTGCCTGAAGGTGAAAGATGTCAAATCTTGTGAGGCTTTGTGCAATGGGATTGAGAAAAATGCATTTTTTAAGTCAATAACCATGAAATAACGTGCCTCAACAGGTATGTTACATACGATTGGAGATGGGTTAGGGACTAGAGGGAACTTGGCCTCTACTATTTGGTTTATCAGTCTTAAATCTTGTATTTAATGCCAAGACCTTCCCTTTGACTTTTTGATCGGATAAACCGAAGTATTGCATGATGACTCTGATGTCACTAAAATACCTTGTTCCATCATGGCAGAAATTGTCTTAAAAACCCCTTCATCTGCCTCTCTGGACATGGGATATTGTCGTGTTCTTGGTAAAATTGCTCCTGGTTTCAATTTAATCTTCACTTCTCCAACTCCCTTTAGTAGGCCTATGTTATAAGGGCCTGTAGTCCATACTGAGACAGGCACCTTTGGCATATCGTCATCAAAATATTCAGGACGTTTTTGTGCCAGCAACATCCTCTGGGGCACCTCTCTTTTAATCATTTTCACCCATTAAATGAGATTAACCTCAAATGTCATCTCATCCTCACCTATTGGTTCTTCAAATAGATCGTCATCAGTGACATCAGTCAATCTGTAACCTTCCCCTTTGGCGATTATAGCACACCACTGTATGCCTTCATCATCACAGCCATCAAGCAAAGCCATCTCTACTCGCACTATGGCTGCATGTATTGTCAGCAGAAACACTTGTCCCTTTTCCTCATGCATAGGGATTCTTGGCCTGAACAGAAACTCATCTGGTGTTCTCATTGTTCTGTCAGCAAGGCCTAGTAGCCACGACATTAATATGCACACTCCATATGCGAATATCTAAGATCTAATGGAATAACTCTCATAGCCACTCGTCCTGCGTATGCTCTAATCATTTCGCACAGGTTCAAATAGTGCATTCCTGGAGTTGAACACACTATGCCTTCCTCAGTGAACGAGATTGTCATATTTAGCTTTGTTATCAAATCTCGTCCCAATATATTGACAGGCGCCTGTCTCAAATATAATAGTGGAACTTTCATGTCACATTCCCCTATAGAAACTGTAAGTTCTTTTGTGAAAGGAAGGCGGCTTGTGGCTCCTGTAAAACCTTGGGTATTCATGGTGTCGCTAGATAAAGAAAACTTGCCTTCAAGGAAACACCAGCGTGTCGCACCCATGTCCACTAGGAATGAATACTCTTTCTCTCCTATAGTAACATCTACCCTTGGTTCGTCATGAGGGTTTGGTGTCACTGATAGCGTGTAACACAGCAGGTCTCCCAGTGAGCTTTCCTAGTCCATGAACAATTTTGTCCCACAGTTAGTGAATGGATCTCCTCCATCACCGGTGGCATTTCCTGCTCTAAAATGTAATACATGTCCTGTGCCTGTAGTCTGAATAAGTTGCTTCGGAGACTGTTGAGACTGACCTTGCGGGAAATTGGTCACAGTCTGTTGTGGCTGTAAACTTTGTTGCACTCACGGTGCTTGCGGCTGTACAGTTTGATTCTGCGCAAATCCGTCTCCACGCTGCTGCGTGAACGCAGGTGAATTCATCATTCCCCCTCTTGTAAATTGGTCATTTTGCACCATCCCTTGACTTCATTTTGCATATTCTGATTTGCGCCTTGCATATTCTGAAAACCTTCCTGATTATTTTGTCACCCCCTTCTTCAGTAGCCTATTCCTCTTGGGCTGAACCCATTATTGCTTTGATCAAACTGCCTTTGGTTATTAGCCTGTTGCGCATTGGATCCATCTGTGCTAGTTAACATTGCCCCTTCAATGGCATATTTCGACAATTTTTTCTGCACTCATTTGGTTTCGCCTTTTCTCGAGTCATTCTTCTTGCAATTTTTCTCTTGCAGCAGCTGCAATAATGCACAATGGTCAGTTGTATTTCAGACCACGGCTTAACTGCAATTCCTACCAACTTCTTGAGCTGCTTTTGTAGCTGTTCTGGCAGCCCTTGACATAATATATTGTAAAACATTGGTATAGATTTCCCCCAAGATTCACGTGTTTCCAGCACCCATGCATCTTGGAAATTCTGAATGTAAATTAATGGATCATCTCCCTCTTTCATCTTATGTGTCATTATAGCTCCCATGTCAGAAGTATCCGGTTTATAGAACTCGAAGCGCTTTCCATACCGCAGTTCTGCAGTTGTTAAACAGCGCTCTGTCATGTGCAGTATTGACTGTAGTCACACCGGGGTAACCTGCTCGTATCCAAACATCACCAGCTCTGTCACCAAGTACGGCGATCAAAAGACCCTTGATATCTCCTATAGCCAACGCATTACCTCCCGTCATTTTTTCTAACTCGTGTATCCATTTCCCAGCTCCAGATGCCAACATTGAGAACTTGATTTTTAGATTCTCTCTATCCATTTGTGGCCATGGTATACACTGTGACCTTGTCCCTCCCTTCTCTAATAAGGGAAACTGTGACACACTAAACTCCTTTTCTTCTCTCATCATTTGTTTATCTACCACAGGGGTAATATTCCCACATCGCCGTCTGCCTGGCAATGTCCTTAACCTGCTTGCGTATGGCGGGGAGTAACCCCCCTCTGACCGCGTGGCAGTCCTTCGTGCCGGTCTGACTCTGTCACTGACTCTGGCACTTTAGATGTGGACGTGGTTGAATCGGACCATCTTATTCCCTGTCCCTGAGAGAAACGTTTCTCGTGACCTTGCTCTGTGTCTCTCTCTTCTCTTTCTTCTCTTTCTTCTCTCTCTCTTCTCTTTCACAGGCTTCCCTTTCTTCGTCTGATGTTGCCTGTGCCCAACTCGTGCAGCTTCTCTCATCTTCCTCATTTCTATTTAGTGTTAGCCGATCTAACTTCATCTCTCTATGTTTGCTGCTGCGTGAAGCATCCTTAGTGTCGTACAACTGAGTGATTTTTCCTTGGGATACCCTTTCTAGTCCCATCTCATCATATATCTTATCGATTGTCTCTCCAATACTTCTGGTGTCAAAGTCATCTTCTAGATTTACCCTACACATGCCTGGTACTGAATTGTACTCGGGAAAGAATTCTTCTATATCTTGCGATTCTACCACTGGATCAGGTTTTCTAACCTCCCTTTCCAGATATTCGAGATCATATGTTCTCTGTCTTCGCTTGCGTTCTATGTCCTCATCACACTCTCTAAGTTTCCTCGTTTCCTCTCTAACCCTATCTTCCTCTTTTTTCCTAGTATCTCTGTTCATTCGCCCTTCGTATTTCCTCATCTTTCCGTCTTTTCATTCTCTTCTCTCGTATCTTTTGCTCTTCTTCTTCTATTCTCTTTTATTCTATTCTATCCTGATTATCAGCTGTTCTTTGCTTATTGTCACGTTTTGTTTGTTCTTCCGCCTTTTCCTGTTTTCTAGCCTGTTCATCCTTGTATAATTGCTCTCATTTCTGCCTATCCTTTTTTCTCGCTACTTCATCCCTCAATCGTCCTGCCTTTTCCTTATCCCTTCTTTCTTGTTCGTCTCGTTCTCCCCTTTGTCTCATGTCCTCAATGCCTTTACCATCAAGTTTCAATAAAATCTGACTTCCCATCCATTCGTTCTGTGTGAATGCTGTCTCATCAGTTCTGTCCTCCTCTCCTTTCCATCTCTTTACCTCTCTTCCTGTACCAAGAGATGTACTTGCTTGTACTTGATCACCTTTTTCCTTTTCGCGTCTCTCCTTGTCCCTCGGGACTTTGGAGGTAATATTGCTTTCCCTATCCTTCTCTGGGCTTTTGTCACTAGTTTGCGTAGGCGACTCATATGACGAGTTGCTATATCCTGTTGCTGCTTTAAGTTCTCTTAGTGGGAATAATCCTTCATCTTTAATAGCTTCGTTTTTTATTTCAGATGGGGCGGGTGGCACAGAAGGCTCTTCACCCCTTTCTTCACCCCCTTTTTTGCATATATTCAGTATCCAATCTAACAGCAGTTCCTCCTCTCTTTCTTCCTGGTACATCTTCCAAAGTTCTAAACTAGCCAGGCGCTTGTCTAAATTTTGCCAATGTATGTGGCATGTAAATATGTCCACATGTGCTACAGGACCGTTTTGGATAGCGATCCGCCTTGGGGACATGGCATAAACATTTTGTCCGTGGTCCCTTTAACCCAGTCCGCACTGTATTGTTTAAGCTTAGGTGCGTGTTTCGGTACCTGTTTGCACATGTGTATTAACGTAGTGATATCTTCCATGCTTAACTCGTTTATCCCTTATTCATACACACTTTTTTACAATTGCGTCTCCTCAATCAACAATATGAGCGAGCATCAATCGTCGCAAGTTCCAGTCCTGTTATTTCAACATTTTTTTTTAACTTTAATCTTGCTAAAAAACAACCATCAATCCATGTCATGCACAATTTCCTTCTACAATGGTGCAATTTCCATGTTCTTTTTTCACAAAAAACTATTTTCAATTATGATGTCACAAATGTACTTAAAGACATAAAACAAACAGACAAACTCTGGCCAGCCACATGAACCTTATGCCGTCTGCTCTCTCAGACACATCTTACCCCTATGTTTAGTTCCAGTCCCATTATTTCAACAATTTCTTTTTACTTTAATCTTGCTAAAAAACAACCATCAATCCATGTCATGCACAATTTTCTTCTACAATGGTGCAATTTTCATGTTCTTTTTTCACAAAAAAATATTTTCAATTATGAGGTCACAAATTTACTTAAAGACATAAAACAAACAGACAAACTCTGGCCAGTCACATGAACCTTATGCCGTCTGCTCTCTCAGACACATCTTACCCCTATGTTTATTCCTTGATGGAATTCAAGCCTATCTCTTTCAGGTCGTCTTTAATTGATCTGGTCTCCTACATCACCCTATTAATCAGGTCCTTAGATAAGGGCTTCGGCTAGCATTCTTTAAAATCTAGGAACTGGGCATATACTCTTTAATGCGGCCACACTCACGATAACTCTTTATATTGCTCGGCCACACTCGAGTCAATTTCTTTCCATTTATATATATATTACACGCTTATTCTGATGTAATATTTTATCCCGCCTCCCTCCGTTACCTTCCCTTTACTTGTTTTCTAAGCCATGCATGCTTTGCTAAAACATTCAGTCTTTTTTACTCACCGTTCGCATGTCTTTCATCTACGGATGATCGGGATCACCGCCTTCATTACCGCCTCTCCGTGCCGGTCATCCGATCCGCTACTTGTAAAAGTGGGAGAGGTTTTTGGGGGAAAGCAAGGAACCCGTCTCTAACCTGCAGGGTTTTTTAATTAATCTATCCACTATCTACATGGAGCTTCTCGTTCTATCAGCCGGGTGGCAAAGGACGTGTGATATTGCCGAGCACCAGAAGTTACTTATGTCGATGGTTGATGGGTATCTTTCTCTAATCTAACCATCTAATCTCTGCTACCAAGTGAACTGGATGATCTCCAAACAGCCCTTTAAGATGAGTAGCAGTACCCTCGAGATAGATGGGGATGCAGATTCATACTCATGCATCAAATAATTAAGACAACTCAATAGTTTGGCAAAGGGAGTCTGTTTAATGACAAGTTCATAAAACGAGGAGTACAACAAACATCAGCAACCGCTCGATCTTCTCGCTCTCTTTACTTTTAGAAAAAACACAATATTTTTAACAAAAACTCGTCATTGTTAATGTACAACCTGCGCACGTACTAACATCATTCTACGTGGCAATCTTAAAAACCTTACATGCAACGTGATTAGTTATAGGAACGTAACTTAACATAGGTACTATATCTGTATATGGTAACAGGGAGAGGGGATTGGATAATAAATGTCAAGTGGGGCAACTAAACCCTCCCTTCAAAATGGCCACTATGAACGTCACTAAAAGTACGACGTCCCATTGGCTCTACTCACTATAGGACCTTAGATTACATGGTCCACTATGATTGGGTTAGCATCAACCCCACTCATACTTTTCCACCTACGTCTAGCAGCATGCAGAAAGAACATTCAGGTGCAGAGAAGCTCGTCTGGACCCCATCTTCCCACCAATTATGTTCCAATCAATCATCGCCTCAGTGTCAATTACTGCTTTGTAGTTTGGCCTTGAGTCTGCTCTGTGCTCTGAGAACTTTGAAGGAGTAGGGGCAATGGGGGGTTCCATGCGTAGGTGTGATAGTTTCGCCCTTCCAGCCTGCCTCTGTCATGTGACTGGACACAGTGAAATTGGCTTTTCTCTGTGTCTTTTCGTATATTTGATTTAATTCTACCAGTCTTCTGACGTCTGTGGTTTATCTTGACCTTTCTGAACAGTATCCTCTGTTCTCTTCTTTCCTAAATTGTATCCAATGTCGGCCCATTCAAGTTAGATAAGACCTTGGCTTCTTTTCATGGTCATCCTTTAGCTGAGTTTTGTTCTGTCTTGATTCCCGATTTTCTTGCTGCGACACACTCCATCTGAGGCCTTTTGTAACCTTTGTTCAATTCTGCTTATGTGCGTAGTGGACTTACATACATACATAAAGTGTTTTTTGAGGTATATATTTGTAAACGTTGATGCTTGCTGCAATCTATTAACTCTAAAACATAAGCAAGCTTCACAATGTCTTTGCCTCTTGCAGTTACTTTCTTCTGTACATGTTTAAACTAACTAAATATCTTCATCATATACGTGGCATAAGGTTCTTCATCTTGACATCAACATCTTCACCTTAGGCTCAAGAGGTCACTTGTCCATGGTATTTCATCTGTTGTCAGTATTCTCAGGTCATTATATCTTCTATATGTGCGTTAGTCTGATTGCTTATGACGTCACCATTCATCTTCGTTCAGTATCTTCTTTGCTTCTTCAGGTATTTTATTCAAACAACCATCATATTGTTTAGAATTTAGGTATGGCTCCTTTAATGGATACCTTACTGTCCAGATTTTCTTAAGTGTTGGTATATTAACAGGTGCTGTCATCCTGATAGGTACTGGGCAGGGTACGACGTCCTTTCATCGCGGGTTGTTTTTGCTCAGCCTTTTTTACTGTGAATATTTTTTTGAAAAAATCCATCTCATTTTTTAGGGGGGGTTATTAAATTATATATATGGGGTGTGGGTGTTCTGGGAATAAATGCAAATTAAAGAATATGGGGGGATTGGGGAGAACCCCCCAAAATAATTTGAAAAAAAATCAATGGGTTTTTTCATTGAAAAAATCATGGTAAAAAACCCTGTGAAAAAACATCCTGTGATTAAATGACATGGAACCCTGGGCAGAGCCCATATGCTGCTCTCTGCTGATTTAACTGTTCTTCATATGTCACATACTTTCGTGTGAACTCAATAGGCAAAGGGAGGGGGCAAATGGGGGGGACGATACTCGACACTGCCTCTTCATTGAGCAACAACGTGCTTGTCACGCTCACCTGGTCTCCACAGGGGTGTGCTTGTGTGCGTAGGATGAGGTCTGTCCTGATGCTGCTCTGCTTGACTGGAGATGCTAGCTTGCGTCTTCCCTTAGTCCTTTCTTCAGGAGATGTTCGCCTGCAAGTCGAAACAAGATATTAGCTACCGAAGGGAGCTGGTCATTGGTTTCACCACCTTCCGATCTTTCCTTCTCTTCTTCTGGCTCACCTCGGTTTTTTAATGGGCGAGCTCTCCGTCCTGCACACTCTGGCAGGGGCGCAGTTCACAGTCTTTCCTGGATCGAGCTACGTCACTGATCCTTAGGAGGTTGCTGAAGTAGAAGGCCTGGGAGTAAGCAGGTAAGTCTCTATTCCAAAAACTCCTTGGAATAACTGCCTTTAAGTCTTTCTGTTCAAGATAACTAATGTCCGTTATTGTCTTACAGGTGCGGTGTTAAGCGACCTTCGGATGATGGATGACTCTCCTGACAATGATGCTCAGGATTCCTGCCGGTAAGTATTGTGCGGTGCTGGGCGCGCAAATGTTTGCCTCTTTAGCTTTCCTTCGCTACGTGCGACTAACCTGCTTGTCTTTTTCTGTTCAGCAGGTATTGCGCGATTCCAGGAAGAAGAATGGAAGGACCGTGTGACGGTGTCGAGCTGCGGCACGCTGCTGATTGAAGAACTGTCCGATGAAGTTCCTGGAGCGGGCCGATCAGGTGAGTAGCTACCCGAGAGGGTACTTTCCGTTCTGTTGTGCAGATGCTGTGGTCCGTGGGAAAGCAGGAGGTGAGATCTGGATGTACTGAAAGTAAGGCCTTTGATGCTTAAATAACTCCTGTTATTCTCTGTTCGCAGGTGCCGATGGATGGAAGACTCTGGACGGGGGTGGCAGAAGGAAGCGAGAGCTGATCTGACACGGTGAGCGTTACGCTGCAGGAGTGCAGAATAACGCGAAGCGTGTTCAGATTGCTGGGTTTGGTTTAAATAGCCTTGCAAGTATTTCCAAGAAAATAGCCCTCTTCTCTGCATCCCGTCTCTCAGGTAAAGTAATTCCAGGCCACACCCTGAACTGAATGGCTCAGCCTCTCAGAGCCAAGTTAATGGACCATGTAGCTAACACATCCATGAGCCTGGCACCAGCGGCGCCAGGACTGAGTCCAGGTGAGCCTAGCTGGGGCCCGATAAGCCCCCAAGGAGGCCAAAGTCTGAGATGGCCCCACCAGTTTCAGGGTTTTGGGTGTTTGCACCATGACAGCACTCCCCCCCAAGGCTCTCCTAATGGCTGATCCACTCATTGGTCCTGGTTTGTTTGGGTGATTGCGGTGGAACCTTTTCAATAATCGTGGAGCATGTACATTCTCGCTAGGTTCCCATGATCTTTCATGCGGCCCGTTCCCTTTCCAGTCTATCAAGTAAAAGAGTTTTGATTTGGTGATTTTTTAGTCCAGAATCTCATTAACCTCGAACTCGGGTTCCCTGTTCACTGTGACCGGTTTCGGTGGTTTCAGAACTCGTGTTCCAGGTTGCACCGGTTTCAAAAGTGAGACGCGGAACACTGGATGAATTTTCATGTGCGGGGGTAAGTCCAATTTCATAGCCACTGGATTGATTATGGCCTTAATGGTATACGGACCCAAATATCTGCGATTGAAGGTACGAGGCCCTTTCACAGGTACGTGCCTTGATGCCAACCAGACTTCATCCCCAACCTGATATCTTGGAGCTTCACTTCTATGCGCGTCGGCTGATTTCTTGTACCTTTCCTTAGCCTGCTTTAGATGATCTGTTGCTTGCTTGAAGGCTTGGGAGATGGTAGAGTGCAAACTTTTCACAGCTGGCATTTCCAGAAGTTGAGGCGGGTCAAGGTTGGAAGTTCGTGGGTGTAACCCGTAGATTGTATAGAAGGGACTTTGACCTGTGCTGGAATGGAGTGAATTGTTATAGGCATACTCGGTGATCCATAAAACATCCTTCCAGCTGCCTTCAGTTTGATGTAACATGCACCAGGTATATTGCTCTAAGGTCTGGTTTGTCCTCTCTGTTTGACCATCGGTTTGGGGATGGTGACTACTGGAAAGTCTTACGTCGATTTGAGCTAACTCGCAACACTTCTTCCAGAAGCGTGAGATAAACTGGCTGCCACGGTCTGAGATCAGAATGGAAGGGAATCCGTGAATTCGGATAATCTGTTCCAGAAATTCTATGACCAGAATTGAAGCTGAGGATAGTCCTTTTAACGGGATGAAATGGGCCATTTTTTAAAACAAATCCACCACTACTAAAATTGTGTTGAATCCGTTACTCGGAGGAAGGTCTGTTATAAAATCAAGAGATACTGTATGCCAAGGTGTCTAATGGCTGCAGCAGGCCTGGTGATTTTTTTTTTTGGGCCTTGTTTTGAGCGCAAACTCCACAGGATAGCACAAACTGCTTGATGTCCTTACGCCATGTCAGCCACCAAAAATGTTGTTTGACCTTGGCCTCAGTTTTTGAGATTCCAGGATGACCTTCTACTAATGAGTCATGGTAATGTGAGATGACTTTTTCCTGAAGTTCTCTGCTGGGTAGATAGAGACGTCCTCGAAGATAGGGTAGTTAGTTTGTGACCAAGTGGTGAGGACTTTTGGTCGGCCCATCCCTTAGGGTGGTGGAATCCATGAGATGAGAGATACTCTCTTGAATGTCTTCTAACATTAGAGACGTAGTAATCCCAAGAATCTTCTCACCAGGAATGATAGGAACTGGGTCGGGGTTGGCGTTTTCCTCGTCTACTCCTATATGGGACAGTACGTCTGCCTTGCCATTTCGACAGCCAGGTCGGTAGGTAATTACAAAGTCAAACTCAGAAAAAAATAATGCTCATCGGAGTTGTCGAGATGATTGGGCTTTTGCCACCTACAGGTACTGTAAATTGCGTGATCGGTAATTACTGTGATGGTGTGCCTAGCTCCGAGGAGATAATGTCGCCAGGCTTTGAAGGCCGCCTTGATGGCTAACAGTTCCTTGTCTGTAACAGCATAGTTCAGCTCGGGAGCCGTACATTTCCGTGACCAAAAGGCTACCGGGTGCAGTTGACCCGTTTCGGGATCCCTTTGTGAAAGGACTGCTCCCATTGCCAGACTGGAAGCATCCGTTTCGACCACGTACGGTAGATCTGGATGAGGGTGTTTCAAGATCGGGGCTGAGATGAATCTTTGTTTTAGTTCGTGGAAGGCTTTCTCAGCTTCTTTGGACCATTGAAAACGCTTGTTTTTGCGCAACAGAGTGGTGATGGGGTGCACTAGTTGCGAGAATCCTGGAATGAAGCAATGATAGAAGTTCGCAAATCCGAGCATACTCTGAACTCCTTTAAACGAGGTTGGTGACAGCCAGTTGAGAATGGCATCCACCTTTCGTGAATCCATGCACACACCATGAGGGGTTAGGACAAATCTGAGGAACTCAACCTCAGTAACATGGAAAAAAACATTTCTCCAACTTTGCAAATAGTTTGTGTTATCGAAGTTTGTCCAAAACTGCTCGGACATGTTTCACATGTTCTTGCTCTGAACGGGAGTATACCACAATGTCGTCGATGTATACTACGACACACACATCAATCATTTCTCGCAAAACATCGTTCATGAAATATTGGAACGCTGCTGGGGCATTGCAAAGGCCAAAAGGCAGCACCTGATATTGAAATAGCCTGTATTTGGTGCAGAAAGCGGTCTTCCTGTCATGATCTCTGCTTCCAAAAGGTCAGGGTTTTCCCAACTCCCTTGGAAGCAGATCCATAACCCAGGTTCCGAGTGCCAACCAGTCCCAATTGGGACCTTTTGGACCCAGTCCTGGCGCCAGTGGCACCAGGCTCATAAATATGCCCAGTCCCAGCGCTGGAAGCGCCGGGCTCATAATGCTTGGGTGGACTTACCTGCAGCAGACCATGCTGCTTACTTGCCTGCCAGTTGAGTCTCTGATCCTCTTCTGTTTGGAACTACTTTTCCTGTTGGGTGGGGCAGGAGCCACTCCCTAGATTCAGAACACTGGAACTCTTCTGGAAAGCAGGAACTCTTTTCTTACCTAGGCGTGGCTGTGGAAGGAGACACCTAAGCACTACAGGAGGCTATTTAAACCACACCCGATGGATGAATCTTGCTTTGCGTTATTCTGCATCCTCAGCAGCAGAACGCTGATCGTGTCTTCTGCATCTGATCCTGGGCCTAAGGAAAAAGGCTTACCATCCTGAATCCAGTCTTCAGCAACACCTATAAAGACAAGAAAGAACAGGTTAGCATTACGGTCTTCAGTGACAGCTCTTCACTTACCTGGTCCATCGGCTGTCACCAACGCCTCGCGCTGCATTCCGGCATCTGAAAGACAAAGGCGTACCTACTCTTCGTGCGCTCCGGAGGTCTTCACACTGCATTCCGGCATCTGAAAGACAAAAGCTTACCAACTCTTCGCACGCTCCGGAGGCCTTCGGCGCTGCATCCCGCATCTGAAAGACAAAACAAGGTGCGTTTAAAGACATTGGGGAACTTTAATACTCACGTGCCATTACTCCTTTCCACATCTAACCCAGTGGGTATTCCGGCACCCTGCAGCCGCCCCGAACTTGTACCTGCAAAATAAAAAGACAGTTAGAGCGCATCGTGAAGCAGGCAACAAGCGCTTACTTACGTGCTTCCAGGCGCTTCTATTCATCACACGGGCTCCATCTTCAACTCACTTCAGCCCGCCATCCGCCATCGCCGGAACCCTGCAAAACAAGAGACATCATTACTAAAGACTTTAAAGACATTAGAATTACTCGAAACTTACCGTTCGTGCAGTAAACGACGGACAGCAGTCCTCTGAAGTCAAGAGGCCTGCTCCCCTTATCCAGTGAAGAAACTGGTTACGCACCCTGCCTCGAGGCAGATGGAGAGCACGGCGTTCACTTACCTAAGGTGAGAGCGTTAACCTTTGGGGTTCTACAGGAGAAGAGAAAGGGAAGAAGAGAGAGACATTCAATAACCCAGTTCATTAATCCCACATTTTCTATCTGCAGACATCTTACCCTTCGAGCCAGACATACAGTGCACAGAGGTCCAGCCCAAAGAGCCAGCCGTGGGTTACACATCACCTTTGAAGATACGGTATACGCCCAGTCAAGACCGGGGCCTCTACGGGAATCAGGTGAGCGTTACACTTCCTTTCGTCCCCTTTTATGATCAGTACCAGATGGTACGCTCGGCAGAGGTCTAACTTGGTGTAAATCCGGGCATCTTTAACTTGATCCAATAAGTCAGGAATCAGAGGCAATAGGTAACGGTTTTTAACAATGACCTGATTCAATGTGCGGTAGTCGATGCAAGTCCTAAGGTCACCTTCCTTTTTAGGCACGAAGAATAACGGTGAAGCCACCAGGGATTTGGATGGGCGGATGAAACCGTTAGTCGGATACTGGTCTAAATATTTTCTCAGATGCAGGTTCTCGGGTTCTGTGAGAGCATAGATTCGAACGCACGGAATCTGTGCTCCTGGTACTAGTTTGATCTGGCAGTCATACGACCTGTGAGGGGGCAGTGTGTTGGATTGATCCTTTTGGAATACATCCTGATAGTCTTGATATACCAGAGGTAAAGAGGTGGTTGGTTTCATGATCGTTGTTGCTCCAGTGACCAAAGGTCCTTTAGTTGGATAACAAGTTTGAACAGAGTCGACTGAGAAGGTCAGCCTCTTGGCACGCCAGTCTATGCAAGGATTGTGTGATTCCAACCATGGCATTCCCAGAATTATCTGAAATTGTGGGGCCTTGATTATATCAAACACTATGGTTTCCCGGTGACCGTCTTGGCACAAATGAGTCATCTCAGTCGTAGAGTGTGTTACCGGACCCGGAGCTATTTCAGTTCTGTCGACTGTGGTGATTAAGTCTGTTGTTGCCTTTTCGCAAAGGGAAAGGTTCATCCTTGAAGCCAATTCTTGATCCATATAATTTCCAATGGCTCCACTGTCGATGTATGCTCTGACTGCATGCATTCGAGACGGTTGCTGGTGGTTTATAAGGACCATAGGCAAAACTAGGTGCAAGGTCTGGCAGTCCTTCTTTTCGCTCGGCAAGCGGACTTCTACGCCTGCCGGGCGGAGAAGTTTTCCAGCTCAGACTCTGTTTCAACCTTACCAGCAACTCCTACTGCCTTTTTGGGTGGCTTCACTGGGCATTCTCAGAGGAAATGGCTGGCTGATCCACAACATATACACAACTGTTGTCTTCTCCTATCCCTTTCGGCCTTGTTTAACGGCCCTCGTACTCCCCGATTTGCATGGGTTCTGATACATTGGTGGTCCTGGAGGCATTTTCCTTGGGGCGCACAAATACTCTAGAATCAATTCTAGCACAATCTGCCTTACGGTTCTGCAGTCTGTGATCTAGCTGGACTACCACGTCTATGTACTCAGCACAGTCCCTGGGCGGGTTAACCACTTGAGCTAAAACGTCCTTTAACTCCCCTCTCAGACCACGGTAAAAAAGCATTGTTCTCTTGTCGTCCGGCCAATCAGTTTCCACAACCAGTCTGTTGAAGGTTGCGATGTATGTTAAAAAATCCTGATTGCCCTGACGCAAAGACAAAAGCTCATTATCTAATGCCTGACCTTGACAACGCCGGGCAAACAGCTTCTCCATATCCAATTGGAATCTTTGGAAGTCTCGCAAAATGGGATCATCTCGACTGACCAGCGGTACCGACCAGTCAGCAGCACTACCACTAAGATATGAAAGTACAAAAGCCCCTTTGGACTGGTAGTTTGGAAAGGCTCCTGGCCTGCATAGAAAATGTAGACGCACTGGTTCATAAACACCGCATACCTTTTCGGATCCCCAGCAAATCGTTCTGGGGGTGCCAAGGGTACAGCTCTTGGGAGGACCACCTGAACTGGATTGCTTGATGCGGAGGGTACCGTTGACCCCACCCCGGGTAGCGGCATCTGCCCCGCCTGTGACTGGAGCAGCTGTCTGGCGAGATCATCGGTGCGGTCCTTGGCTACAATCAGTTCTCTCTGTAAGGCATTGGTTTCCTATCTAGCCGAATGGACCTCGGCCCTGAGTTCCCCCAAAAGCTGAGCTAGCTGATCAGTTTCCGAGGTTTCCATGACGCCCAGGTAGAGAATTATGTGTAAGGCTTCGCGTTCTGTCACGCTCACCTGGTCTCCACAGGGGCGTGCTCGTGTGCGTATGATGATGTCTGTACTGATGTTGCTCTGCTTGACTGGAGATGCTAGCTTGCGTCTTCCCTTATTCCTTGCTTCAGGAGATGTTCGCCCGCAAGTCGAAACAAAATATTAGCTACCGAAGGGAGCTGGTCATTGGTTTCACCACCTTCCGATCTTTCCTTCTCTTCTTCTGGCTCACCCGGTTTTTTAATGGGCAAGCTCTCCGTCCTGCACACTCTGGCAGGGGCGCGGTTCACAGTCTTTCCTGGATCGAGTTACGTCACTGATCCGAAGGAGGTTGCTGAAGTAAAAGGCTCAGGAGTAAGCAGGTAAGGCTCTATTCCAATAACTCCTTGGAAAAACTGCCTTTAAGTCTTTCTGTTCAAGATAACTAATGTCCGTTATTGTCTTACAGGTGCGGTGTTAAGCGACCTTCGGATGATGGATGACTCTCCTGACAATGATGCTCAGGATTCCTGCCGGTAAGTATAGCGCGGTGCTGGGCGCGTGAATGTTCGCCTCTTTAGCTGTCCTTTGCTACGTGCGACTAACCTGCTTATCTTTTTCTGTTCAGCAGGTACGGCGCGATTACAGGAAGAAGAATGGAAGAACCGTGTGACGTGTCGAGCTGTGGCACGCTGCTGAGTGAAGAACTGCCCGATGAAGTTCCTGGAGTGGGCCGATCAGGTGAGTAGCTACCCAAGAGGGTACTTTTCGTTCTTTTCTGCAGATGTGGTGGTCCGTGGGAAAGCAGGAGATGAGATCTGGATGTACTGCAGGTAAGGCCTTCGATGCTTAAATAACTCCTGTTATTCTCTGTTCGCAGGTCCCGATGGATGGAAGACTCTGGACGGGCATGGCAGAAGGAAGCAAGAGCTGATCTGACATGGTGAGCATTAAGCTGCAGGAGTGCAGAATAACGCGAAGCGTGTTCAGATTGCTGGGTGCGGTTTAAATAGCCTTGCAAGTAGTTCCAAGAAAATAGTCTTCTTCTCTGTATCCCGTCTCTCAGGTAAAGTAGTTCCAGGCCACATCCTGAACTGAATGGCTCAGCCTCTCAGAACTAAGTTAATGGACCATGTAGCTAACACCTCCATGAGCCTGGCGCCAGCGGCGCCAGGACTGAGTCCAGGTGAGCCTAGCTGGGGCCTGATAAGCCCCCAAGGAGGCCAAAGTCTGGGATGGCCCCACCAGTTTCAGGGTTTTGGGTGTTTGCACCATGACAGCGCTCATCTAGTGCAGCGTGACAGTGAACTTGTTCTAAGGTGCAGTTCAGTGGTTCGGGAGAAGCAGACATGTTGTTCTAGACAGGGAGCGGTGTTCAGCTGAGTTTGAACAGGGGCTACGGCTTTTCAAACGGGATGCTTGAGAAGTGTGTATCGTAAGGCCCACCAGGGTTGGTTCAAGACTTGGTTTGACTGAAAGGTTGCTGGAGACTGGATCCATGGTTCCAATGGATCGGTTTGATTGATCACTTGAGGAGCTGCAGATAGTAAGGGCCATCAGGGTCTGTCCGATGGTCAGTTCAATGGGACTGGATGCGTAATTTGGTTCGAGCAGGCTGATAAGTGTTTCAGTTGATAATGACCAGAGCTGGTTTTATCTTCTCAATGCGGTTAAATCCCAACTTGAATATCAGTTTTCGGCGCGTTCATGTATGGCGTTTATTTTCTGAAATGCACTGATCCAGGTTTTATCCCAAAAGTAGTGTTGCCGACCTCGATGTAGTACTTACTGCTGAATGCGTTGACCATCATATGTATATACACGGCAGGTGTTCTACTGTTATTTGCCGGAAAAATGTCTTCTATCTGAAATCTGGCCCATTGTTCGTCCTGGAGTGGTACATCTGATTGTTTGCATAAAAAGAAGCCTGTTTTACTTGCATATTGTGTCTCTATTCCAAACACAAGCAGATCCAAATCAAAACCTCTACAGTACTTATACAGGTTGGCCGTATGGCTTCAACATTTTTATTTTTAAACCCTTTTTTAAAATATGTATCTTGTTCCATAGTGCCTCAAAGACACTTAGCATAGAGTCA
Source organism: Ambystoma mexicanum (assembly GCF_040938575.1). NCBI lineage: Eukaryota > Metazoa > Chordata > Amphibia > Caudata > Ambystomatidae > Ambystoma > Ambystoma mexicanum. The sequence goes on along the minus strand of NC_090939.1, from coordinate 732,846,620 downwards.
TCTTAGTACACCTTTATGGTCTACGACGAGCACTGTATTGTTGTAATCGCCCTGACTGTTACTTGTCTTCCTCCCCTCTGGCTTCTTTTCGCCCTGCTGTGCGCATCTGCATTTGAAAGCCAATTTAAGGATAAAGAGAGAGGGAGGGGAGGGCGAGAGGAGGGAGAACGGGCGTTTAAACAAAAACGCATCCGTCACTAATTCGCCACACTTGCAGCATTTCAAACGATGTTCTGCGTTCTCACCCAAACTTACCGCGTTCTCACCCAAACTTACCGGCCTCCTCAGTAACGTGATTCCAGCTTTCCAGCTTGCACTCCTTCAGTTCCAGAAAGCAACCGCAGCAAACATTATCTCCTCCTTTTGTTCACTCGCTTTCAAGCTTGTGTGATTCCTGCTGGTTATGGGTCGCAACTGTAACACAGGCATGCTTCTGGGATCAACCAGTAGTCCAATTTCTATGTTCATCAAACTCCTATGTCTATTAATCCAGATTTTCCATACATATGTTACAGAAAGTCATAATTCTATTAAAGACATAGAGGCAAAGGATTATTGGTTTTTAATTGGTGGTTTAAGATCACATGTTGGAAACACCAATAACATTACAAACTACAACAGACTCTAAACATATGGGGATTGTAGTTTTTCGCATTTTTATGTTACTGTTATTGTTTTGATGATGTTGTTCGAATAGTAAAGATGAGAGAAAACATCATTCAAACCTCGGGTCATGACATAGAATGGACTGGTGCCATTCACCAGGCTCAATGTTGTATTCCTTTCGCATTATATAGTTCGTTAATATGTCCCGTGTAGAAAACGAAGTTTTTCAGTCCAAAAGCACCTAATTATCTCACCAAACAAAATTAGCATGGAATTGCATTCAATCCTCACATGCAATTGACTTTTACCAAAACCACTCGTATCTTTGTTCTTTTTAGCTAATTTTAAGTGGTATTTGCTTGGAAAATGCATCTGGACACTCTTGATAGTTACCAAAAAGAATAGACTATGTCTCTTTCCGGAACACACTCCACCAGCTCCTCAGGTAAGGTGTGCATCTCAGAGATTTGTGGTCATTCATATCACCAGGCTCAATGTTGTATTCCTTTCGCATTATATAGTTCGTTAATATGTCCCGTGTAGAAAACAAAGTTTTTCAGTCCAAAAGCACCTAATTATCTCACCAAACAAAATTAGCATGGAATTGCATTCAATCCTCACATGCAATTGACTTTTACCAAAACCACTCGTATCTTTGTTCTTTTTAGCTAATTTTAAGTGGTATTTGCTTGGAAAATGCATCTGGACACTCTTGATAGTTACCAAAAAGAATAGACTATGGCCCTCATTACGACCCTTGCGGAAAGCGACTGACCGGAGCGCCACAGCGTAAATAGCGTTTCCGCCATTGTACGAAGGAGCAAAGTGCGGCCCATTCCGACCCATCGGGCACGAGCACCACGCCACGGCGGAAGTGCAAAGTCCGCGATGGCGGAAATGACCCCAAAACGGCCCACACCGCCGCCGTACGGCGCCCTAGGTGCAATACCGCCACCCCACTTAGCGGTCACCGCAGTGTGCGCCTACCGGAAAGTACGGTGCCCGGAAATATACGGAAACGGAAGTTAAAACATGGGCCCGGAACGGGAAACATCCCGGCGTACACCTATAAAAACACCAAAACCACACAACCACTAAAATCACTACCCTGAAACACACCCCAACCCGTCAACCACCCTAGCGAAACCACGAAAAATGGGAAAAGTAGCGAAGAAAGCGTGCGACCGCAAGCGGCAGGTCCACTTCTCCCGTGAGGAACTCACCGTGCTAACAGAGACCCTCCAGGAGAATGCAGCCGTCGTCTTCTCCACGCAAATGACCAGGACGGCACTTGCAAACAAGAAGGCCATATGGGCTCTGGTGGCACAGCGGGTAAGTGCGGTGGGGACCGCACCCCGCACCCCACAGCAATGCCGCAAGCGATGGGACGACCTGCGGATACGCGTCCGCAGCATACTCTCTGCCAACCGCAACATTGCCACAGCCACCGGGGGAGGTCCTGAATCACCCATCAAGTTGACCCCCTGGGAAGAAATCTGTGCCTCCACCATCGGAATGGAGAGCATAGAGGGAGTCGGAGGGATGGAGAAAGGAGTGCAGACATCCGAAGATTCAGGTAGGAGGGCCAGATAAAACAATGCCAAATCCACAAAGTCCAACCATGTGAAGTACCATGCGTCCACATAGTGCAACAGAAACACATGTCCAGGAGAACGTCCACACACATCGGCCTGAAAGCGCACCTCAAAACCCACAATAAATACATAAATAATTAAAAACCCCTAATACACGCACTACACGTGCAGCAGGCACACCCTAACTGCAGGCTGCCAAACAACTGCACCCTCACTCCACACACAAATCAAAGCACCTCCAAGACCCCGACCCAAATCACCCTCAGGTACCACCCCAATGCATGTGATACAATGCCATTCCAATTCCCACTGACCCATCAATAACCCTCGCCCTCCTTTACTCCACCACAGGGTCCGATCCAAACGACGAGCTACAGGACACCCCTACCAGCACACCTGCAAAGAGGGCCAAGACCAACGGCCAGAGACCCTCCACCTCAGCTGCACGCATCAAGACACGGCAGCAGCACAAATCAGGTGGCAGCACAGAGGAGGGAACATCAACAGGCACCCCAGCAGCCAGCATGGCCACAACACCACCACCACAGGTCCCCCCAATGGATGCCACAGAAGGCACTGCCTCTGGTGGCAGCAGCACCATAGGTGACACCCCATTGATGGCAGCATGCTCGGACACAGAAGACGGGGATGTCGAGGTCAGATCCATCCATGACCTGTCCCAATCCCCCTGTCTGTCCCCTCCCGTACAACATGAGGATACCACGCAGGTGCAGCCACAAGACGACGACTGGCCATCCCCCACAAGCCCTGTGGCAAGGCAACATGAGGACAACAGCCCCTCTGTGACACCACCGCAAATGGCCATGGCCCAGCAGAGGCAACAGTCCCTCGACAAGTTAATCGTCCAACAGCAGCAAATGGCCACACTCCTCAAGGGCCATGCCGATGAATGTGGGGGCACCAAGGCAGACATAGAAACATCAACAGAGACACTAAGGGCAGAAATGGAGAGAGGTACAGAGACGCTAAGGGCACAAATTGAGAGTAGCACCGAGAGCCTGAGAGTCCAAATGGAGAGTAGCACCGATAGCCTGAGGGGGGAACTGCATGCGACGTCCAAAGACGTATGTGCCGAACTTGCCGCAGTGCGCCGTGTGCTCACTGAGCTCTCGCAAACCCTTAGGGACATGCATGGACGTGAGCAGGCAGACACATCATCCGTTGCAAGTTCCGTCCAGGGCAGCCCCCAACGTAGATCTGGAAGGAACCTGCGCTCCACAGGCAGGGGTGCCCCTGACACCCGCAGAGGGGGCATGCAATAGCGACAGCCCACTGACATTGAGCATCTTTGGACACTGGTGTTCGGGTGGGAGGTAGGAGGGTGGAGGGGGTGTGTTGGGCTCACTTGGGTGGCGGGTCGATAGGGTGTTCAACATGATATCACATATGCCATAAAAAGTGCACGATCAACCAATGAGAAGTGTGGACATTGATCTTTGTGTACTAGGCCATCATAGGCGTACAGTCCATATTGTGCATGTCCCAGACACACGCAGTGCCACGAGTCCCGTGTCCATGCATCAGCCACCAGGCGTGAGTGCTAGAAGCATACATCAATGAGATGCTGACGAATGTCACGGCCCTCCGGTGCCTCGCAGACTCCATGAGGTGCTGCCACATCCCCACCCTCATCATGACCATCATCAGGTGCTTGCAGTTCTGCGTCAGGGGGCATGGGCACATTTCTACGTACGCACATGTTGTGGAGCATGACACATGCCATGACCATCTTTGCAACCTTCTCATGGCGGTACAGGAGTGCCCCGCCAGACCTGCTGAGGCAGCGGAAACGAGTCTTCAGTAGGCCGAATGCCTGTTCTATGACTACACGGGTACGTGAGTGGGCATGGTTGTAGTCCTCCTCATGCTGGTCCCGTGGGTTCCGGACTGGTGTGAGGAGCCATCTCTTCAGTGGATATCCAGCATCACCTGTATGTGGACGAGAAACGTATGATGTGGAATGCCATTGATACGTACGCACACCCCCCCCCGCCCCCCCCTTCCTGGCAGGTCATTGACAATTCACATGCCCCACATCATCATGCATGTAATGAGACTCACCGAGTAGCCAGGATCTGTTCCCTGCGTGTCGTTCCATGTAGCGTGGTATTGTAGAGTTCCTCAAGACCATAGAATCATGTTGGAGTCACACACCATCTGTACATTCAGGGAATGAAATTGTTTTCGGTTGCGGTACTGGGCCTCCATGGCATGTGGGACGACCAATTCAAGATGGGTGCAGTCGATGGCACCAATGCAACCCGGTATGCCGGCAAGTGCATGGAATCCCACTTTTGTGTTGGTAATTTCCTGCTCCGAGCGTGGTAGAGAGATGTAGTCGTCTGCGTGCTTCAGGAGGGCATCGAGCACTTGCAATAGTGTCCGTGAGAACAGTGGCTGAGAAATGCCATGCAACTGTCCGACTGTGTGCTGGTAGGTGCCTGTGGCCAGGAAGTGGAGTACAGACACCACCTTCAGTAGGGGTGGGATGGCGGTTGGGCTATCTATCATGCTGACAAGGTCAGCCTGTGTCATGTCCACAATGGCGGCTATGGTGTCCCGGTCCAGACGGTAGAGGGTGTGGATCTGCTCATCAGTGAGGTTGAACGGATGTGCTCGGAGGCGTTGAATTGCGGGCTGCCTGCGTGGTGGTAGTGGCTGTGCTGGTGGGCCTTGCTGGCCCTGCCTTGGCCTCCTCCTCCTCCTGCGTCTCCTCCGTGCGGCTGGTTGTAGTTGGTGTTCGTCTACTTCTTGGAGTCGGAGCACTTGCAGTGCTATCAGGTCCCCCAGGGCCAACATCGCGAGTCCTGCCGGTAGCATTTCGGTGTGGTTGTGGGAGGAGACTGGCTGTGCAATTTATGTGTTTTCAGGCTGTATGGCCTCCACCTGTGGTGATTGATTCCACCTGTGCAAACTGCTCTCCCCTTTGGCCGAGCACGTCCCGCGCACAACGCTGCAATTCGGGGAATTGTATCTTGCTATTGCAATCATGTATTAGTACCCGATGGCCGTGTAAGATTGGTTGATATGTTCATTCTGCTGTGGTCCCATTGTTTCACATACTATCTGTGCAGTCGCGAACAGACTTGTGAGGGGTCAGTGGGACGTAGTACTCGAGTAACGGTGGGCCCTCATGCATCACTGTACCGAGTTGCAACGACGGGCGGGGCGTCCCATTCGTGGGTGAAGGCAGTTGCCATTTTCACACACAGCCGCACTCGATGGGATAATTGGTGATTTCAAACGGCCACAGATGCCTTTTCGACGTGATGTTGCAAATGAGGAATTCGAAGGGCGGCGCTTTCGGTTTCCAGCTAGCGGCGAGGAGATGCCCACAGGTCTGACTGCAAATGTAACGTTCTATTGTTCTATGTCCTTGAGACAGGGCCCATGGCGAGGGAGCAATGATTGATATGAATAGTTTGGGATGCGCAATAGCTACGTGGGCGATGAGGCCGTCCGTTCCAAAATACATGTTACTTCACAACACTGGAATTACGGGCTGGGGCACTGTGGATTTAGCAGGCTGCATAACGCACAGACTCAATGGATGTTTCTAATGTCATGTGAGTAATTATTCAGGCATTTTGATCCCGGGATGAGGGAATGATGGATGGATGCATGGGCAGGTGATTTGATACAGAGTTTGCCATGTACAGGGCTTCTTGGGATCTATCCGCCTCCCCTACGCTATGTGATGCAGGGCTGCCATAGTGGGACCATCGTCCATCTGGCCTTGTTGAGCCCTCCCTGTCTCGAGGCGCCCTCAGACACTCGTTTGCGATGGTGTTTGCACCTCGATATAGATGGTTATGAGTCGCAAGTGGTTTTGGGGTGGTGATGTTCCTTTGGAGTGGGCTAGCATGCATATGGCTGTGGATTTCGTGTGATCATTGAAGTGAGTTGTTGGTATGTAGTTCTGATGGCCATTCTGTTCTTTTTCTTTTCTTTTGGTTGACAGGTATCTCCTCCCCTTTTGCCACTGCCATCTGTATGCCACTCCTGCAGATGGATTTTACTCCCGACACCTGCTGCTTCGTGTTAATCAGTGGAGCAGCATTACGATCTTATGGGACGATCGCCAATGGGCCACATGCCCTTACGCAGTACTGGTGGCTCGGAGCAACATTTCGGCCTTTCAGCTGGACTAGTGCCTCCCCATTGGGACGGCCCTGCGGTTCTGTGCGCTTCCATGTTGCCTTTTCGGACGTGAATGTGGCTCTGTGTACCATGGGGGAACAGGGCGACACACAGGTAGTGGCTGGTCATTTCTTGCGGAAGCAGCCCACAATGGTGATTGGTGTTTTGGATTTCATGGCCTGATGGCTGTATGTGCTTGGTGATTTTGATGTGCATAAATATCTATTCTGATTTGGCCCGTGTAGCGTTTTTCTTTGCAAGTGATGTGGCATATGCCTATTTGGGGGGCGATGTATTGTGAGGGGATCTGCATTGGGTTCCAGCTTCGGGGTTTAGTTGCGTGGTACTGTGCTGTGCGCGTTTGCCTACGAAGCCCAGTGAGGTCAGGGATGGGGGCTGCCAATATGCCAGTTTGAATGTTGTCATGCTCAGGGCCGGGGGATTGGGTTTTGTGTAACAGATGCCGGTCAGCCAGGTGGACTGGTTGAATGATGTGGTTTTCGGTATATTGCTGGTCACAGGTGCCTGTGTTTGCGTGCGTTTCTTGGTGGGGGACTGTGGTCATGTCCATTGGGATGGCTTCTGTATTCGTGCCATCTGTGCCCTGCAGCACCCATTGGCCCCTGTTGTGTTTCTTTTGTTCGTTGGCATGCATGGGTGACTTGTACATTTCAATGGTTGCATTGTGGCTTCATTGCACCTACGGGGAGTTGTACTTTGTGGGCAGGGAGCGGTGTACAGGCACTCAGTGGGGCCGTTTACGGTTGATTCGCGATGCCGTACTTCTCGCCATGGCGGAATGGTACATTCCGCCATGCCTGATGGCGTTAGGTACATGTCCGCTAGGGTCGGAATTGGCGTTCCGTTGCACCATGGTGGTGTTTGCGGTTTGGCATGGCGCGCGCGCGCGTGCTTGGTGCAGTTAGCGTTGGCGTTCACTACGGTGTCGCTAATGGCTTCGTACTTTGCGGTGACGGGTCATAGTCGCACCGAGCGCTATTCGATGGCGGTATTGCATTTCCGCCATCGTTTTTCGATTTCCGCCAGGGTCGTAATGAGGGCCTATGTCTCTTTCCGGAACACACTCCACCATATGTTCTCAAAATGCTATTTGATTTTATGCAAAGAAGTCTGGAATCCTCATTTTGGTTTTGGTCTCCATCCCTTTCCTCTTAGTGTATATCGAAAGAGTACAAGCAGAGTGTACCAGATGGCCCATATTGGAATTCTAACCTTCCATCATAAAACTTATACGGTAATCTAGGTTTTTTATAATGCGCTTTGCTCAGCAATGTAAGTAACACACTACTTTTCTGACACTACAATATATACTGGAATCCATCATTAGAAATGAACATTGTACAGGTTAAAATAAAACAGTGTACAATGTTAGTACAATTAAATATTTACCATGTTTAATATTTATTTCCATTTTGGTACGAACCATTTTCACTCACGTACTCCTTCCTTCTTGAAAAGGATCATGCCCAGATTACAATAAATGATCTGTTTCTTCTAGGAGCACCAAGGCAATGTTTAATTTTGCATCCCGGTCAATGATTGGTTGGTAGTACTACCGAACTGTCACATGTGTTCATTTTTCACTTCACACCAGTCTCACAAGATCTAGTGTTTAACACCATATCCAAGCTTAAAGCATCCAGTTTCAAAGAAGACTTCATCCCTGCTAAATTAGTCAAATCATGCGCCCATGCATTGACACCTATCATAACGAAATTCATAAATGCCCCCTTCGACAAAAACACAGTGCCAGCTAGCATCAAGGAAGCCTGGGTTACCCCATTGCTAAAAAAAGCCCAACCTCAGTCATTCTTCCAGTTAACTAGTCAAGAGATATCTGTAAGATTGGAAAAAGCCTCTCAGACATCAGCTCAGAAGAGGTCCCAAATTGGTTGTCAAACCACTCCCATAGAGTTTCCTGTAGTAGGCCGGGCCGTACAAGCAGAGGCAAATGGTAGAGTTCCTGCCCTTAGCTCAGTAGGTGAGTCTTTGTCAGAAGGTCCTCGGCCACCTCCTAAACTGGCTGCTTCATTGGACCCCTCTATGCTTAAGGATATCCGACAGAGAAAGGGATCCATGGCCAGGATTTTGGACCCAGACTTAAGCAGTTTTGCTATGGAAACCAGGAACATGATCATTACCAACGTGGCCAAGTCGAGCTTTCCATAATCCAGGGAGTCTTTAAAGAATAAAGTGTTATTCTGGCTTAATTCTAAATTAGGACTCAACTGTGTTAGACCGAAGGACCTGAAAGTCTTGCGTAGAGTCATGATTGACAATTGGTGCTGCATTGATAACACTGACTGTATTATTATCGGCTGTGGGGCTAGCAATCTCCCCATGTTCTTGAACAAGGTTGAAAAAATGCAAGACTCACCCTTGTCTAACAATCTAAGAATTGTTCTGAACTGATCCCTGGATCTAGTAGTAATCTTGACTAATACGTGGCTCCCTAGTAACTGTTTTATCTTTTTATTTCTGTTGTCCCAGTTTATGATTCTGTGTTAACTGTTTTCCTATTTGATTTGTATGTCGGCGCCCTTAAGACCTAGGGTCAGTGGTGCGCGGTATAAATTAATAATAATAAATAAATAAACCTCGACCCCACTGTGCCCACTAATTATAGACCAATAACAACGGCCCCTTTCCTGTTAAAAATCCTTGACAAAATAGCTTACAACCAAGTCCAAACACATCTGGAGCAGAACCAACTTCTTGGCACCAGACAATCTGGCTTCTGCCCCAACCATAGCACAGAAACAGCACTATTGGATCTCAAAATCCAAATGGGCTCTATCAGAGACTCAGGAAAGCTCTGTATCCTTCTCTTATTGGACCTCTCTGCAGCATTCAACCTTGTAGACCATAACAAACTCTGTACTACACTAGCCAAAGACTTCAACTTCTCCAAGGACACCACCACTCGGATCAAATCTTTCTTAGCAGAACTAACTTCTAGAGTATCCATAGGCAAAGAAGCTGTAGACCCCATACCAGCCCCCATAGGTGTCCCACAAGGATCCTGCCTATCTCCCACTCTCTGCAACGCTTACACAAAACTCCTTTTCTCAGAATTGGACGACATGGGTGTCATCTACACCAGTTTTGCAGATGACACCCAGATTCTCATCACACTCACAGGAGATTGCATACAGGACACTTCCACCATAAATAAAATCTATTCCCTAATTCAAAACTGGATGGCTTTAAACAGCCTTTGTCTTGACGATGAAAAGACAGAGATCCTCATTGTGGGTTCACAAGGCAAAATAAACGTCCTTCAGCCAGACTATGTCACCATCAACATAGATGGCACCATCATCCCAGTACTCAAACATGTAAAAACATTAGGAGTCTACCTAGACTCAAATCTCTCATTGACCAAACACATCAATGCACTCTCATCCTCTACTTCCTATACTTCAAAGCTCATCTCACTTAGCCATCAATTCCTGATCCCCTCCAATTGCATCACTCTAGCAAGGGTCCTGATCTTATCGAGACTCGATTATTGCACCGTCCTTTTTCTAGGTATCTCAGCCACCAACCTCAATAAACTGCAGATGCTACAAAATAAAGCCCTTACAAGAATAAGAAAATTGGATCACATTTCCAATATCAGAAGAGAGTACCATTGGCTCCCCATCAAAGCCATAATCCTATTCAAACACTGTGCACCACTTTCAAATGCCTACACGAAAATGCCCCTATATACTTAAATCACGTAATAACTAAAAAAACAAGTACCAGATCCCTAAGATCGAATAACCACTCAAACCCCATTTCAAAAAGGCTAGAGCAGGAGGCGCCAGTTTTCAGCATTTAGCCCCCAAACACTGGACCCCTCTGCCGCTCCCCATCAAAAATGAGACAAATCTCAAGGGATTAAAAAAATTGCTGAAAACCTGGCTATTTAATCAATAAGAACAACTTAATTACATCAATGTGATGTAATTATTTTTTACCATGTATTGTCATGATGCCTACCCCCGGGGACCCAGACCAAGTCCAGCAACCCCGGAAGCAGGTATCAAGTTGTTCCAAGCAAGCCCAACAATCCCTACTAGGGGCTATTTCGGTGCAGTCCTGGCGTCTATTGCGCCAGGCTCATATGGAGAGTCAGTCCTGGCTCCATAGGTGCCAGGCTCATAGATTAAAACTTACCTGATGCAGACCATGCTGCAAGAGCTCCAAGCCAAAGGAGGCTTGGAAGGGACTAATTTACCTAGGGACTATTTTTTTACTCAGGTGGGGCTGGGGAGGAATACTTACCTGGGACTACTTTGGAGGCTATTTAAACCACACCCGAAGAGTAGCACACGCTTCGCGTTATTCTGCATCCAGCAGCGTAACGCTCACCGTGCCTGCAAGTCTGCATCCAGTCTTCTGCCACGCCCGCCTCGAGTCTGGAGCTCCTAGAAAAAGGGAGAAAGAAGGAGAAAAGGTTAGAACAAGAGCAATACCTTTGATCCTTACCTGAATTCCCGATCCACTGCGCCTTCGAGCTGGAAGAAAGAAGTTATTTTATGCACGTCACCTCGCCTGCTGCAGCACCGCACTGTACTCACTGGCCTTCGCAGCATCTTCACATTCCACCGCATCCTTCTGCATGTTCCCACCGCACTCCGGCACCTAAGGGGAACACAAGAACAGCAAGGTGAGCCAAGGGAATAAACAGAGGCAATATTAGTTATCCCCCATAGACTTACCCGATTTTACCACCGGGGGTACTATACCTCTTCACGGGTCGGCGCAGCTTCCACAGCATCCTCGCCGAACCCCGGCCCCTAAGTGGAAAGAAAAGGACAGCAAGGTGAAACAAAGGGACAAACAAGGGGAAACCTCCTCACCACAATAGACTTACCTGATTTTACCGCCGGAGGCATTATTCCCCGAGACTTCATACTTTCTCTCAGCGCCTGAATAAGGCAGAAAGCAACAGGTTACATACTGACATTATTTATCGAACTGTGTTGGATAATACAAATCCTTACCTGAATATTACCGGTTGCCACGAGGAACTCTTTGCTGGGGTCAAGCTGCAACCTGCAAGGAATCGGTCAAGAGTGAAAGTCCGGCATTTGAACTCTTATGAACTACATACTTACGGCGTCTTGCTGGAAATCTCAGAGTCAATATTGTTCTGGAACTCACCAATTTCTTCGAGCCAGTGAAGCAACTGGTTATCTACACGCCCCTGCGCTCAATGCAGGATGGATAGCTCATCTTTCCAAACCATCAGGTGAGACTATAAGATGGGACATCAAAGGTGATCAGTGGGGAGAACAGCGGGAGTGTGTGGGGGTTAACGCTCAACTCCACGAGTGGTTAACTCCCTTTCTCCATTTGCAGAAGAATATTCCTACGGGCCAAGCAAACAAAGCTAGGTGGGCCAGTCCAGTCCGTTATCTCGGCACTACGCGTCACGTTGGTGGAGACTGCAGCTGTCCAGTTCAGATCGACGCCCCTGTGGGAGCCAGGTGAGCGTAAAGAACTCGAAGCCTACCCACAAATTCCCACCCGGGCGTTATGGATACCTCAGAAACTGACCAATTGGCCCAATTACTAGGGGAACTGATGGCTGAAGTGCATTCCGCCCGTCAAGAAACCAATGTTCTTAGGAGAGAACTGATTTTGTCAAAGGAGCGAAGTGATGACCTTGCTAGGCAACTACTGCAAAGCCAGGCTGGACAAGCACCCCTACCAGGACCCGGGGGAAATCCAGATCCTGTGTCATCGAGTAACCCTGTGCAAATAAACCTACCAGGAACTATTCCATTTGCTCCACCCGAACGCTTTGCCGGGGATCCCAAAAGGTTTGCTGTGTTTATGAACCAATGCCGATTGCACTTTTTATGCAGACCTGGAGCCTTCCCAAACGATCAAGCCAAGGTAGCCTTTGTATTGTCATATCTCAGCGGCAGTGCAGCTGATTGGTCAATTCCACTAGTTGCTCAGGATGACCCAATTCTTCAGGATTTTCAGGGCTTTCAAACGAGCATGGAAAGACTATTTGCTCGGCACTCCCAAGGACAGGCCCTGGATAATGAACTTTTGTCCCTACGACAGAGTAACCAGGATCTTCTATCCTACCTCGCGACCTTTAATAGGTTGATAGTGGAAACTGGATGGCCTGAGGTAAAACGAATCACGGTATTTCATCGAGGGCTTCGAGGAGAACTTAAGGATGTCTTGGCTCAAGTCGTGAACCCACCTCAAGACTGCGCTGAATATATAGACTTAGTGGTCCAGTTAGATCACAGACTTCAGAACAGAAAGGCTGATCGAGCCAAGTTTGAGAATCGGGTGTTGGTCAAAACCCACGCTAACCCCAAAGGAGCAGATGCTTCAGAACCCATGCAAATCGGAGGGGTTAAAGGACCCTTAACCCAGAAGGAAAGAGAAAGGAGATGGCAAATGCAATTGTATCTTTATTGTGGAACTTCTGGGCATTTTCTACAGGATTGACCTGCAAAACCACCCAAGAAGGTGGTAGGAGCGGCTGATAAAAGCCATATGGAGTCAGACTCGGGAAACAACCACGCCCGACAAGCGTAGAGGTCCGCTTGCCGAGCTTGAAGAAGGATACTCAGACCTCGCATTTCATCATACCAATGGTCCTCGTAGATCCAAGGCAGCCATCGCGTATGCCGCAGTAAGGGCATACATTGATAGCGGGGCCATAGGAAACTATGTGGACTACGAATTGGCTTCCAGGATGAATCTACCTCTCTGCCGTAAAACCACCTCAGATGTCATCACCACAGTCGATGGAACTGAAATTGCCTCTGGGCCTGTAACTCATTCCACCGCAGAGATGACACTATTGGGTCAGGATGGGCATCGAGAGACTATTGTGTTTGATCTAATCAAAGCCCCACAGTTCCAAATAATACTGGGGATACCTTGGTTAGAAACACATAATCCTTGTATTGATTGGTGAGAGAAGAGAATAACCTTCCCGGATTGTGCACAAACCTGTTACCCAAAGAAAAATCTGAACGCAGGCCTGGCCACAGTAACCACAGCAGTCGTGCAACTACCTCCAGAATATCAAGAATTCCAGGATGTCTTCCAAAAAGAACAGGCAAACACCTTACCACCTCACAGATCGTACGATTGTCAAATCAATCTCATACCCGGTGCACAACCCCCTTGTAGCAGGATCTATGCCCTTACGGAACCTGAGAACCTTCACCTACGACAATACTTAGACCAGTACCTTGCTAATGGCTTCATTCGCCCATCCAAGTCCCCTGCATCTTCAGCTTTGTTCTTCGTGCCCAAAAAGGAAGGCGACCTCAGAACGTGCATAGACTACCCACATTGAACCAGATAACTGTTAAGAACCGATACCCACTGCCTCTGATCCCTGAACTACTAGACCAAGTGAAGGACGCTTGCATATACACTAAGTTAGATCTCCGGGGGCATACCATCTGGTATGTATAAAAGAGGGCGACAAATGGAAGACTGCTTTTCGCACTAAGTATGGGTTATTTGAATACCAGGTGATGCCCTTCGGGTTGTGCAATGCACCAGCAGCCTTCCAGTACTTTATGAACAATGTCCTTCGTGAACTCATTGACGTTTGTGTTGTCGTATATATCGATGATATTCTAGTATACTCCTCTTCAGAATCTGACCATGTGAAGCGCGTCCGAGCAGTCCTTGAAAAATTGCGTCATCACAAACTATATGCAAAACTGGAAAAATGTGTTATTCGTGCCACAGAAGTTGAATTCCTAGGGTTTATCCTGACCCCTGGAGGAGTCCGAATGGACTCACGAAAGGTGGACGCAATCCTTAAGTGGCCATCACCAAGTTCAGTTAAAGGAGTACAAAGCATGCTCAGCTTTGCCAATTTCTATTGCAGATTCATCCGGATTTTTCACATGTTGTACATCCAATCACAGCACTCTTGCGAAAAAATAAACGCTTTATGTGGACTGAAGAAGCTGAAAATGCCTTCCAAGAGCTGAAAGCGAAATTCACGTCTGCACCTGTATTAAAGCACCCGCGCCCTGAACTTCCACACATAGTGGAAACTGATGCATCCAGCCTAGCCATGGGAGCTGTCCTGTCCCAAAAGGACCCTGAAACTGGCCAGCTTCACCCAGTAGCATTTTGGTCCAGAAAGTTCTCGGCACCCGAGTTAAACTATGCGGTTACCGACAAGGAGTTATTAGCCATTAAATCCACCTTCAAAGCTTGGCGGCACTATCTTCTCGGTGCCAGGCATACCATTACTGTGATCACCGATCACCAGAATTTACAGTATTTAAAGACAGCCAAGGCCCAATCGTCACGCCATCTCCGATGGGCATTGTTCTTTGCCGAGTTCGATTTTGTGATAACCTATCGACCAGGTTGTAAGAATGGTAAAGCAGACGCCTTATCCCGAATAGGGATGGGAGAGGCAGAAGGGAACCCAGAACCAGTACCTATAATTTCCGAACAAAGGATTCTTGGCATGACTACTCTACAGAAACTAGAGGACATTCAGGTAAAGATCCAGCAACTCTTTGATCCTACAGCCCTGCAGGACTGGGTTAAGAAAGGCCCGGACTACTCTGTCATCAATGACCTGCCTTATTACCAAGGGCGGCTATTTCTGCCACACAAGGAACTACAAGAGCTAGTCATTTCCCGTTATCATGATACCCTAATGGAGGGGCACCCAGGTATTGCAAAAACTGAAGCTAAAATTAAGAGACAATTCTGGTGGCCCACCTGGCGAAAGGATATTAAATCATTTGTGATGTCTTGTGGCATTTGCGCCCAAAACAAAAGTCAGAAGAAAAAACAATCTGGACTCTTACAACCTTTAGACATTCTGCCTACACCATGGCACACCTTATCGTTAGACTTTATTACTGATCTACCCCATGCAATGGATTTAACACCATTCTAGTTATTGTGGATCTTTTTTCCAAGATGGCCCACTTTATTCAATCCTGGCCAAGGAGTTCCTCGAAAACATTGTTCGCATACACGGATTTCCGTCCGTATTAGTCTCTGACCGGGGCAGTCAATTCATTTCACATTTTTGGATTTTTTTTTGTCAATTGGCGCAAATCGATGTGAGGTTATCGACCAGTCACCACCCCCAAACCGATGGTCAAACGGAGAGGACCAACCAGACTCTCGAACAATACCTGCGTTGTATGTTACATCAGACTGAGAGTAATTGGAAAGACATTCTTTGGATCGCCGAATATGCATACAATAATTCAGTACATTCTGGAACTGGACAAAGCCCCTTTTATACCTTATATGGGCACCATCCTCGAACCTCAGACCTTGACTCACCCTAACACTTAGAAATGCCCGCAGTGGACCATCTGCACGTTACGATTACGCAAGCCTTTATGGAAGCAACTGCACACTTAAAACAGGCGAAAGAAAAATACAAGAAAGATGCTGATCGGCATTGAAGTGACACTCCACAATACCAGATAGGGGACCAAGTATGGTTAGCCACAAAACACATACCTCTAAAGGGAACACAGACTTTTAACCCCAGATATTTGGGACCTTACTCTATTAAGGCCATTATCAACCGAGTGGCTGTCAAGCTGGACTTACCTGCTAATATGTGAATTCACCCCGTCTTTCATTGGTCACTTTTGAAGCCAGTGCAACCAGGGACAAGACTAACCAAGCCACCAGACCCCATCCTTGTAGACGGGGAACCCGAATTTGAGGTTAAAAACATCCTGGACTCCAAGCTGATGAAGTCAAAACTTTTTTATTTAATCAACTGGAAAGGTTACGGACCACAGGAAAGGTCATGGGAACCTAGTGACCACGTTCATGCACCCCGATTGGTGAAAAAATTCCACCGAAATTTCCCAGACAAACCGAAACCACAGGGAAGAACGACTTTAGGAGGGGCCTTGGGGGGAGTGCTGTCATGATGCCTACCCCCGGGGACCCAGACCAAGTCCAGCAACCCCGGAAGCAGGCATCAAGTTGTTCCAAGCAAGCCCAACAACCCCTACTAGGGGCTATTTGGGTGCTTTCCTGGCGTCTATGGCTCCAGGCTCATATGGAGAGTCAGTCCTGGCACCATAGGCGCCAGGCTCATAGATTAAAACTTACCTGTTGCAGACTATGCTGCAAACTTACCTGATGCAGACCATGCTGCAAGAGCTCCAAGCCAAAGGAGGCTTGGAAGGGACTACTTTACCTAGGGACTATTTTTTTACTCGGGTGGGGCTGGGGAGGAATACTTACCTGGGACTACTTTGGAGGCTATTTAAACCACGCCCGAAGAGCAGCACACGCTTTGCGTTATTCTGCATCCAGCAGCGTAACGCTCACCGTGCCTGCAAGTCTGCATCCAGTCTTCTGCCACGCCCGCCTCGAGCCTGGAGCTCCTAGAAAGAAGGAGAAAAGGTTAGAACAAGAGCAATACCTTTGATCCTTACCTGAATTCCCGATCCACCGCGCCTTCGAGCTGGAAGAAAGAAGTTATTTTATGCGCGTTGCCTCACCTGCTGCAGCGCCGCGCTGTACTCACCGGCCTTCGCAACATCTTCACATTCCACCGCATCTTTCTGCATGTTCCCGCTGCACTCCGGCACCTAAGGGGAACACAAGAACAGCAAGGTGAGCCAAGGGAATAAACAGAGGCAATATTTGTTACCCCCCATAGACTTACCTGATTTTACCACCGGGGGTACTATACCTCTTCACGGGTCGGCGCAGCTTCCAGAGCATCCTCACCAAACCCCGCCCCTAAGGGGAAACAAAAGGACAGCAAGGTGAAACAAAGGGACAAACAAGGGGAAGCCTCCTCACCACAATAGACTTACCTGATTTTACCACCGGAGGCATTATTCCCCGAGACTTCATACTTTCTCTCAGCGCCTGAATAAGGGAGAAAGCAACAGGTTACATACTGACATTATTTATCGAACTGTGTTGGATAATACAAATCCTTACCTGAATATTACCGGTTGCCACGAGGAACTCTTCGCTACGGTCAAGCTGCAACCTGCAAGGAATCGGACAAGAGTGAAAGTCAGGCATTTGAACTCTTACGAACTACATTCTTATGGCGTCTTGCCGGAAATCTCAGAGTCAATATTGTTCTGGAACTCACCAATTCCTTCGAGCCAGTGAAGCAACTGGTTATCTACGCGCCCCTGCGCTCAATGCAGGATGGAGAGCTCATCTTTCCAAACCATCAGGTGAGGCTATAAGAGGGGACATCAAAGGTGATCAGTGGGGAGAGCAGCGGGAGTGGGTGGGGGTTAACGCTCAACTCCATGGGTGGTTAATTCCCTTTCTCCATTTGCAGAAGAATATTCCTACGGGCCAAGCAAACGAAGCTAGGTGGGCCAGTCCAGTCCGTCATCTCGCCACTACGTGTCACATTGGTGGAGACTGCAGCTGCCCAGTTCAGATTGATGCCCCTGTGGGAGCCAGGTGAGCGTAACATGTATACATGCCTGCTTTATGAACAACTGTACCAAGTTTCTACTTTGTATTAATTGCCATTATGATGATGTAATACTTGCATCACCAACCTGTCTGTAACCTCCCCGCCATACCCATGGGTCTGGGTGAGTAACAAATGTAATAATAAAATAAAATAAAAAATGAAATAAATGCATAAACACTACAAAGTGACAAAGATTAGAAAATTACAAGCACAGTTGTAGACATTGTAGCTAGTTCTCTGGTCCCTTACAATTTTTTTGAGAATCCCAGAACACCAAGTCTACCGCATCCTCGTCTCTTCACAGTAACACTGACCTAAAATCATACAAGTTTACATGTTTCCTTCTCGTTCTCATTAATGTTGATGTTTGAAAATTAGAAAAATATTTAAGTAGTTACATAGTCATGTTCACAAAACAAATAGTAGATGTTTTTGTCACATTTCTCTCAGTTATGCTTCATATAAACCATAGGTTGTTATTTTTGTTGGCAAAACACACTTTGTAGATTATGTTTCTTCTTACAGTCTCCATGCAAAAATGATCGATGTGATCTTTTTGTCAGAGTGAATCGTATCTTTCTTTCATGGTTTCACCCATGACAATTGACTCCTTTATCCTCTTTTCACCCTATGCTCACTTGTCATCTGTACATTCAGTATTTCTCAGATTGAAAACACTTGAGTTCCTTTTACAATTATAAATTATTGTGATTTTTTTAATGATCTGTGATAAGGTTCCCTGTTTGGCAATGAGGTCTGGGAGTGCGCTTATCCAAGGGGCCAGAGATCCCAACCCTACAGTATGGTCACCACAGAGGTGATCTATGGGAGATACACACTTCAGCCCTCTGACAGTGCACGGATCAGTCACATGGGGACTACAAGTCCCATGATCCCTTTAGCACAAGTGAAAAGACACCACTGCCACCCATGGTGGCTATGGTCACCGCTGAGGTCATCAACGTAAAGGATAATTCCAACCCTGTCCTGTGACCCGGTAGAAGCAGTGGGAAAGTAGGTGGGCCCATTTAAGGGAGTGAAGAAGCAGTGGGTCTGGGGAGCCAGCAGCATCTACGTGCTTTGCCCCCTCACACAAGTGTTATGTTATGTTATGTTGATTTATACTACACACCGCTACCACCCACAGGCTGTCTCCGGTGCTCACATAGCTCTGCAAGAGAGGGGGTTTGGGGGTGTTAGTGGGGAAAGGATAGATTCAGAACAAGGAAGAACTGGCATCTGTGAGCATTGTTTTGCATGTGGGAGTTGGTTCGGGAGGCTCAATGTGTTATTACCGTATGAGTATGGCTCAGTGCCTCAGATGTGTGTTAGCGGCTGTGTTGGTGTGTGTGCTGTGTTGTGTTGGGTGGATTGTGGTTGTGCACCCCGGATGTGTATCCATAAGGGTCCAGAGATGCGGGTGGCTGTTGGTGTGTGACTGTGTAATAGGCGGTTTTAAGAATTATGTGTGATGGGGTACCCTCTAGGTGTGCTTCCAGAATCTCAAGGAGCTGGTACGGTATGAACATTAAGTTGATTCATGGTGTGTTTATGTGTAGTGTGGCTAGCCCATAGTCTAGTGTAGTTGATTGGCTATTTTGAAGGAGCTAGAAGGGGAGAAGGGGTAGTAAATCGGTTGGTTCGGTGGGGGCCTCTGGTGTGACTCTTTGTATTGCTGCTTAATTGTATCCCCCAATGTTCTTAGCTGTGGTTCGTCCACCCATCTTGTCTTCTCTCTAGGACTGGGCTGACTCCCCTTGTGGGTATGGTCGCAGGTGGCTGATGAAACCTGATATGTTCCTTGTGGTTCATCTTGGTTAGTTGTGGCCATTGGGCAGGGACCTGATGTCGGTTCGGTTCGCGAAAGGATGCGCAGCAGGGTTCTAAATATAGCAGGGAGGTGTTCTGTCAGATGGCCCTGATTATGGGTGGGCAGGTTACAAAAGCCCTAGTTGTGGGTGGGCCGTTTGTGGGGGTCGTAGGATTAAGTGGTTTACCTGTATTGTTTTCCTTGGAGTGTAATTGGGCATGGTGCTGTCCCTAAAATCTGTCCGTTGTTTGGGCAGTCATTTAACGTAGCTCAGTCTAGTAGTTGGGCATGGTTGGGGTGCGGGCAGGAGGTGGGGGAGGTGTAGTATTCTGGTGCTCTAAACTATTGCAGCTGTTATCTGTGACCGTGTCCCTTCATGTATTTCTGTTTTGGTCCTTGATGTTATTGCTGCCGATGTTCCTTTGCGGTTATCGTTGTCTGTTGAATAAGCAGGTTTTGAGTCATTTCCTGAAGGTGATGTGGCCTTCTGTGGCTCTAATTTCTTTGGGCATGGTGTTTCAGAGGTTTGCAATTAGACATGAGAACGCTGTTCTTCCGAATTCCATTTTTTCATATTATCGTGTCTCTATTGTAGGTCGTCACT
The DNA here is from genome assembly GCF_040938575.1 of Ambystoma mexicanum. Classification (NCBI taxonomy): domain Eukaryota; kingdom Metazoa; phylum Chordata; class Amphibia; order Caudata; family Ambystomatidae; genus Ambystoma; species Ambystoma mexicanum. Next base: position 732,826,371 of record NC_090939.1, on the reverse strand, counting down.
TGATCTTAGGCCCTTTCTTGGGCAGTAGTGTTTGATCTTGCCTTGGAGGGATTTGGCTCCTTGTCTGTGCAGTGCTTTGTGGGCGATGCAGAGTACTTTGAATTTAATGTGATTTTTTATTGGTAACCAGTGTAGGCTCTTCAGAGCTGAAATGATGTGGTTGCTTCTGTTCAAACTTAATAGAATCCTGGCTGCTGTGTTTTGCACCCTTTGGAGTTTCTTGGTGAGTCTTTTCAGCATTCCTAGGTAGGGGCTGTTTGCTAGTCAATTCTTGTAAGTACCAGAGATATAATTGTCAGGGTTCTGTGCGGGAAGGAGAGGTATGGGAGTAGTCCTCTGAGTAATCTTAGGAGGAAGAAGCATTCTTTGGTGATTGCATTGACTTGTGGTTCCAGGGATAGTCTGTTGTCCATGAGTATTCCTAGGTTATTTACTACATTGGAAGTCTCCGGTAGCGGTCCCAATGCCGGCGAGCCAGTCCATTTGTGGGTTGCCTGTGTTGATTTCTGTGGGTGAGAGCATTTTTTTAATTTTTTCCAGGTTCAGCTTGAGGTTGCTTGTTGCCATCCAATTGTAGATGTCTGTGAGGCAGGTATTTTGTTCCTGGGTTGTGTTCGTCTTCACAATAAGTTGTGTGTCGTCTGCGCAGGTGTAGGTGGTTAGTCCATGGGTTTGTATGATTTTCATCAGTGGGCACATGTAGAAGTTGAGATATTTTAGTTATTTGAGATGAACGTTGGTAGGTAGGTTTCTTATGGTTCGGTCTGTGAGGAATGAGGTAAGCACTGTAGTGTGGATTCCTGTATGCATCATTACATCAGTCTTTTTATTTGTATTGTGTGACTGATTGTGTCAAAAGCTGCTGATATGTCCAATAGTATGAGGGCCGATTGGTTGTTGTCATCTGAGTTCATTTCAGGTCGCCCTATATCAAGAGGAGCGCTGATTTTGTTCCGTTCATTGGTCTGAAGTCAACTTGTGACTGGTCGGGTATTCTGTTTGTTTTGATGTATTTCAGTAGGATTTGTATACATGGTTCTCTAGGATCCTCTCCAGGTAGGGCAGGTTGGATATCAGTCTCTAGTTGGTTGGGTCTTCTGTGCTTTCTGATTCCTTTTTTATCAGTGGTTTGATGTTTGCTGATTTGAAGGCAGATGGTGCAATTCCTTTTTTGAGTGATAGGTTCATTAGGTTCCGGAAGTGTGTTAGTGGGGTTCTGTGGTTGAGAATTTCTTTGAGGATGTCAGGGGGCAAGGGTCCTTGGGAATACTGCAAGGGGAATGTCCTCGATGAGTGTGGCCAAAGTTGCTTCTGTGATTGGTTCTAGACAGGTGAGTTTTACTGTAATCTGTGTTTCACTCCTTGTCTGTGGTACGGCGGTTGTGATTGTGTTAGCCCAGGTTGTGTTGATGGTCTGCTAGAGTGTTTCTAGTTTTGATGCCAGGTGGATGGTGATGTAGTAACAAAGTGCTTGTGTCGGGATGACATATTTCCTGCAAAATGAGTTTTTTATATCTTTGATGATTTTTAATAGTTCTTTCTGTGGATTGTTTGCCGATTCAATTATTGTAGCATAGTAATTTGTTTTGCATTGAGAACTGTTGATTTATATAGTCTGAGCTATCGTTGGTATTTTATTTTGTCCTTTCGGTTGTATTGTTTGCTCCATATATTTTCTCCATTTTGTGGTTGGTCTTTGTGAGTTCTTTCAGTTTTTCTGTGAACCCTTTTGCGGGCAATTTTTTTGGTATGGATTTGAACGGTTTTACTGATGCCAGATGGTCTAGGGCCTTGGTGATCCAGATGTTGACTGTTGTTTCGGTGGGTTCTCTGCTGCTCGTTAGAGGTCGAGTTCAGTATGTTTTTGAAGGCCTCCAGGTTTATGTTCTTCCAGTTACTTTTCATGCTGGCTCTGAGTATTTCCTTTTTGGCAGTAGGCGGGTTTGGAGTGTGATGTAGAATGGTATCAAGTAATCGTCACTCCGTGGCATCAGTGTGGGTAGTGCAGATGCGCACAGTCCTTCAATGCATAATATTGCGTCCAAGGTGTGTCCGGGGTTGTGGGTGGATCCATTTACTGTTTCTTTGAAATGCAAATTTCAGGAGTGCGCAGAGTGAGATCGCTGTGGTTTCATTTTCAGTTTTGAACCAGATGTTGAAATCTCCCATTGACTTGGTTGTCATGGTCGGTTGATAAAATGGTGGTGGAGTGCTAGTTTTGTTGCGAAGTTGGGGTTGTAAGATCGTGGTCTGTAGATCAGGAGGAATACTATGTTGGTTTGGTCATTGAGTTTGCTCTCGATGAAGAGGGATTCACAGTCTTTTACGTCGGTTGGTTTTAGTTGAGTGGCTCGGATGTGTTCTTTGTGTATGATTGTGATGCTGCCTCCTCTTCGGTTTTCTCTGTTGGCGTGTATTAATTTAAAGTTGTCCGATATGGCTTTGTTCACGATGGCTTTGTAATTGTCTGCTAGCCAGGTTTCTGTAAGAAAGAGCCCGTCTCTGCCTCCTTCGCCTAGACAGTCATGGATTTCTGTTGAATGTTTTGCCATGGATCTAGCATTGAGTAGGCTGCAGTGTAGTGTGTTTGATTTTCGTTTTGGGTTGTTGTTCGTTAACTAAATTTGGTTCAGTGTGTTGTTGGTTGGGTTTCAATTGCTGGTGGTTTTCTCCTCGTTGGGCCTATTGGGAGGGGGTGTTCTTTGGTGGTCAGTCTCTTCAGCGAGTAGACTGATCAGATTGATTGCAGGGACATTTAGTTTTGGTTTGTTCTGGCCAGTGAGTTGTGTTGGTCCCCATCCTTTGTTCCATTCTTTGGTGATGAAGGGCGTGTAAAGGGTAATGGATTCAAGTTTGTCCCTGATTCTTTTTGGAGTGTTGTCCATGGTGTTATCCAGGTTGTGGTGGTTTATCAGTTGTCATGTTGTGTTTGGCATCCCATGGGGTCTGTATTTGTTTTGCTTCTTGCTTGTGGGTTTGTTGCTAGTGGTCCATCTTTTCTTACAAAGCAATCGTATGTGGACAGGTATTAACCATTGTTGTCCAAGTGCAGAAACCTCTCTTAATTCTGAAAAGCGAGGGAGATGATTAAGACTGAGGAACCTGGGAGGCATTCAACCAGCCCCATGCCCAACTGCAGAAATGGAAGCCACCATCTGGGAAGGGACCTGTCAACCAATGCATACACCAATTGCATGAAGAAACACACTTTTATTCACTTTACCAAGCGAGGAACTGAAAGGCAGAACCAGTGTGAAAAACTGGGGTGGCTAGGGGAGGGGGAAATTCCAAGTCCCACATCAGGATTGAAGGCCATCCCAGAGGATATTGATGCCACACTCAGTCTCTCTGAAAGCCTTGAGGTGGGAGGACAATGAGTGGAGTAGGAGCAAGTAGGAATTTGGTGAGAGCTGGAAGAAGGAGTGCAGATGGAGCTGGAGAGAGGTTGGAAAAGGAGACAGGGCAAGATGAGCTGGAAATCCAGAGGGGGGGATAACTCTGGTAGTGATTAATAAGAGTAACAAGGTGGAGGTAAAAGTGAAAAAAACAGGAGGGGATAAATCAAGATAGTATTGGTGAGGTTGGAGAGGAAGGAACATTAGATCAAGGAGCAGTGTCAGCAGAATATAAGAGGCTGAAGTGTGTCATGAGGTTGATAGTCAAAGGCAAGAGCAGGGGACTAAAGTTTGTTGTTGATGCCAGTCAGAGAGCCATCTGAGGGGGTTGGAGAAAAGCAGAAAAGCAGGAGTAGGAGATTGGAGAAGGTGGTTGGTGAAGAGATGCAGGTGAACACAGAAGAGAGCAAGGCAGAGGATGAGTAGAGTGACAAGGAAGTGGAAGGAGGAAAAATGAAGCAAACTGTAGAGAGGGTAATCAGGAGGTGGTTTGCAGATTTATCAATGAAGTCGAGGAGAGGCATGCCACAGAGGGGAGTTAGATGAGATGCCAAAGTGGTACACCCACAGCACTCACTGTTGGAGGATGCTTCCTCGATTGTACTGCCTTCCATATCTGTTCTACCTGCATTAACTTGCATTATCCATCTGCATGATCTGCATGATCCTTGCTGCTTTTTCTCAAGCTGCCCCAGGTCAATCTACTGACTGCCTAGTCCTCCAAGGGTCCTGGACATTGCACATGCTTGCTAGCACAAGACTCTTTCTAGGCTGCGCCTAATTTATGCGATGTCTGGCACAGTCTGTGGTAACTGTTAGCTATCCAGACCCATCGTTGGCCTACCATGCCTATTCCATCTGCTCCAGCCTACTACCCACAACATCACTCTCACCTTGGTCGAGAGACAAGCCAGCTTTGAGAACTGCAGTCCCTGTGTGAGACTGCTTGAAACTATGGGGGGCTCTTGGCAGTGTACCTGTCTACTCTCCGACATGTGTCTTGAATGTTTCAACTCTCTTTGTGGCCTGGCCTCGGCCACCGTCCACCAGCCACAGACACCCGTTACATCAACACCCAAGTTTGGGTGCAGCTATCAGCTGTTGAATGTTCTTTGTTTTTCTCCTCTACTGTCCTCTATCTTTTGCAATGTTATTTACTGGTCTCTGTTCATACACTCCAGTAGGGTTAATTTTCCTGAATGCAGCATGCCCAACTTGGCTTTTAGTTGGTGCTTTTCTTTATTCCATCTTAGTGCTGCTCCAATCATTGCATTTAATTCCTGATAGTCATAACAAGTTTATTTATCTCTATACCTAGTGCTATTCCTACTCACTGGTCCTCTCACTAATTTTCCTGCTTCACACAACATCTATGATCTTGTCTATCCTTCTTCCGTTTCTGGTGACTCTTGCATTACTGTCATAATCCTAATTGTATTTTAGTCTCATTGCAAGTTATATTTTGTATTGTATTATTCTTTTCATTGAAATTGTACTGTAAATTGGTTGTGTACAGTGCCTTGGCGTAAGGTGGTATATATATGACAAATAAATATGAAATATGACAATACCTCACCGGCTGTTTCAGCAACCGCGTTGGGCTCCGTCATCTTGGGGTGCTGGCAGGACAGCCGCCATGATGGATAAGGTGGGCAGGTGCGTGTTTCGTGCGCGCGCCATTTACACTGCGTGGACTGTTGCCAAGGGCAACCTAGGTCTGAAGACTGAGCCACAGTGCCACAGCTGGGAAGCTCAAAAGCGTCAGTGTTGCGCTGCTCAGCACTTTGCAATTCTTCCTAGTTTTCCGCTTGGAAGGAGATGCTCCGGAGCCTGCCCATTGGTTCCTGTGTTCCCCTCACTTGTTTTTTCATCACTCCCCCTCGATGTGCCTCTCCCTGCCCACCTGTTCTTCCCCTTGCTCTTTCTGTTGTTTTGTTCCGCACTCCATTCCTGCCACCTGCTATCCAGTGTCCCCACTGTCCTGAGGCCCCTGCAAATTGGTGGTGGTTGTCTTTGGCGTTCGTAGGATCTCTACCAGTTCTGGCGGAGTGTCCATCTTGTATGGGATATGCGGTCCGGGGTGTTCTATATGCTGCCTAACCTCAGACCAGACCCGAACAACCGGAAAAGTTGCAACTTCTGAACATCTTCAGCAACACCCACCAGGTACCAAATCACAGCGCAAAGCTCAGCTTGGCAGTTATAAAGCAGGGGGAGGAAGTTCAAGAAGACATTGCAGAGCTAGAAGAGAAGAGTGAGGAAGAGGAGGTAACTTGGGAAAGCACTGCTTCTTCATGGGAGGAGGTGGAGGAAGAGTTAGAGGAAGAAGTAGTTAAAGGAACTTGCGTAGCGGGGGCCCACACAGTCACTGCTGTCTATAAGTAGGTGTTTGTAGACTTAAAGGTGAGAGTTAGCTGCTTGTAACATTGAAGCTGCACTACAATAGTCTCATTAGAATGCGTAAAGAAGTTAGATGCCCCCACAAAAATACGTTTTCAACTTCCCCCACTACCTGTGAAGTTAGCACCTCTCACAACATTTGAAAGGTTAGCCCCCCCTGAAATGTAGGTTTCATTGCCCCCCTTGAACACAAGCACACACACCATTCAGCATACACACACCCAGGTACACCCAGGCAGCCACCCATACATCATGCACTCACTCATTAATGCACATTACATTATAGCTATATATAGCTATATATATATATATATACATATATATATATATATATATGTATATTTGCACACATTTTCTTTTAATATGTTGGTCCAGTGAGCAAGGCCTTCAGCTCGCTGCAGCAGCCAGGAACACATGTTCCTGTCAACTGCAGAGGATCTGGAGGCCTCCATGTCATGGGGTGGAGGGGAGCCCTATTACTTCAAAAAGAAATGATTTCCGTTAAAGGGCCGAACCGTAACAGAAATAATTTCTTCATGAAGTCTTAGTGACTACAAAAAGAAACAATGTATTTTTTAAGCCCTAGGGCTCGCCCCATGACATGGAGGCCGCCAGCCTGGAGGCTTCCATGTCATGGGGTCGGAGGAGCCCTCGGATTTCAAAAAGAAAGTTTATTTTTGTAGACACTCTGTTGTCTTCATAAAGAAATTATTTGTTACCCTGTAACAGAAATATTGTTTTGGGAAGGTAGAGTGACTTTGAAAAGAAACTATTTCTTTTTTTTTTTAAACATACTTTTTTTTCTCGCGGGTGCCCCCACCCAGGACATGGGGTGGCAGGCCCCTGCTGTGAGAATGAGTGGTCTCCTTTACCGTCTCTAACTTTCTAATCACTCCCCTGGCATGCAAGAACCCATTTGAATGCAAGTACTAACAGTGAAATGCTTTACGTTAGTAATTGCCGGGCCTTTTTTAGCAGGGAAACCCAGGTGCCGTTTAACATCTATGTCCTTTTCTGCCCAGCAACGGCTCTGTAGGTCATCCAGGTTGAGCCAACAAAGCCAAACTTTTAAGGGGGGGGGGGTGGAAAGAAGCCCAGTCAGATCAACGGTGTTGCACCACTGCTAGTGTTTAGTGCCATATTTACTTATTGGTAATCTTCATAACTCCTTTCCCTATTCTTCCGCGTCCCAGTATTACATATGAGGCGCTTTGCCTCATGAACACGTACAGGGACGAGGTAGTGGGACATGGAGGTGATGCATGGATTAGTTACCTGTAATCTTAATTACTCCTCGTCCCACTCTTCCTCGTCCCAGTACTTACCTATGAGGCAAGGTGCCTCATACATAAGCACTGGGATAAGGAAGAGGGACGTGGATGTAATTCTGGGTTGAGGAGCTAGTTTTGGGGGTTGGGGAAGGGGGTTGGAGGGAGAGGGGATGTGTGGGGGGAGTGGGGTGAGGCGGGGATTGTGCAATAAATCATAATGGTCATCCATATCCAGGCTAAGCATTCATGATATGTGGTATTAGTGGCCAGAGAGACATTTTGGTGCAGCCAATCTAGTAATTTCTTAGTTTGGCTTGAATTCTTTTTTAACTGGGCGTGTCTGTTAAAGCAGTCCTGCTAAGTGTAATTACCTGGCTAGACTGGCATTTGGGTGCTGCCAGTCCAGCCATTACATACTGTGGCATTGCGCATTTTTCTGGGCATCTGTGATAAAACAACCATGCTAAATGTTATTGCTTCTACTAGCATTTGGTGCAACCAGTCTAAGTATGTCTAAATGTGGCCTGGAATGCTTTACTGTAATATGTTGTTACGTGTCTCGATTGGCCTATGTTGTTGTTACGCTCACCTGATATCCCCGGGAGAGTCTGGAAGGCTCTGAGATCTGGAACCCTGGATGCGTAGTTGCCAAGTGCTGAATAATGAATCTTAGTTATTTGTAGGGTGAGCTATCTATCCTGCGTTTCTTGTGCAGGGGCGCTTGACGTTTGTTGGCGAGCTTCTCGAGTTGCTTCACTGGTGCAGTTCGCCTTCCTTGGGCCCAGGCCTGCTGTGATCCCAAATATGCTAATAGGCAGGTAGGTTTGTTAATTGTAAGTCTCTATTCTGTTTATGGTGGGAATTCGTTAATGTCTTTATCTCCTTCTTTTCAGGTGCAAAGGTCTTGATGCTGGCGTGCCGGATGGAGAGGCACGTTGTCTAGGTAAGAGATAGCGCGACGCACAGCGCCTTTATTGTCTTTTAAAGCTAACCTGTGTTTTCTTCTTCTTCTCCTCACAGGCCGCTGTGGTGCTGCGAGTGGATGAGAGCGCGATGAAAAACAGGCCCCCCGGAATCCGTTAAGGTAAGTACAGTGCTGTGCGGTTGTTTAATATTGAAAGCAAACCTGAATATGTCTCTTTTCCTTTGCAGATGTTGCTGTGGTGCTCCGGATGGAAGCGTGGCATAGCGCAATGGAATTCAGGTAAGTCTGATGGAATTCGATGTTTTGGAAGTGCGCGTTCTAATATTGTTTTTCCCTTTCTCGTAATTGCAGGTCGCAATGTTCGAACAGCAGCTGTGGTAGCGGTTCGCCGGAAGTCCTTAAGGTAGTACTCACAGGTGAGTGATGTTTCTTCTTCTCTCGGTTTCCACAGATTGCAGCCCAGTTGAGATTCTGAGTGCGGGATGGTGTTTTCTCAGGTAAAACAGAATAATCTTGTTCTTGAAGGATTACATGAAGATGCTGAAGACCAGGAGCTGGACACGGTGAGCGTCACCCTGCGGGTTGCAGAATAACTCAAAGCGTGTTCTGCAGTCAGGGTGTGGTTTATATAGCTCAGGTAAAGTAGTACCAGGGAAAGTAGTTCCAGGCCTGCCACACCCAAAACACTAGACTGCATGGTTTGGTTCTTAGAACTAGACTGTGTGGGTGCTTCCATGTTGGATTTAAAGGCCCATGTACATAAATGGGACCTAGTTTGAACAGCCCTTCCTTCGTACATATGAGCCTGGTGCCAAAGGTGCCAGGACTGGCTCCAGGAGCTCTTTTGCAGTGGTTTTAAAGCCCTCAGAGTTCTGGTGGGAGCCTGCTTGTGGCACAACGTGTGCCCCCTCACAGTGGTCATGACAGTTGTGCAGCCAGTTGGACATGTTTTCATTGTGGCATGGCATTTTTATTATAAAAGCATTATATTAATTAAAGCATTAATTTTCCTGTGCACTGTTGGTGACTTGTATGTATTGGATTTTTTAATTGGTGTAACCCTACAAAACAATTGCAAACGCTCTGGCTTTTTAGCCAATTTTTCTCAGAAAGTGTGCTGTTTTAAGCATTAAAACACATAAATGTATATATCTTTCTGCTACTGCAATACCCCTGCATCAGCACGTTTGTGCATACTGCGCTGACATGAACGTCAGCCTAATTTAGGACAGCTTTCATATCTCATGCTGCCTGCAGCGATTGATTGCTGAACAAAATGTTCGGCAAACATACAGTACACTGTAACACAGAAGGTTAGTGTCCACACTTGCTGAACACATGTTCTTGGGCTCTACAAGAGGTCTGAGATCCAGGAAGTGGTACTTTCCTGTTCTGGCAGACAAGCAGGCCACAAATGACAGCTAACTGCTTGTTTAAATTACACACTAGTAGGTCTGAGCTTAGACTTCACACCAATAGGTGTTATTTGAGAGCAGTCGGTTGACCTTACAAGGGGAAGTGTTATATCTGATAAGGATTAGCAAACAGACACATTGCGCACATTTGCCCAGTTAAGGCCCACAGAGTGCCATACAAAGTACTGAGTAACAAGTGAGAGAGATGTCTCTTGACAACATACAGCCTGCAGAAGCATACCATGAGTAATGATGCAGAGCTCCACGAATGCCATAAAGTGCAGTGAAGGAATTCACTGAATGGGTAAAGAGCTCTCACTGAGAGGTGTGAAAACCCACCTAATGTAGTTTTACAGAAGAGACCTAACTCAGCAAACACAGTGACCCACTCAGCCCTAGGCTTCACTGTTCCAGATAGCAGATATGATGAAGGCACATGGACAGGGAAGCCATGTTCCTTCATACATATAAAGCCCAAGCACAAAAAGGAAAAGGGGGGGAACACCAGCAGACTTGCCAGTGCATTGAAGCTAGAGGGGCTGGGGAGGAGTGCAGAGCAGAGGAGTCCTGAGCAGAGCAGCAGAAGGACAGAGACAGCTGGGCCCAGCTAAGCAGATCTCGGCAACCCAAGAAGGAGCTGTTTAATTTGAAGCACACTCTGCTCTGAATGTGAGTGACGGGTGAGGGTTTGTTGAGTGCATTTAGACTGATGGCGTGTAGTATAGTGTAGGGTAGCTTCATCAGGCATAAAGGTTACACATGCTGTTAAACTAAAACCACCACTTGTTATACTATTTATCCATTCAAATATGCTATTTGCCCACATGGCAATCTTGTTCATTGGTGTGATGTTATGTTATGTTATGTTTTGTTATGTTATATCTGCTTTTGCTTTAGCTTGTTTAATGAAAATACAGGCCCTCGGGAGACACAGGGTCATATTAAATGCATTAACATGATAACTCCTGTGTCAAGTGTATAATTCAGAGTAATGCGTCAGAGTGGTATCTCTTTAAGTCCAAGAACTTTATCATTCCTGGCTGTATATGTTTAATCATGTTGATAAGCACATGAACCTAGGCATGCCTGTCTTTTAGCGCCGAGACACAGTTTAGGGTGAATTCTGATATGAATGACAGATGATCAAGGGTCTGTTTTCACAGCCTCAAGCGAGGTGGAGATAAGAGGCTCATGGTCACACCTAAATCCTAGGCAATTAAGACAGCTCACACGTGGTAATTTAGGTCAGCACAGCATGTGGCATGACCCTTGATTTGCTCCCGAGCTGAGGAGGAATGGGCCCTCAGCATTGCCAAGATGGTCAGAACGTCCCTAGGCATTATTTAGTGGTGGGAGGGGGAGTGAGGCAGTCACAAAGTGGGATGAAGAGAGCTTACGGCAGAGAAGCAACTGGGAATATCAGAACCAGAGAAAGTTTGTTAACCCAATTATCTAAGCCAGGATCCCCAGGAGGCTGACAACCGGGCATAAACCAGTCCCCTCTCCACAAGAAGCTGTGTCACGCCCTTTAAAGAACTGAATTAGACCTTTCGGAGAACACGGGTCAGGCTCCCTGAATCCCGCACTGGGAAGACTACTTAAAAGACTAACAAGACAAGAGGGTCCCCCTTGTTGAGACAGAAGACTAAAAATAGATAGGCAACATTAAAAAAAAATACTAGCACTTTTTTTTTTTAAACTTCCTATGTAAAATGTTTAGCTATTCAAGCTCAAAATTCGCAAAAGCAAGCACATGGGCGCATCCATTTTGTGAAATGGATGCCTGCCTGTGCTGGCTTTTGCTTTTGCAGCACTAATGAAGGAAAAGCCAGCCAGCTGTAGTAAACAAAAGCTACCGCTGGGTGGCTTTTCCTTCATTGGTGCTGTACGCGGAGGACGGGGACCGGAGACCAGAGCAGGAAAGCTGCAGCTGAATCTCGGTAAGTGCTATTTATTTTTTAAAATAAGCACTAGCTGAGGTTTTTTTTCTAAGTTTTCTGGGCGAGAGGAGCCCGGAAAACTTAGAAATAAAACCGCAGCTTTAAAAACGTTGTATTTTTTGTTTGCGGTCGCTTTTGAAGCTACCGCACACATAAATACAACGTTATTGTGTTTGAAAACGCTGCAGTCTTTCTTTTCAAGTTTCTCAGGCTCCAATGGCTCGGAAACACAACTGATTTCCCATTTGGGGCTCTCAGGCTCCCCACGGGGGGCCTGAGAGCCCTAAAATGGGAAATGCTAAATGCTGCAGTGTTTCTGCCTAAATCTGCTTTCCATTTGGGGCTATCGGGCTCCCCGGGAGCCCGATAGCCCCAAATGGAAAGCAGATTTAGGCAGAAACACACCAGGTTGTGTTTGAAAACGCTGCGGTTTTTCTTTCCGAGTTTCTCAGGCTCCTCCGAGCCCGAGAGCCCCAAATGGGAAATGCTAAATGCTGCAGTGTTTCTGCCTAAATCTGATTTCCCATTTGGGGCTCTCGGGCTCCCTGCGGGGGGCCCGAGAGCCCCAAATGGGAAATGCTAAATGCTGCAGTGTTTCTGCCTAAATCTGATTTCCCATTTGGGGCTCTCGGGCTCCCCACGGGGGGCCCGAGAGCCCCAAATAAGAAATGCTAAATGCTGCAGTGTTTCTGCCTAAATCTGATTTCCCATTTGGGGCTCTCGGGCTCCCCACGGGGGTTCGAGAGCCCCAAATGGGAAATGCTAAATGCTGCAGTGTTTCTGCCTGCCTTGGCTTTCACTTTGGGTCTCCGGTGCTCCCCGGTGGGAGCACCGGAGACCCAAAGTGATAGCCACAGCAGGCAGAAACACAACGCGGTTGTGTTTGAAAACGCTGCAGTTTTTCTTTCCGAGTTTCTCAGGCTCCTCCGAGCCGGAGGAGCCTGAGAAACTTGGAAAGAAAGACTGCAGCGTTTTCAAACACAATAACGTTGTATTTATGTGTGCGGTAGCTTCAAAAGCGACCGCAAACATAAATACAACGTTTTTAAAGCTGCGGTTTTATTTCGAAGTTTTCCGGGCTCCTCCAGCCCGGAAAACTTAGAAAAAAAACCACAGCTAGTGCTTATTTTTTTTAAAAAAAAATAAATAGCACTTACCGAGATTCAGCTGCAGCTTTCCTGCTCTGGTCTCCGGTCCCCGTCCTCCGCGTACAGCACCAATGAAGGAAAAGCCACCCAGCGGTAGCTTTTGTTTACTACAGCTGGCTGGCTTTTCCTTCATTAGTGCTGCAAAAGCAAAAGCCAGCACAGGCGGGCATCGATTTCACAAAATGGATGCGCCCATGTGCTTGCTTTTGCGAATTTTTTGCTTAAATAGCTCAAAATTTTACATAGGAAGTTTTAAAAAAAAGTGCTAGTATTTTTTTTTTAATGTTGCCTATCTATTTTTTAAATAACATTTTTAGCTGGACTACACCTTTAAGGAATTTGTTTGAAAGACTTTTTAGTTGCCTTTTCCAACCCTGTTTCTTATATGGTACAACCTGCACACAGTACTCCATTAAAACATTGTTACAACTTTCTTTTGAGTTTGGGTTCTCTGTTGGTTCCTTTGGCTATCCTGAAAGATCTTTTCATTTTGGTTTTTAGGCTTGTCACTTTAAATAATTTTACATTAACATTTCTGAAAATTCGGACTCATTGTATTACTTATCGATATTTGTGTTATATCTGTCTTTTATCTTTTTTTTTCACTGTGACGTTTTGGTGGGATCAAAAGACATGTATCTGAAAAATACTACCATGCATAGAAATCAAAAACAACACATTACATGTAATAATGCCCCCAAAGCGAAACTATCATCCATTCTCCCAACTACTACAAACATTTGACCTCTCTTTCCTTTCAGGGAGTTTTTTTAGAGAAAGGCTCTTAGAACAACTCAATGCCTGAAAGAGGAACATCGCCTATCCAAGTCTCATTTCAATCAGGTTGTTGAACTGGCTGTAGCACGAAGACACCCCACCCCCTCTAAAAATGCTGGTCATTGCCTATCATGTGCTTAAAGGTGGGAGGTCCTATTTGCTGGTGCTGCTATATCTCTCGTCGACATTTGACATGATTGGCCAATGGGTGCTCCATGACATTCTACATCAGTGATCTAATTGATTACTGTAAAAATAAAATACTGAAGCTGAAAACATCAAAGTTTCTTTCTCTTTTCGCAAATTTCAACGCAATTATATATAGGGGGAGAGCCCTGCATCTCCCATACTCCCCTCACATTATTAGCCTACCTCACGCCTCCACATATAATTGCAGTGAAATTCGCAATATAGAATTCAGCATTTTCGTCCTCTGTATTTTCTGCTGCGCAGTACCGGGGTGCTACCGGGGTGATACCCTACATCAGTTGAGCACCAGGGGTCGGGTCATTGAATAGTGCTTTTCATTCGTGTCTATCCCTCACACTTGTTCACATTGAGACAGGTCCTGCTGCTCCTCTTGCTGTGCCTTTTGGAGTGGCCCAGAGGTTCATCCTGTCACTCATGATGCTCATTATATACATGGAACCACTGGTGGGTCTGGTTACAGGCTGGGGGTGGGGGGATCTCCATACATCAATACACTGATGTTTCCAAGCTTTACCTAAAGGCTGCTTCTGGGGGCTCTATCCATCGTCTTTCCACTCTCTCATCCAACCATCCAAGGGATTGAATCTTGGATGGCTAAACATTTTCTAAAGTTCAACATTTCTAAGCCGGCATTTCTTTTGCGTTTCCATGCTGCTCGCTCCTTCAGGCTTTGCCGCTGCAGCTACATCCCAGATTTCACTTTGGAATCTTCTCGCTCTTTCACTCCTCGCGTGAATACCCTGGTGAAGAATTGTCATTCCCCATGGGTACTCTTTGACAGCTATTAACTCTTTTGTTTCATGCTGCGCTCTTTCTTCTTCGGAATTCTATTTTAATGAATCTCCTCAAGGGACCCTTATTAATCCCCCATTTCCACACTCATTTATCCATCCCTATATGCTTACTCAATAATCCGTTCCTCCCCATCGCACTTGTGTGTTTATCCATCCATTCATCCTACCCTATGTATATAATATGCCCATTATCATTCATTAACCTTCAAAAGATTTAATTCATCTCTCCAGCAACACAAACCTACCCATTTCATCTATCCTCCTAATCATTCATTCACACATCCTCCCTCGCCCTTATTCATCAATCAGTCCTCACATTTGTATTCATGCATCCATCCCTCCTGCACTCTCAGGCCCAGTCTGGGTCTGTTTGCCTCTCAACATTATATCGCCCCTCCACCTACGTTTATCCTGGTGAATGAACTTAAAACATGTTTTCACCACACAAAAGACTAAACTATTGGCATTGTCAATGTTTGTTATAGTTTATAGACAAATTGCGATTTGTAGGAGGGCCTTGTAACTTACACATTGGGTTTGCAACAACGGACGATCTTTAGCTTTGCACGCTGCCTTTTGTCGCACTGTCAAAGCCCCGTGTAAATCTGGCCTCATAAAAGCGGAACATCAGAGCTTTGTGCGAGGAATGGCATGTCTAAACAGTAGTTAACAAGACTCAGGAGTCAGCCGCTGAGCTGCGCTGCCAGGGACATGACCTAATGGTTCCCTGGGTTACAAATGGACAACATATAATATATGTATTTTTCTGAAAACAAATAAAGAACTCGAAGGAAGTCCCTAGGTCTCAGGAGGAAACGCGACATGGAAAGGAATCTTTAATTAACCCCAGCAGCATAAACAATGAATGATGTCGTCGGCAAGAATGACTGCTAAACAGCAAAGCCTTCTCAATGTTTCCCAGGAGTCTATTGGCCAAAGGCTGGGAGCTTGTGACATTCTGCCTTAACGGGATGTTGGAATACAGCATAAAAACAAGCATTGGCAATGCCAACAGTTCGGGTTTTTGTGTAGGCATTGGAAAGGCACTTGCCAGGCACAGCCGTAGTTATATTGACTGCCCATTGTTGGTAGCAGGTACAAAATGGTGCGAGTACCTGGGCATCTAGAGCAGTGCCTGGTAAAAGTGTAAAGTATATGAGCATGCCATAAATGTTGGCTTTGTTAAGGCTAGATTGAAACAGGACTTCAGTGGTTTGAGGAATTCGAACATCCGTGTGGTGGCATGAACTCGCCTGGGTTTATGACATTTTTAATTAAAAGGAATGATGGTAGACAAACCTCAGGAAAATGTGTGGGGCTAATCCACACACATTTTCCTATGCTCACACCACGACAAACGCATCGACAGGTGTATTCTTGGTGGACAAAGACTACAGGCACAGTCTGCCCTGTCATATTTAGTTGAAATGTGACAGCCAGGAGTGCACTATATCATCTCAGGGAAGGGGGCAGACCAACCTTCCCGCTGTCATGGCCAGCTTGATTAACAACTACTCCATGGATACGCCCTGCTCTTTTTTAGGCCATGCAGCTGGTGGAAGCAATTAACATACCAATAGAGGGTTCTTCATACAGGCCCACATGGGGCCTGGCTGCAGAGATTAACAATGCAGACAGGAAACCCAACAACCTTTCATATCTAACTCTGTCAATCTGAGGCCAGCTCCTGCCATCAGTATCAATGACAGTGAGCTGCAATGTCTGGGACTGTTGCTTACAGTGGGCAACCCCACTGCGTGGACCCCATTGATAAGGTACAAGAATGTGGTTTGCAGGAGCCAGAGTCTGGTCTCGCCGCAGCATGAAGGGAGACCTACCAATTTAACAGGGACCACATAAGCGGACCATTAACCAGAGAGACTCTTTGATCAACAGCAGACAGGAAGATGGGTGGGACTTACTATCACAAGGCAGTTTGGCCAGAACTATTTCTGTTGAGAGAAGGTTTCTGCCAGTTTAGTTCTGGGACCCACCTTGTTCCTGTTTTCCCCCGTCTACCTTTCCTGTGGCAAAGCACTTTGGTTATGACCTCATGCATATAGAAGATTGTCAGTAGGGACCCCAGGATTGGTTCATTAAGGTAGACTTAGCCTACAACAGTCACTGTGTCCTACTTGGCTTTAAAAGAGGGCTGGAACCCCTCTTTTGACAGATGATCGGAAGACTTTGCAAGAAGCAGCAAGAATAACTCAACTTTGGACCATGGGTGAAGGTACATTCTGCCTTACATCTTCTGTTAGTGAAGGAAGGCCGGAATATCCAGAGAGGGAATGAAGATTCCTCCCCTAAACATCTCCCAGGGAACGGAGGGAGATAAAGAACTCTGAGGACCCTCCTGCCACTCCGGAGCCAGTACCCAGCCAGCACACAGCGTTCCCTTCTAGGCTCAGCAGCAGCCTTCATGGTTAGGAATTACCAGAAGGTCTCTGAACCTAAAACCAAGGACAAGGCAGCTGCCTGCAACACACTCCTTAGCTTTAGGCCTTCTGACCTTAAAGGACGACATAAGCCAAACGAAGAAGCTGAGAGAAGTGCCTCGATGAGCATCTATCGACGTCCGCCTTTAAGGAGATTTTCGAACCAGTCGAGTTCCTCAATCTGCAACCAATGGTAACGCTGACTATTGTCAAGCCGTTGTCAAGCTGCCATTGCTTAAACTGACCACTGCTTTAGAACCACCGATCAGCACTGAGACAATGATTCCTGACCCTGAGCCGCCATGTATGCCAGCCTGCAGCCGTTTGTCCTGCTTCACTCGCCGAACTGTCTTGCCGCCTGATACACACAGCTTACTCCCGCCTTGAACTGTGTTGCAGAAGCCTGCAAAGCGCCCAGAAGCCGACTGAACCCTGTTGAGCACCAAGAACACCTACAGCACAAGATACATTGTGGTTCTGTCCCCTGGTCCTTCCCAGAAGGCCCCCAGAGACATTTAAAGACTTATTGATCCCTTTGTACTGAAGCCAAGAAATCTTAAACTGTTGTGGTTATTAACCATACTGACTAGCCTCCTGTCATTATCCAGAGTGCACCCCTTTTCCTTCTTTGAAACTGTCTGCCATCTGCATTCATTTACAGGGTGGGTTGTATTTTGTAGTGTTGCTAGAACTGTCTGTTGGTATATAAATAAAGTAGATATTTTTTATACAACCTTGACTGGACAGTCGCTTTTATCATTGGGTAATAATTGTATTTTCGCAGTGTTGCCCCGAACCAACGATCATGACCTTTCAGAGATAAGCCTGCCGTTCCATCCACGTTACCAACATTGGACAAGGAAGTTTATAATTTGCTTGTTATTTCAATCTGTTCGGATCTCTTCTGGTGTATTAGAGGTGTGGGGCTGATTGATGGTTTAGAGACCGATATTCACCCCTGGACCACCGGTACCCCGGAAGTTGATTCATAACATTGGTGGCAGGCGGTGCGATTTAGTTGGAGCCTTGAGCACAGCTCAGTCACCCAACAATAAAAGTACTGTTGCAGGCAACGTTTCGACACTGCTAGGTATTTATTACTAATCATGGATCTTGACATAGAGACCAGGAAAGGCATGATCAAGGATGTCTTGCGCATCTTATGTCAAGAAAGGGAACTTTCCAACAGCACCAGGATTAATGAACATGAACTGGGCCTACTATCCTTGTACGCAATTTATAAATGGAAACTTTGCACACTATATAGGAAATGCTTAATAGCGAGTACTCGAGCCTACAAAGGGATGATGTATATTATATCTATCTATTTGCTACAATCAGATCATGGTTTCCCAACATTATGGAGAAGGAAGGCGCAGAAAGTCCTATATCACCTAAATATCTCTAATGCTACCCTGATTGCAAATCCAAATTTGGTCAAAAAACAACTTTGGAAACTGGATTGGATAAAATCAAGAGAGGCGTGCCTTAAGTACAAATCCTTTGAAATAAATCCCTTCAAATTAAAGCGCTATGGTATAATTGAACCATACCTGATTCTCTTTCCAAATGCGCGGCAAAGAGACGTCTTTCTGCGTTTTCGTCTAAACATATGGCCAACTCACGAGATTCTATGTAAGAGAAAAATGTTATTACCGGAGGCGGTGAAATGTAGATTCTGTTCCACGGAAAGAGAAACTTTATTCCACCTATGTACCGAATGCACTCATTTGCTACCACGAAGAATTGTTTATTTTAAACATTTATTTGAGGGGTCAACTATTGATTCATCACTAGAATTATGGAACTTATTATTTCACACAACCAGGAAATCAGTCAGATACGCTATTTTAAATTTTTTATATAGCCTAAAACTAAGTAAAAATGGAGATATAAGGGAAAGAAAATGAAATTTAATTTCAACCTGATTTCACGAAACGCAAGAATGAAATTGTTTTGATGTTTTAAACCTTTCTTTCCTTTTAAACAAATAAGACTAAAATACACAGAATTAACGAATAGCCTTTCATAGGCTTTCGTATTCTAGTTACATTTTTATTTTTTTTCTTTCCTTTTCCCTCCTATGAAATCAACTGTTTTTGCATATTGCATACTTGTATTCTGTTGTTACTATAGAATTTTTTTTATACATTTTATGAATTATGAAATTTTGTATAAATTACTGTTGAAAAATTCAAGTATTTATACTTGAATAAAACAATAAAATAAAAAAAATAAAAAAATAAAAAAGAACCTGAGTTGCTGACCAGCCTCCAAGCTTGGGTAAAAGCAAGGGTGGCTAGGGAGGAGACCTCAGGGAATAGGCTAGACCCCCGACTACCCGAATGAAGGCCTTCCAAGAGGGATAGTGGAAGACGAGGAGGAAGACAGCATGAGCAGTGTTTCTCGCCAACCATCTATCCAGGGGGAATGTGTGGTTTCTCAACACTCCATAGTGTCGTGGAGATGAGGGGCTAGTGTGGCATCCTACAGGTCCCAGGCCTCGGCACAACCTCTTAGTGGCCCAGTAATTGTTCCAGCTTTTAACTGTAGAGGAGCAGGTGGTCACATCATCCCTAGCTCCTGCCCCCTCACCTCCATCATATTATAACAGCAGGAGAAGAGCCTGTGTGGGACACCAGGTTTCATCCTAATATTGCATCAAGTGTATGAGAGACAATATGCACTCAGACAACCGTATGAAATATGCTCCTGCATTGAAGGTGTGGAAGGATGTCTGCACACACCATTGGACATCTAAGAGCTATAAGTGAAATTGATCAAGGGCAGAGTGACATCATGAAAGAAAGACATGAAGATACACTGAAACGATGTGCAAATACTTAAAGAATGAAGATGTAACTGGAGTAATGAGAGAAACATGTAAACAAATACGAAGAAATCATGTGCACCAAAGAAATAAGGGAGGAAAGATGAAGTGAATGTATATATGCAGAAATGCAAGGTAGTTGAGACATATAGAAGCTTGCTGTAGAAGAGAAAATAACCTGGCTAAGGCGGCCATGAGAAAAAGATGAATGCCAGACTCGTGTTGAAACGAATCAAGCTACCTGAGAGACAGGGCTGCCGAGTCAGGAGATGCTGGAAAACTGCTTCATGTGAGGAACAAAGATGCATCTATTGGCCTGCGATCAAGGATGCCACATCAAGGAATAATTGCAAGGTACACAGGGAGTCAAGAGGATAAGCCATGTATGCAAGACATATCTCTCTTAATTAAGCAGAGAAGAAAACATATGCAAGCACCAAGTATTGTATAATCAAAGATGTGAAAAGCATATGCAAGATGGAATGAGCAAGTCTCCAGGGGCTGAGAAGAGTAATGACACCCAGCCTAATTAAATCAAATAGTAGTAAATACAAGGTAAAAATGGACAGAATCGCGGTCTCCTCACACGTGATTCAGAAGTCAAAAACAAGTACGGATATATTGGTGTACCTACACTCCCTTAAAAGTCCTAGCACAGTGAACATGCTGCAAGGTCAACCATAAGGAAGAAGCCTTGGCTTGGGGCCTTACCAATGAGAGATGATGGACTAATTGAGCAAGTTGGTAGTAGTCTTGATGTTGCTCTCTGCATCTGAGTTTTGTTTTGCTTACGTGTTCCTAATGAGCCAAAAGCTCAAGGTTGGGAGACAATGCCAACCCATCAGAGGGTGTATGTAGCATCTTGCTATACAATGTTGCACAGGCCAACCCGCTGCTGTTATTCTGCTATCGTCTGTATTATACATATTTAGAGGTGGTTCAAGGCATGACTACAAGATAAGGGGCATCCAGTAATATTACTAATACTTATAGGATATATAGGTACATATGTTCCCTTCACCAATCCCTCCCTTCAATAGGTTTTACAGTTTGCAATGTAGGATGATGTCATAGCTGACGCATATCTAGATAGAAAGCCTTTATGTAATCAACCATGAAGTGTGAGTGCATCCACTGCAGCTTGTTGTTTGCCAGATTGCCCTTCTTTATTCTAAGCTGATAATGAAGTAGTACTTTTCCATATTCTTTGAGTCTGTCCGGTTATTTGGGTCTGATGTCATTATTGGCAATTCCATCTAGCACATGAGAAGATTAGAAGTGCTAGAGCACATAACAATATAGCAACTAGAAAGCTCCTTTTGGAAGAGAGGAAACTAGTGCTGAATGAACAAAAACAGCAGGAGAAGCACACCATAGTGCGGGACAGGGCAGCAATAGAACGGGACAGGGCTGCCATAGAGCTGTGCAAGCTGGCACTCAAAGAGAAGAAGGAGGCCAACAGATCCACCTCTAGCGTGTTCAGCAGTAATGTCTCAACCAAGGTCCCCGGGATAAGCCCTTGCACCACATTCCCAAAGAATTAGTGCAGGCTTATGAAGTGGGGAAGGATATTTTTGATTGGTTTGAAGCTCTCGAGCTGACTTTTAAGCTGCAGGAGGTCAAGGAGGTACTGTGGGGTGCAACCCTGATGAGTTGCTTACTGACCCAGGGGACTGATGCAATGCTTCAGTTAACTCTTGAGGAAAGGCCTGTTTAGGAGAGCATGAAGGCATCCCTTCTCAGGAAGTGCTGTAAGACTCTGGAACAGTATCTCAAGAGCTTCAGAGTGCTCGAAAAGAAAATTCAGCAGACATTTGAAGCGTTCACACACTTGTCATTCAAATATTTGAGCGGGTGGGTGTCTGGTAACAAAATTGACACATTTACAGGGATGTACTCTTTGATTGCGTATGAGCATGTCTTGACGAATTTTGAGGTTGACCTACACCAACAACACTATTACAGATCCTAGGGTACTTGCAAAGACTGCCAACATGTTTGTCAGTACTTGAGTCCAGAAAAAGGCTCAGGCAAGCACACCCAAACCAGAAGAGAAATCTTCGGACAAGAAAGTTAACAATGATGGGAAGGACAATGGTCCAACCCATTCCTCGTCGAAGTTAGGTCCCCAAAAATATGACGGGAAATCCCATAACTCTAGTTCAGCTCTGCATTCCGACAAGCAGAGTGTCACAGGTTTCCCCCCTTCTCACCTGTCTATGTTGCCTGATGTCATCTTTAGGTGGAGTCTTCTTTCGTATGGTTCGGGACTTAAATAAGCCCACTCGGCCGTCCTCGGCTTCCAGATTACGTTCAGCTTCGATGTCCAGGATCACGGAAACTCCAGGAGTATTCAAGAAGGAGTTGGGGGCATGTGGAAGCGGCGCAGGAATTCCGGGAAGTTAGGAAAGAGGGAAGATGTCGGGAGAAGGGAATCCAGGGGCCAAGGGATAGCAAGTAGCACTAGAGAAGGTTCGGAGCACACATCCAATCACAGCTAGTAGCAGCGTTGAGACTCGCGGGGCCGTGGGGGTGTGGCTTCTTTATAGAGGATGCTGCCTAGAACGTGAAGACTGGCGAGCAGCGTTCTGAGCTTGCCGCATGTTGGTAGTATTATGGAGCATAAGGCCCGACGTGTCAGGGACCAGGAGGCCCAGAAGGGGCGCGTTCAATGGTTCATGACAGCATGCCTCCTCCGGATACCCGTTCCACCGGGTTTGCCGGGGTGTATAAGATGGAACCTTCTGAGTAGCCTGGGGGTATTTAGATTTGAGATAGGTTCCCAAGTGCGTTCACTGGGGGGATATCCTTTCCATTCCACCAGGTACTGGAGTTTGCCACGTCTATATCTAGAATCGCAAATCCTGGAGACCTCATACTCCAGTTGGTCATTGATGAGTACTGGTTTGGGCCAAAGGTTAGTTCGAGAGGTCTGAACATATGGCTTGATTAAGGACGTGTGAAATACTGGGTGGATTTTCTTCCAGGAGTCTGGAAGCTTCAGTCGGTAGGCCACTGGGTTGATGATTTCCTTTATAAGGAATGGCCCATAATATAGAGGAGCCAATTTATTTGGTCGCAAATGCCGTGGTAGCAGTTTCGAGGATAGTCAAACCTTATACCGTATTGTGTAGGAGGGGCTTGGTCTTCGTTTGGAGTCTGCATACAGTTTGGTCTGGGTCCTGGCCTTTTCTAATTGTTCTTTGGCTTCTCTTTGAACATTAATGAGCATTTCAATCCAGGAATCGACTGTTGGAACTGGTGTAGGATGAGGAAGGATGGAGGGTAGAACTGAAGGGTGAAATCCTTGGCTACAGAAAAAAGGACTGGTCTTAATAGCAGAGTGGTCCGAATAATTATAGGCGAATTCTGCCACTGGTATTAAGAGGGACCAATCGTCCTGGACCTTGGTAGCGAAGCAACAGAGGTATTGTTCCAAAGTTTGGTTTACGCGCTCTGTGGCTCTGTTGGTTTGGGGATGATATCCTGAGGAAAGAACGCGTTGGATTCCTAGTATTTGGCAAAGATGTTTCCAGAACTGAGAAATGTATTGGGGCCCTCTGTCTGATATGATCTTGGAAGGAAGTCCATGGAGTCGGAATATGTGTTCCAGGAAAATTCCAGCAAGTTCTGACGAGGATGGCAGTTTAAACAGAGGTGTAAAATGGGCCACATGGGTGAACAAATCAATGGAAGGTGGTAATTCCACAATGAAGTCTGTTGCTATGAATTCCCAAGGCCTTGTTGGAAGTGGAGGTTGCTGCAATAGACCCGCTGGTCTCTTGTTGTCATGTTTGTTTTGATTAGAGACAGAGCATGTCTGGATATACCTTTGTACATCAGCTTTCACGCCAGGCCACCAAAATTGCCTTTGTATTAATTGGAGGGTATTGGTAATACCACGATGCCCGGAGTAAAGAGTATCATGACAGAGATTTATTATCCTTTGCTGTAGTTTTTGTGTTGGGATGAACAAGGCATTGTCTTTGAACAAGTATCAAACTTTGGTCTTCAGTTTCTACTGGTTCTTGTCCGAGATATCTTTCCAGAGTTCTGAGGATTGAGTCTGACTGCGGACTTCATCTAGGAGGCTGGTCGCCTGGGCTACAATTATTGTGTGGGGAAACAACTTGGGAAATGTTCGGTCATCAGGAGGTTCATAGTCAGGGCGCTGAGACAAGGCGTCAGCAATTACGCTTTGTGTTCTCGGAACATGGTGAATTTGGAACCGGTATTGAGCAAAGAAGAACGCCCAACGGGCCTGACGGCTGTTCCTGCATTCCAGGGCCTGTAACACTTGGAGATTTCGATGGTCCGTCCGAACCTGGACAGGATGTTTAGCTCCTAGAAGTAAATGACGCCACTAGGTGAAGGCTTGACGGTTGGCTAGAAGTTCCTTTTCTAAGACTGAGTAATGAGTTTCACTGGAGGTCAATGTCCGTGAAAGATAGGCAATAGGATGTTCCAGCCCGTCATCTAGTTCCTGTTTCAGAACTGCTCCGATGGCATATTTAGAGGCATCTGTTTCCACTAGGAATGGTCGATTTATATCAGGTTGAACCAGGATGGGTGCTTGTGTAAATTCTGTTTTCAGGCGTTGGAAGGCCTTCTCCTGGGCTGGGGTCCAATGATAGGGAGTATCTTTCTTCAACAAGGAGATGATCGGTTGAAAAATCTCGGAGAAGGATGGTATAAACATTCGATAGAAATTGGCCAAGCCCAGGAAAGATTTGAGCTGTTTTACGGAGGTCGGAGTTGGCCAGGATAGTATGGCTTTAACCTTGGATTGATCCATGCCTATGCCATCTGGGCTAAGGACAAATCCTAGATAGTGAACAGTGGAAACATGAAAAAGGCATTTCTCGGGTTTTGCTAGAAGCTTGTGTTCACGTAGCCATTGTAACACTGATTTAACATGTTCTTCATGCTTGAGAGGATCCTTAGAGAATATCAAAATATCGTCCAAGTAGACGATAACGAAAAGAAATAGCATATCCGAAAACACCCGGTCCATGAAGCGTTGGAAGTTTGCCGGAGCATTAGAGAGTCCAAAGGGCATGACCAAGTATTCGTGATGACCAAAGGGTGTTCTGAAGGCTGTCTTCCATTCGTCACCTTCTCTAATACGAATAAAGTGATAAACACCCCTGAGATCCAATCTGGTGAATATTACGGCTCCTCTTACGGCTTCCAGGATTTCCGAGATCAAGGGTAATGGATAACGATCCTTAAGGGTGCACTGATTAAGACCTCGATAATCAAGACAAGGTCTGGATTCCTTGGTGTCTTTTTTAGGAACAAAAAATAATGAAACTCCAGCCGGAGACTTGGATGGGCGTATGGTGCCGTTTTTTAGGTTAGTATCTAGGTATTCACGAAGGGCCTTTTTCTTTGGTTCAGACAGGATAAACATCCTTCCGAAGGGAATCACGGCTGAAGGTTCGGTTTCAATAGCACAGTCCTCAGGCCTATGGGGTGGTAGGGCTTGGACAATAGCAGAAGAGAACACATTGGCGTATTCCTGGTAGGTTTTAGGAACCTGGATGATGTTGGAGACCATAAGAGGATCTTGCTGAGTTATTTAATGTTCTGCTGATGTTGTCGGTGAAGGATCCTGGAGCAGAGAATGGGACATGCAAAATTCGAAACCTAGGAACAGGGAACCAGCTGTCCAATTGATGTATGGGTTGTGTTTTTGTAGCCAGGGCATTCCCAAAACCATTAGGTAATGGGCAGATTTTATGATGTCAAAATTTATCCTTTCTCGGTGATGGTTTATAGCAAGCTCAATTTCCTTAGTCTGAAGGGATATGAGTCCAGAAGAAAGAGGCCTTCCATCAATTCCTTCTATAGGTTGCAGGACGTTCCGGGATTCGTAAGGAATATGATGTTTAAGGACCCATTCCTGATCTATGAATATTCCCATGGCCCCACAGTCCACTAGTGCCAGAATGGGGTAGGATTCCTTCTTAGATGATGATAGAAAAGCCTGTAAGAATACCAGGGAGTATTGTCCAGGAGAGTTCAAGGATGGTATAGATGTGGAGCCTGCATCTCTCTCCCGAAACTGAGCTCCATCTAGGATCGGGAGCTGGCGTTTCCCGAACGCCGTGGAGGGGCTAAGGGACATTTTCTGACTAAATGCTTGTCCGAGGCACAGTACATGCATAAGCCAGTATGGATCCTTCTCAGCCTTTCTTGGGGAGATATGGGTCCACGGAAGGCCCCTAGCTGCATGGGTTCGGGTTCATTTGTAGGAACAGGACAATCTTCGGATTTTGAAGGGCTCATAAGAGGATTTTTTTGGATGGTTGACTTGGTCTTCATTTTCTCTGCCTTTCTTTCCTGGATGCGGAAATCAATTTGTAGAGCAAGATCCATAAGTGCCTGGTAAGAACTAGGATGTGCTACCCTGGCTAATTCATCCTTAACATCTTCATTTAGCCCTCTTCGAAAGAGGGTGAAGCAAGCTTCAGAAGGCCAACCCGCTTCTTTAGCCAATTGCTTGAATCGAGTTACATAGGTGAGCATGTCCTGAGAGCCTTGCTGGAAATCGAGTAAACGTTCTTGAGCACTAAAGACCTGTTCTGGGCGGTCAAACATAGTCTTTAGTGCTTGAATGAATCCCTTATAATCATCCAAAAGGGAATCTCCGGTGTTAACTAATGGTGTGGCCCAGGCTAAGGCATTCCCGGAGAGGTGAGAAATAATAAAGCCCACTTTAGCCCTGGGGTGGAAAAATAATAAGGTGTAAAGGTAAAGTGGACCAAACAAGAATCCAGGAATTCTCTGAGGGTTTTTGCACAGCCCAATAGCACGCTGTCCTTTGAGGCAGAGTCGCGTGAAAGTACCAATTGTTTCAGCGCGGCGTTCTCCGCTTTCAAGTTCTGTACTTCGGTCGATAGTTCTTGCATGCCACACATAAGATCCTGGATGGCCGCCTCCATGTCTGTATCAACTTCGGTCAGGTGGCGTCTTAATCTGTCACAGGTTTCCCCCCCTTCTCACCTGTCTATGTTGCCTGATGTCCTCTTTAGGTGGAGTCTTCTTTCGTATGGTTCGGGACTTAAATAAGCCCGCTCGGCCGTCCTCGGCTTCCAGATTACGTTCAGCTTTGATGTCCAGGATCACGATAACTCCAGGAGTATTCAAGAAGGAGTTGGGGGCACGCGGAAGCAGCGCAGGGATTCCTGGAAGTTAGGAAAGAGGGAAGAAGTCGGGAGAAGGAAATCCAGGGGCCAGGGGATAGCAAGTAGCACTAGAGAAGGTTCGGAGCACACGTCCGATCACAGCTAGTAGCAGCATTGAGACGCGCGTGGCTGCGGGGGTGTGGCTTCTTTATAGAGGACGCTGCGTAGAACGTGAAGACTGGCGAGCAGCGTTCTGAGCTTGCCGCCATGTTGGTAGTATTATGGAGTGTAAGGCCCGACGTGTCAGGGACCAGGAGGCCCAGAAGGGGCGAGTTCGATGGTTCATGGCACAGAGCGCAGGAACCCCTAACACTGGCACAACTGCGTTCTCACAACCTAAAGGTTGTTTCGTGTGTAAACAGCTGTGCCATAGGAAAGTGGATCCCGCTTGTAAGGGCTTACACAAGCCAGCCATAGTGAATGTTGGACTCATGGAGGAGGCCATCATTAGTGTGGGCCTCCTAGAGGAGGACTTCCCACTAGGACAAGCAGTGGATGAATGTGGCTTGATTACACTGAGTGGGAATGGTATTGAGTCTCCAGAAGAGATCCCAATTCCCAATAATACTCAACTGTTCTTAAAACGTGTATATAAATGGACACAAAACTCCTGTGGTCAGCGGTACTGCAGCTAGCCTCACTGCTGTCACACAGCAGCGGCTGGAGACAGGACAGTATATTACTGGACTTGATTGTAACATCTGTGAGTTTGACAGACAAAGTAAGTGCCCATTGGCGAGACTAGAGTTCAGGTGATGAGGTGAAATGACCGAGCGCCGTATAGTGCTGAAACACTCAATCCCTGTCCCATGTCTCTTGGGTAATGATCTTCCAGACCCCGAGACTGTCGCGGCAGCTACAAGATGAAAGGCCAAAGAGGCCACCAGATTGAAGACTCTCAGAACCTTTGGGCCTAGAGTGCTTCCAGAGGGCTTGTGGAAGGGACTGGTGTAGACTGATGAGTCGCCTACTCCTGCAGGAGATGGGCCAGTAGCCACTGAGAACCCTACTTTGGTAGCAGGGTACTCAGTGACTTCAAAGTTGCCTGGCATAGCACAGTAACCTGAGGTGGATGACCAGGTAAGTTCAGATCTGAAGGGCCTGCCCAAGCTGGATGAGTTTGCATCAGCTGGGACCCCAGATCAGACTGCCTTCTTTAAAGCCCAGAAACAGTGTCCCATTCTGCTGGGCCTCCGGAAGCAGGAGGAGGAGCAAGCTAAGGGCGATGCCCCTGGACTGTTCAAAGTATACTGTGGTGATGTACTCCTGTACAGTGATCCAAAGGACTCTGAGGGTGAGGGCCCTAGAAAGTTAGTGATCCCTTTTGTATTTGGCTCACCAAATTCCTTTAGCGGGTCACTTGGGAGTGACTAAGACATCTGACCAGTTGTCTGTGCACTTTTACTGGCCACAGTTTGGCATAAAAGGTAAGGAATTTCTCCAACCATGCAGGACTTGCCAAGCTTCTGGCAAGTCAGGCGGTGCCACGAAGGTCTCCTTATTTCCACTACCAATCCTTAGGCAATCTTTCAAGAGAATAGGAATGGACATTGTAGGGCCTTTGGATCCCCAAAGCAGCTCACAGACCAGCTCAACATATTGGTGGTTGTCGACCACGCCACTAGGTACACTGAAGCTGTCCCTCTGGGGAGCATCAAAGCACCCATGGTTGCAAAGGCTCTGATTGGGATATCCTCCCATGTTAGTTTGCCCGAAGAAGTTGTTTCTGACAGGGGAACAAACCACATATCAGCATATATGAAGGCTATGTAGGAAGAGCCAGGAGTCACCTACCGGTTCTCTACATCCTTCCGTCTTCAAACGAACTGGCTTGTTGAGTAGTTCAACAAGACTGTAGATGGGGGACCAAATGTGACCCTCATGTCCCCCCACGATCCTCAAAACGAATTGGGGAATGGACAGATGTGCCTCACTGCTAGGCCCATCACCACGAACTTCAATGTATCGTAGGTGAGAGAAGCGCCATTCACTCAGACAACCGTTCAGGCCATACCCAATCGATGACCTGGACGATATTGAAATGATACCAATTGAGCAAGTCAACTGACTGCAATGACAGGAATCAATGACATCATCACTGACATCACAAAGTAGCTGCATTATACATGAAGTACATATTCATCCATTCATGAAGTTACACAAACATGCACTCGTTTATTGCATATCGGCACGAAGCACATGCTCATGTCCCATGTAGGTAAGAGAACAGATACATGTACATAACAATGTGTTTATATTTAGTTTTATTTGTTCATTTCTTTGTATTGCGCTGAAAGCCCACAGGCATCGGGGCGCAGGGAACATTATCACAATGGATACGAACATGGAAAATGGGACGGATAGGAACAAAAGAAAGAAGAGGGAGTTATATCTTTCAATGAAGCTGAAACAGTAACATGCAAAGAGTTCATAAATTTAGCTTGCACCTGCTTGACTGTCATTAACAAGGAGAAGCCATTGTGAATGATATAGAAGCTATAGTCACTGAAATCGATGCCAAAGCAGAGAAAAGCTTCGAGCACATGGAAAGGCTGACAGGATCACTGCAGGCAGAGGTGAAACAGAAACAAGGCACTCAGCCAAGTTACCAAGCAATAAACCACCTGCAGAAATTCAGGGTAAAATCGTCATAATTATAAGAGAGAGGGCTTCATTTTCTCAGCACTCGTGATCCAGCTGAACAGGGCAATGCCCATCGAACCAAGGGAGAAGAAGCTACAAGTGTAGCATCTTCGTGTTCAACTGAATGCATGCCCACATGCTTAGGTGATCAGAGAATGGCAACATTAGGGAATACTTTGCACCTCCAAGTTCATTCCCATTGCCTTGAAAAGGTACACTCATCCTGGTAACTGTTCAGGGTTCCAGGGATGGGAGGACACTCTCTGACCAATCCAGATTCACATTTCACGTGGGGATAATTTGTTGCAAGGGCCAGCCGTCTCTTTGCAACCCTGCAGCATTGTAGATTGATACTAGTAGGTGTGGTTTTAGGAGGCGCTCCTAGACATGGCTATCCAATCGTAGGACGAACCTATATATTATCCATATGTAACTGGCTCAAAAAGACCAATGTAATCAGGTGATAGATTTTTTGTGTTGGAACCTGAATTTGTGATGTCACACTGGGATAAAACCTGGTGACACATGCTTAGAAGATGAGAGCTCTGGAGAATTTTTGTTTTTTGTGTGATCCCTGCCATTTTTGGTTTTGCTAATAAAAGACAGTAAAACTTTGCCCCCTGGCTGATTTTCCTGTTCTTGTGGCTGGGAGTCATTGATGGGCCCAAGTGTTCTCTGCCAATAATTTAGGCGACTGTTGGAGAGTCCTGGCCATGCTATACAAGACCCTGAAAGGCATTATAGGTGGCTCAAAAGAGCACCCAAGGAGAAAATGGGATATTCTCCTACCATGCCTTCTGTTCACCTACAGGGAGGTGCCACAGAACAGAGTATGGTTTAGCTTCTTCGAGCTTCTGTTTGGACACCCTGTATGAGGTCCCGTCAGTCTAGTGAGAGAGCGATGGGAGTGCAACCCCTCATCCCCCACACAAGATGTTGTGTACTATGTAGTTGGCCTTCAGTCTAGAATGACAAAGTACATGGAGCAGTCGACCAGTCAGGAGCTGATGAATCACTAGCACAACAAGAATGCCACAGCGACAGTTTATTCTCCAGGCCATTGGGTGTGGATTATGGAAATTGTCAAACCCAGTGCCATTCAGGACAAGTGGACAGGGCCTTACTGCATGCTGGAAAAAGTCAGTGAGGTAAAATTATCTCATTGTCGTGAAAGGACCTAAACAGATGTGCAGGGTCTTTCATGTTAACTGGCTAAAACCCCATTATAGCCGGTATGACTTGATCATGATGGCGTTAGTGACCGATGGAGAGACTGAGGAGACCGATCCCCTCCCAGACCTCCTACACAGAGCAGCCAGAGATGGGACAGTTGAAGGTGTCAACCTTGCAACGGACCCGTCAGAACAGCAACTGACAGACTGTGGCTGTTCACTGGGACATTTTGCCGGTCTGTTTTCGCTGACTCCAGGTCGCACATATTGGTGACCCATGATGTAGACACTGGAGACAGTAAGCTGGTGAAGAGCAGGATTTACCAGATGACCGATAAGGTCAGGGACACCATCAATGAGGATGTTTCCAAGATGTTGTCCCTCGGAGTGATAGAGCCATCCCACAGCCCCTTGGCTAACCCAGTGTTTCCGGTCCCTAGAAAGACCAGTGGTGGGGAGACTGAAGTCCGCTTTTGTGTGGACTACAGGGGGCTCGATTCTGTCACAAAGACAGATGCTCACTCCATTCCTCAGGCAGATGAGCTCATTGACAAGCTCAGTGCTGCCAAGTTAATGAGTACCTTTGACGTCACAGCAGGGTACTGGCAGGTACTGGCAGGTTGGCTTGACGATTGAGCGAGAGAAGGACATTATCAGTTCACTGTGATGCTCTTTGTATTGAAGAATGCCCCTGCAACTTTTCAGAGGATGGTTAACCTGAAGAACATCTGACTATCAAGGCCACGAAATGGCAGAAAGGGGAGAGCACCTTGTGATGAATTAACTTCCGGGGAACCAGTGGTCCAGGGATGAATTTCGATTTCTAAACCATCAATTAGCCCTATGCCTCTAGTACACCAGAAGGGATCTAAACAGATTGGAAACACAAGCAAATTATAAACCTCCTTGTCCAATTTTGGTAACATTGACAGGAACAGCAGGCTTATCTCTGAAAGGTTCTGGAGCGTTGTTTAGTCGTAACACAGTGAAAATACAATTATTACCCATTGATAAAAGGGACTGTCCAGTCTAGGTTTTATAAAAATATCTTCTTTATTATTATCTCAACAGATAGTTCTAGCACACTACAAAATACAAAAGGAATGCAGAGAACAGACATTTTCAAAGAAGTAAAAGGGATGCGCTCTGGATAATGACAGGAGGGCAGTAGGTATAGTAATTAATCGCAATACTTCAAGGATACTTAGTTTCAACACAGAGGGAGCAATGGATCGTAACATGTCATTAGGGGCCTTCCGGGAAGGACGAGGGGGACAGAACCACAATGTACTTTGTGCTGTAGGAGTTCTTGGTGCTAGACAGGGTCGAGTTGGTTTCAGGACTCTTAGAAGTTTCTGCGACAGAGAGCAATACAGGAGACAGCTACAGGTATCAGGTTCCAGGCAGTTCAGTGAGTGAATCTGGACGAACGGTTGCAGGCTGGCCTACATGACGGCTCGGGGTCAGGAATTGTTGTCTTAGTGCAGTTCGGCATTTCTGAAGCACGGGTTGAGCCGTCTCAGACGGTTTTAGCAACAGCGGCTTGTGAAATGTAATGTCTGGAACTGTAGTCAACCCCAAAGGGGGACCCTGTTCAGAAGGTGTGAGTATCGCCGAACAGTCTTGCCGCCTGATACCCGCAGCTGACTCCCAGCTCGAACTCTGTCGCAGAAGTCTGCAAAGCGCCCTGAAGCTGACTCTACCCTGTTGAGCACCAAGAACACCTACAGCACTAATGAACTGGCCACAGTCATGTTGAAGCCACAGCAGTGGCGCCTGGTGTACTTTCAACATGGGGTGGCTTAGATATTCACATTAAACAGTGGGATTCTGGGGAGATTCCTCATCCTGACATTTTTTTTTAAAATAATGGTTCGAGATTTTGCCTTTAGCAGCACAGTTTTTGAAAGAAACTGGATAAAAATCAATAAAATATACAAACGCCTTTGATAAAAGACGGAAACGCTGGTGGTGCAGTAGACAGATATTTGAGCTGCAGCCCCAGCAGTGCCTGATACAATGTGCCACTGCATCACTGATAAAAAAAAAATCCATAAATCACTCACCAGCAGAAGCTGTGGTGTCGATGGAGCAAATGAGATCGACGTTTTCTTGACGTCATGGTCCACATGATTATGCACGTACACATGCACGTGATTATGTCATGCCGTTATCCTATCAACAAAGCAGACCTGACCAGAGCACTTTCAACGAGATGGGAACAATCAACAAACACGGAGGTCAAATGTGGTTAACTAATCATTAGAAACCCGTTGTGACATTGCGCCTGGAAGCTCGTGGATGGCTGTGCGCAGACGCGAGAGGGAGAGAGCAGTGTTCCATCAGATGAGGAGGCGGACTCAGGCAGGGCGGAGCGGTGTCTGGGTGGAGGGTGCTGGGCTCGAGGAGGCAGAGCGGACTCTCTAGGCAGGTGCAGGGGGTGAGTGTGCTTGGAGGAGGTGGTAAGGATGGCAAAGGGGAATGGGAAGGCTGAAAAGAAGTGGGGGGGAAGAAGGGGGGTGGAGAAAGGGGCGAAGAGGGGGAAGACGCAGACTGTGAAATCTACATCTGTGGAGGGGGCAAGAAGGGAAGTGAGGGGTGGCATCGCAGTAGGTCTCCACAGAGGGATGATGGAGGGGGGCTGGACCGGGGCAACTCTGGGTTGGGGACCCAGGAAAAGTGTGCTTTGGAGGGGCAGGGGGCCACAGGGAGCGGTGTGCCTCGGGTGGAGCAGATGCAGTGTGACAGTGTGTGGAAGGTGGTGTTGAAGCCTGATAGTCGTGTGAAGACGTTTCTGGGGGAAAATCTGATGGTGATTGCTGGATGGGTGAAGGCGGCCGTGGGGGATGTCACTCGGGTGCTAGTGGTGGCTGGGTGACGGTTGTTGGTGGAGGGGACGGATGCTGTTAGTAAGGCTAAGATTCTGGAGGTGCGTTGTCTGGGTAGGCATGCGGTGCGAGTGTTTGATCAAAGTGGTGTGTCATGTAAGGGGGTGCTGTATGGAGTGCCGGTGTCTGTGAATATGTCTGAGGTGGAGGAGCAGCTGGCGGATGTGGGGGTGGTGGAGGCGTGGAGGTTGGGGAGGAGAGATGTACTTGGGGATGTGGTGTCTACGACTGTGGCAGTGAGGTTTGCGAGGGCGGAGTGTCCGGAGGTGGTGGAGTTGGGTTACCAGAGGTTCCGTGTGAAAGTTTATGTAGCGTTGCCTTTGAGGTGTTATAAGTGTCAGCAGTTTGGACATGTGGCGAGAGTATGCAGGAATGAGAGGCACTGTGGGAGGTGTGGTGGAGATCACGATATTAAGGAATGCAAGTTGGAGACCCCGGAGAAGTGTGTGAATTGTAGGGGGAGCACTCTACTGCGTTTAGGGGGTGTGAGAGCCACAGGGTGGCGAGAGAGGTGGTGCAGGTGAGGGCGGCGGAAGGTTTGTCTTATGCGGAGGCTGTGGCAAAGATGAAACCGGTACGGGTAGTGAGTGAGGTGAGTGGGAGAGAGCTGGTGGTGGATGAGGCTGTGGGAAGGAAGAAAGTGATGGGTGAGGTGAAAGGCGTAGAAATGGTGGTTGTCCCGAAAACTGAGTTTATGTGCTTTATAGTGAGTGTGCTGGAGCTGGTTCAGGGGAATTTGTCTGTCAGTGTGTCGGATCTTACGAAAGGAGTGGTGGGAGCTGGGAGGAGGTTTTTGAGTGTTGTGGATGTGCTGGAGCAGGATGTGTTTAGGATGGTTGCTAAAGTGCGGAAGCAGAGTGGGGCGTCAGCATGAGGATTTTGCAGTGGAACGCGAGGAGTTTGTTGAGGAATGGGCAGGAGTTGAAAGCGGTGTTGTCTGGGTAGATGGATCAGTGGAGGCTATCGGGGCGGGGATTCGGGTAGGGGATCAGAAGTATTGGTGTTGAATTATTATAATCTGTGTGAGGTGGTGGAGGTGGGTGTGCTGTCTGGAGTGATAAGGGGACATGTGGGACCTTGCGTTTTGTGTGGTGATTTCAACAGTGCAATAAGTTGTGGGGTAGTGATCGGACGATGCAAATGGGGAACTGTTGGAGGGTATGGCGGATGAATTGTGTCTGGTTTTGCTGAATGATGGTTTGGGAATGCGGTTGGATGTGAGGACTGGGAAGTTGTCGTGTTTGGATCTGACCTGGGTGTCTTTTGCGATTGCGGGTGAATGTGATTGGGAGGTTTGTGAGGATGGGGATATGGGGAGTGATCATTCTGGCATTTTGGTGACTTTGAGGGGTGAGGTAGGGGTCAGGTCCCCGATGCTTGGGAATCGGTTGAATTTTAGGAAGGCTGATTGGGAGTTGTATAAGGGATAGTGTCAGGAATTGATTGTTCCTCGGGGGAGTGGATGAATGGAATGAGCATCTGGTGCAGGGAATGAGAGCGGCGTCAGTGGTGGCAGTTCCGGAGGTTGTGAAGGGGAAGGGTGGGAAGGTCGAGGTTCCTTGGTGGTCGGTGGAATGTTCACGGGCTGTGGCGGCACGTAAGAAGGCTAGGGCCAGGGCTGTGAGATCGGGAATGTTGGAGGATTTGTTGCCATATAAGAAGGCTAAGGCGGTGGTGCAGAGGGTGATTAGGGAAAGGAAGTGTGGATATTGGAGAGGCTATTGTGGTTCCCTGGGGAGTAATTCTGGTGTGGGTGAGGTTTGGAAGCAGTTTAAGCGGATGTCTGGGTTAATGAGGCCGCAGGGTGGTATGTCTGTGTTGTTGAAAGGGGTGGAGGTGGTCAGTGAGGATGGGGAGGAGGCGAATTTGTTGGGGGAGTATTTTGCGGGAGTGCACAGTTCAGGGAACCTCCCGGAGGCGGTGAGGCTAGGTATGGGTGTGGTTGAGGAGGAGAAGCGGGAGTTGTTGGCAGATGTTGGGCCTTGGGAAGAGCAGTATGAGGTTCCGTTTTCTATGGTGGAGTTGGATGGGGCGATTCGGAAGGGGAAGTGGTCTAGTCCAGGGGTGGATGGGGTCATGTATGTATTTTTGGAAAAGTTGCCAATGGAATGTAAGTTGGAGGTGTTGGCTTTGTTCAATGAGATCTGGAAGAGTGGAGTTTTGCCGAGGTTGTGGAAGAGAGCGATTGTGGTGGCGATTTTGAAGGGTGGCAAGGTCCCAACGGAGTGTAAGTCGTATAGGCCGATTCCGCTGACTGTTGTGCTGTGTAAGGTCATGGAACGGATGGTGGTTGAGCGATTGGGGTTTTACTTGGAGTCGAATGCGTGTTTGAGTGATTTTCAGATTAGGTTCAGGAGGAATCGGTCGGTGGGAGATCCGTTAGTGAGGTTGGTGACTCATGTGGAGGAGGCGTTGTGTGATGGGGAGCTGATGGGGGCGTTCTTTTTGGATTTCGAGAAGGCGTATGATATGGTGTGGAGGAGTGGTTTGTTGGTGAGACTGTTGGAGATGGGTGTGAAGGGGAGGATGTTTCGGTGATTAGGGCGTTTTTGGCTGATAGGACCTTTCAGGTGAGAGTGAGTGGGTTGATGTCTGAGGTTCGGAAGATGGAGAATGGGACGCCGCAGGGGAGTGTGATTAGTGCGATGTTGTTGATTGTGATGGTGGATGGGTTGATTCGGGCTATGGCGGGTATTGGGTGTCAGGTGGATTTCTTCGCAGATGATGGTGTGGTATGGGTAAGAGGGAGGAGTTTGTTGTTGGTGCAGAGTCGACTGCAAGCTGCGATAGAACGAATGGAGGAGTGGTGTGGGAAATGGGGCTTTTCGGTGTCTGTGGATAAAAGTGTGAGTATGGTTTTCTCGAGGAGAAGAGTGCAGCAGGAGGTAGACTTGGTTTTGAAAGGTGTGAGTGTGAAGAGCGTGGAAGAGTTTTGGTACTTGAGGGTGATTTTGGATAGGAAGTTGAACTGGAATTTGCAGGTGGATGGTGTGGTGGATAAGTGTAAACGTAGGTTGAATTTGTTGCGGGCAGTGTCTGGTAAAGAGTAGGGTGCGCAGCAGAAGTGTTTACGAATGTTATATAAGGGGTTGATTTTGAGTGTGATGGATTTTGGATGTCAGGTGGCAGTGGGTTTCACAGCGAGTCAGAAGCTGCGGTTGGATAGGGTGCAGGCGAGGGCATTGAGGGTGTGTTCGGGTGTGATGAGGTCCTCTCCAGTGAATGCGGTACAGGTGCTTGTAGGGGAGATGCCGTTGGGGTTGAGGAGGGATGCGTTGAATATGAGGTGGTGGGTGAAGTGCAGTGCTAAGAGTGTGGCTCATCCGGTGCGTGAATGTTTGCTGTATAATTGGAGGTTTGACTATTATAGGGACCGGTGGAGGAGGAAGGGGGGCATTTTGGGGTTTCACATGTGGGAGAAGGGGGTGCAGTGGGGTGTGGGCGAGTTGTTGGCTGTGACGGGTACGCATTTGGTGAGATGGCCGATGTGGATGATGGGGTCTCCAAAGGTGTGTTTGGAGTTGGTGAGTGTGGTGTCGAAGAAGCGGTGTTTGCGGGGTGAGATCAAGGCTTTGGGTCAGGCGTATGTGGCAGGGAAGGAAGGGTGTAAGGTGTTCACGGATTGTTCAAAGGATCCTGTGTCTGGGAGAGAGGGTATGGTGTTTTATCTGGAAAGCACAGGGGAGTATAAAGTGGGGCGACTGACGAATGACGTGTCGATTTGTACGGCTTAGTTGGGGGCGATTGCATTGGCGATTGATAGGGTGTGCGAGTTGGGGTTTGGGAAGGTGGTGGTGTTTTCGGATTCATTGAGTGGGTTGCAGGCGATTGTGGCAGGGGATGGTGATAGGAAGGATGTGATTTTGGACATCAGTAGGAAGATTGATCAGTGTGTGCGTGGGGGGATGGATCTGGAGTTGGCGTGGGTCCCCAGTCACAGTGGCATTTTGGGTAATGAGTTGGTGGATTTGGCGGCGGGTGTGGGTATGAGGAGAGGAGCGGTTGATGTGAGGATACCTTTCAGTGTGGATGAGGTGAAGGCTGTGGTGGTGAAGCAGGTTATGGATGAGTGGCAGGAGAGGTGGGAGAGTGGGGTGAAGGGCAGGTGGATGTTTGGTGTTCGTGAGAAAGTGTCTGTGAAGGTGGATGCAGGGAAACTGGAATGGAGGAGGAGGGAGGAGGTGATGCTGAACCGGTTGAGGATAGGGCATGTGGGGCTGAATGACAGTCTGTTTCAAGTGGGGAAGCGTGAGTCGAGGGACTGTGCGGTGTGTGGGGTGCCTGAGACTGTGAGAGGCATGTTGAGGAGAGAGAGTTGATGAGGGTTCGGTTGTCTGTGCTGGGAGTGGCTGAACTGAGTGGGAAGTCTTTGCTGGGAGGAGTCGGGGTGAGAGGCAGGGAGAGGAGCAGTGTGCTGCTAGATTTTGTGGGGCAGACGGGGCGGTGGGAGGAGTTATGAGAATGTGAGGCTGTGTGTAAGATTGGTGGGGTATGTGCACATCATCCTTTTGGATGGAGAAGCGCCTGCGTGGGTCCACCCACGCATTCGATAATTTGAAAGAAAGAAAGAAAGAGAAAGAAAGAAAGAAAGAAAGAAAGAAAGAAAGAAAGAAAGAAAAAGAAAGAAAGAAGGAAAGAAAGAAAGAAAGAAAAATCAACAAACTGTCTCATTCATGCAACTCTGCACTCCTTTAGTCTATGCAAAACAATTAATGTGCCCTCAGAATAACAGTGCGGGAACACATATTAACAGCCAATCAGTGGTGGACAGCAATGGAAAAGAACAGGTAGTTGATGTTTGCCACATCCCAGATTGATCCTAAACGTGTTGGGATTTGCTCCCCCCTCTGCACTGGCAGAGGAGTTTGAGGTGCATGGTTTCTCTTTGGGGGTGGCAGCCCCTCCCTGCAAGTGCTCTCTGGAACCCTTTCTGGCTGAGAAGGGCAGAACAAGTACTCACCTTATCTTTTGAGGCCTCAGACTGGGACTTACGGTAACACATTGACAAATAAACAGCTCTGGGCTTTGGCTCCCACCTCCAAGCGCTTCTGAGATGCACCTACTCAGACATCGCCTGCTCCTCTCAAGCTGCTTTATTCCGATTGCCGTTGCTGCTTGTTGAAACCCGCAATGCGTTGGACCCTGTCCTCCCACTCACCAACCTGCACTGAATCGCTACCTCAGAAAGCTCCAGACCCAGACTCAAGGATCAACCCTGTTGAGCCTCAGGAATACCTTAAAGGTATTTGAAGTGTGTCTGTCCCTCTAGCCTGTCTTAAATGGCCCTAGTGGCAATTAAGACCTCACTTCCTGCCTTTTGAAAGACCTCTTCATTGAATGTGAACATTCCTGCTGAAAATACTGCCTCCCTAGCCTTGTCTCAGAGCCAGTGTCCCCTTTTATTGCAAAGTCAGCACTTCTGTGTTTTGTCTTATAGGGGTGGAATATTAGTGTTTTTTTTATTTGTTGTGTGTATTTTTAGTTTAATTAAAGGCTCCTATTTTCATAGAACATTAGTTGGAGGGTCTTCTATTTTAGGGTCACAGTACTGTTGTTGTTTTGGATGCTACCTTTGCAGGCTCATATTCCTTCTATAAGGATATAGCCTGCCCTTGGCCTATTCTACCTTAAAGAGGTGAACCATTCATTTTGTGCCTAGTTCACTTTTATGATTCAGATCGCTGCACTGCAGTGCCGTTTAGCAGTACTGGGGAGGATAGCTCAGGCGCAGCCGTTCGCCTGGAAGCAAGACGATATGGAGCAACACAGGTTCGATCCCGGGCCTGCGCTCAGAAACCACTGGACATTAAGCACGTTATAAACAATCAATTCCAATCAACAATTTTACCCTTCTCTGTACTTCTCCACAACAGTAGATATTTCCTTCAGAGGGTCAATGTAAACCTCTGATTACTGGTGTGTGACGGATGCTGCGACGGCTATTTATAAAATCCAATACAGGATCAGATGGTCTTCCCAACTAGCACCATAAAACACGAGTGACCTTAAAAGGGTACCATGTCTTTAAGATCTCAATTGTTTTTTATTACAAAAAAGAAAAACCAGCTAACAGTCCGATGAAAATGTGCAAGGCTTTCATTGGCTGAATTATTTAAGTTAACACAAAAAAACATTATGCTCTTCTCTGCTACTGTACAATTTGAAATGTATTGCCTGCAGTGTAAAGCACTGTATAAACAACATGCATTTAAACTGCAATCAAGAGTTCCACTGAAAAACTGGTGTATTCCATTTCGGGCCTTTTCCACCTGAAATTTCATTTTTTTCCTGGCTTTTCCATTTTTGGAGTGGGCAGACTTTTTGGCCCAAGAAAAGGGAAAATTCCTGGGGAAAACGAAATTTCAGAGGGAAATCATTTACCTAAAAAAGTGGCAGGAAACAAATGTAGCAAAATGGAATTGGTGGCAAATGTTAAATATTTATTTTTGTCAATGGTAATTTCACCCAACCCTAATCATGAGCATGTTCTTACAATTGCATTACGTACCTTATTGGACAAAGCTAACACAAGTGTTCCCTTCACCACCAGTACTGGGCCTATTGGTCAAAGCCAAAGGAGATGTAGTCCTATAGTGGCCGTACTGGCCTTCTTGGGCAAAATCAACAAGGGTGTGTACTTAGAATGGGGGTACTGGAATGTATTGGCATAGTCAGCATGACAACATGACAAGATCTTCTTAGAGTGGCAGGATTTGCATTATTGGGCAAAGCCAGTACTTGTGAATGTACTTGCAGTGAGAATACTGGCCTTATAAGGCAACGCCAATCTGAATCTATTCCTATAGTGGCAGTGCTGGAACTGTTGGGCAAAGCCAACACAAGTGTGTTGTCACAGTGGCAGTACTGGAATGATGTGCTACAGCCATAAGGAGTGTGTTGGCATAGTGGCAATGCAGGCTTTTTTGGTACAGCCATCACAAGTTTATTCTTACAGTAGAAATACTGGTAAATGTTGGCACAGCCACTATGGACATGTCTTCTTACAACGGTAGTACTGCCATCATTGGGTTTGTTTTTAACGTGATAGTGATGGCGTGCAGTGTGGGCAGAGGTGTCCTGTAAAGGAAACAGAACATGCTTCTGTGTAATATTGGTAACCTGGCATCTATTGGATTTTTTTCATATGTAACCCCTCGGAAACGATTGTAAATTGCATTGATGTTTACCTAATTCTTCACGAAAAGTGCAAAGGAAAATGGGTTCCATGTCTTTACCATGGTTCAAAGTTATAAGTCAGTGCATTTGCGTTCTTTTTCTTTAAAAATGGGTTCAAGCCCAGCTTTTCCCATGGCCCCTTTCCCCGAAAAAACAAAAAAACAATGTAAATGTACACCATGGCAACATCATATATATGTGTTTGCATTGAGATACACATGTGACTGGAAAATGAACCAGTGTACCACATTATCTCAAATATAATGTTGAGCGTAGAACCTCCATGCCCCAAATACCCATTGATTGGTTTGTGCTTCATCGCTATGCTTGTCGCCTTGCACTGATTAGAGGAAAATATTTATGCTACTCAAGAAAACAATATCATCTGCCCCTAACAACGGGCATTTCTAGCAGCCAAAGATGCCCTTCCATCTCACACCACAATGGTACATTTCTACTCCATGCGACAGGTGGAACTGATGGTTCATGCCAACCTTTGCAATCCATGGTGGTTCTGACCAAAACCTTTGGTCCCAGTTACCTATGCCTGCAGGGCCCTGATGCACCGTGACACCTGATGCTCCAAGATCCAGGAAGACATAATGGAGATCTTGGGGTGCAAATATTTCTTTGTGTATGTATGTGGGTATCTATTCACTGCAGTAACTGACCACATGCCTCTTCTCTCGATCTTCCAGGGAATGGGCCCAGGCACACCATCTCACATAGAGAAGTGGATAATTAATTCAATTGAATTTACCACCCTGGTTCGGACAATCCAGGTGGATTTCCTCTCCTGACACCCAACGGCGGCCATACAGAAGAAGGAGCTTAGATGACAGAAGGACGAGTCCAAATGTCAGAGGAACATGGTTGAACATGCCAAGGCATTGTCACCGAAAGAAATTGATGAAGCATCAGCAGGCGGTGAATGTTTGCTCTGTATCGAGGATGCTATCATGAGCGGCCAGTGCAAAGGGTGTCTATAAACTCATCGCCAAGCAATAGAAAAGCATGCAACCCACAAAAGTCTGCACAGTATCATACAGGAACTGCTGTCCATCACACAAGAAGACCTTCTACTGAAGGACACCCACATTGGGATCCCAAGGAAGCTGGTTCAGAGAATGATCTACATGGCACATGTCGGTCATCAAGGCATAAATAAGACCAAAGCCAGGCTGAGAAATCTCATTCTTGACTGATCTAGCAAAGGCTGTCAATGGTTTATCGCAATGTCGCATCTCTGTCAAGCCACCGAACCACCGGACAGACCTGCTCCTATCCAGTTCTCAGCCATGCAGCAACTGATGGGGACTTTGGCTCTCTGCCCGCAAGACAGTATATGTCGCTGGTAATGGATGACTTTTCTCAATATGCGGTGGTAGAGCTTGCAGGTGGCTTTTCCATTTTTTACAAATCGGAGAGTAAAAGCAAAGAGCAAAGGAGATTTCGCCTGTTGTCGCTCTTTGGACCCAAGATGTAAATGCCTATGTTGCATGGCTCCTGCATGCAATTAGGACTTTTTACAAAATAACCCCCACAGAACCGTACACTCATATGTCGCTTCCGAGCAGGGTCGGACTGGGCCATGAACTTGTCTCAGGCACCAATGAAAAAGTGGCCCACAGTTGCAAATGGTAATTCATTCCTTTTTTGACAGACTGAGTAATTCCCAAGTGGGAGAGTTTTGATGAAATGTGATGCCAATTGTCCATTTGAAAGAATATTTATTTATTCAGTAACCATGGTCAAACCTATTAGCAGAATAGTGAAGTAACTTATCAAACAGCCCCACATGGGCCAAAAACGTGGGCCAATTTCACCCAAAATACTGGCCCACGCTAGCATTGTGTGTTTTTGGTTCAGGCATTGCCCCATTGAGTGATAGGTCAGTTCGAGCCTGCTTATCTTGCGAGCACGCGGAGGACACATTAAGCAGAGATGGGGGACAATCGCTCTTCTACCTGGGTTCCGCTTCTTGGGCAGCCGGTCCTGAAGCCAGTGCAGGTGGGAGTTCAAGGCATGTATAAGCAGTAGGATTCACTTGCCCCCAATTCTTCAATGTGCTTTTGAGATGCGTGCAGCACCACCTCTATAAAGAGACACGCTCCGCATGCGGCGGGGGGAATGTTGTGCTACGCAGAGGCGTTGCTAGGGGGGGCTAAGGGGGCTATAGCCCCTGGTCTTTTGGTTGTAGCCCTGGATAGAATCTCAGGAGCTACAACCAAAAGGCTACCTAGCCCCCAGTCCTGACAGTTTCTAAATTAGCATAGCCCCCAATCTTTTCCAGACCTAGTAACACCCCTGGCGCTCCACCCACATGGGCGAATAGGCATGTACAATGCAAGTGTATTCATAGACACATCAGCTCTGCACAGCACGTGCAAACAACCCTCAGTGTGCAGTGGGTTCACAAAACAGACTGCCCACTCTTAGGATAGAAATGCTATTGACAACTAATTCTTGTAGTGCCTCCATAACAGGTGGTGGGGTTGTCAAGAGGGGGCTGGGGTGTGTGGTCAAATTGATGAATTTGGAACCCTGGGTGCTGGGTGCTAATCCCAGTTTCAGCATTAAATCCTAATCATTACGCAAAACACTTTCAGGGTCATTTAACATTGGCCGTACTTTTCCCGGAGAGGAGAGCAGGTGCAGTTCTGTTTGTTGTTCCAAAGGGTCACGCATAAGGCGCAGGAATCCAAGTGTCCCCGTTTTCCGTGCATTTTTTAACACCTTTAGAAAAACAGTAGCTAATGCCACGTGCTTTGTACATTAACCCGAATCACTATGGGATGTGCCTCGTTGATATCGGTCTAAAAGCACCCACTTGCAGCCTACAATTAAATGAACTTCCCAACAGACATCAAACAAAAGAATGATTGACTGCTACAATCAGCTTACGTATCACAGTCCTGGCCAGTGCATGCTAGCACTATGGGCACACAAGCCCCCCCCCCCTCTGGACAAAGAAGTCCTCTTTTTTCTTAACACTGGAACCCCAGAAACAGACCTGCTTGCAGAGATCAGAGTACATACTGCCTACACACATCAACACAACAGCAACGCTTTCTTGCATTTTCTCTCTCTCCCCAGTAACCTAACCCAGGCCTGCCTCTTAAGCTTGGTATGCATTTTAATAAGATAACATACTATACACGTTTTTTC
The DNA here is from genome assembly GCF_040938575.1 of Ambystoma mexicanum. Taxonomy (NCBI): domain Eukaryota; kingdom Metazoa; phylum Chordata; class Amphibia; order Caudata; family Ambystomatidae; genus Ambystoma; species Ambystoma mexicanum. The sequence continues at coordinate 732,782,591 of NC_090939.1, read as the reverse complement.
ACGAGTGTAAATTACAGAGAGGGAACCGCGTCCATGTACTTGGATCCCCTCCATGCAATTTTCCTTTGCAAAACATCTGTGTTAAGCCTGGTAGGTCCAGGCGATTGTGTGGGTTGTGCTTCCGTGAGGCACCTAAAGGGAAGCCTTTTGGAATTTGCCTTCTTTTGCCTGGTGTATTCCAAAGGAATCCAATGCTTTTCTGACAGTATGAAAATGATATAAAGGCTGCAAACCAGAGTTGGACTAGGAACCACAAGTGGCATTAACGATGTTTTTGAAAGTGGCCTTATATTACACTGTGAGAGCAAACCCAACTGCTCCACCCAAGAAAATGGTAAAAAAAAATGAGTCCAAATAGTGTATTTTATGGTTTGGTGGTGAACTGTCTGAAAAAAACCTGCTTGCATGCAATCAATTATCAGAGGATCAAACCACAAACCAAATCTGCTTGCCCCAACCCCCACCCCCTTCCCCTACATACCTGTTTGCTCGCCGTCAGTTCCCCTTCACCCCTGCAGCATCAGATCCATTCCTCTAACGAGGGTCGGATCCGACGCCACAGGGTCCCTTTTTTTTCCTGGTCACCCACCTCCCATGTTGAGGAAGCAGGGGACACCCCCAGCACCCCCACCCCCAAGGCTAATACATACCAATCATGGGGAGCAGGGGACACCCCCACAACCTTCCTTCCACATGTTCCGTATGTATTAGCCTAATTGTTCGTTGCACTAAAAAATACACTTTGCACAGTTCCATGAATCAGGGTTTGTGTTGGCATTGCAAATTCACTTTCCAGCAGTGCAAAGTCACTTTGAACCGTGCAAAAAATTCCATGAATCGAGCCCATTGTCCCTATAAAGAGAACAAAAGTTCACCATAACAAGAAACTGACACAAACCGTTTACCAGTGACGAAAACCATACGGGGAGCTTTACAACCAATTATTTTCTTCAATGGGACATGGTGGAGGATGCGAGAGGGAAGTAAAGGGCTGGGTGATTGGGAGAGAAGGTAAAAAAGAGCCGAATATCAGGGTACCCACACTAAAGAGGCACATGGTGTAGCGGCCCAGCAGGGGATCTCCAGAGTTCCCCCCAGGCCTGTCCACCACCACTGGCGTAACAGGGGGCCCCCACAGCCCCCGCGGTGTGGGGGGCTCCGCAAGCACATGTCCTGGGAGGGGGCCCCACTTGGAGAAAAAAAAAATATATTTTTTTTAATTTCTTTTCGAAATCACTTTGCCTTCATAAAGACATTATTTCTGTAACAGAAATAATGTCTTTATGAATACAGAGTGACTACAAAAAGAAAATTTCTTTTTGAAGTCCGAAGGTCTCCCCTACCCCATGACATGGAAGACCCCAGGCTGGAGGCCTCCATGTCATGGTGTTGGGGAGCCCTATGAATTCAAAAAGTTACTCTGCCTTCATAAAGAAATGATTTCCATTATGGATCGGTCCTTAACAGAAATAATTTTTGCGCTTTTTTCCAGCACCCTCGAATGGTCATTACGGTCCCGCCGGACCCGGTAAATTCCCATTTGCGAACGCCGGAAAAAAATGCTCACCATTCCCATTTGATCCCCATAGGGTTCAATGGGAATGGGGAGCTTGGATGCACTGGCACCATTCGAATGGTGCCGGTGCATCCGACATGCTCTACTCGCGGGTGCCGGTATGCCCGCCAGGTAAGTAACTGCTGGGCCCTTGTTAACAGCGAAACCCAGGTGCTGTTTAACATCTGTGTCCTGTTCTGGCCGGAAACTGCTCTGAAGGTCAGCCAGGTTGAGTCAACATAGCCCAGAATTTCTGGGGGTGAGTGCTGCAGCCCAGTCAATTGAATATTGTTAAGCCCCTACTTGTGTTTAATGCCTTAATTGCTTATTGGTAATCGTCATTACTCCTAGCCCTATTCTTCCTTGTCCCCGTACTTGTGTATGAGGCAGTACTTGTGTATGAGGCACTTTGCCTCATACACAAGCACTGAGATGAGGTAGAGGTACATTCAGGTAATGCCTGATTTAGCTACCTGTATCTTCTTTAATCCTAATCCCACTCTTCCTCATCCCAGTACTTACCTATGAGGCAAGGAGCCTCAAATGTAAGCTCTGGGACAAAGAAGAGGGACGTGAAGGTAATTCTGGGCCAAAGAGCTGATTTTGGAGGTTGGGGTAGGGCATGGGAGGGAGAGGGGATGTGTGGGCGGTGGGATTGTGCGATAAATCATAATAGTTGTCCATGTCCAGGCTAAGCAGGCATGATATGTGGTATTAGTGACTAAAGAGGCATTTTGGTGCAGCCAGTCTAGTTATTCCTCAATATGGTGTGACTTTTTTTTAACTGCGCATTTCTAATAATGCAGTCCTGCTGAGTTAATTACCTGGCTAGATTGGCATTTGGGTGCTGCCAGTCTAGCAATTTCTTACTGCAGCCTTGTATCTTTTTTTGAGCATCTGTGATAAAGTGATATGATATAAGTCTATTATAACACGCCTGTACACAAGCGTTTCTTGACGCGACAAGCAATGGAGTGAAGATAGAGGGTTGACAAGACAAATGATCTTACTAGGCCGTGTGTCATTCAAATCGTGCAAGTGCGAGAATGAGAAATGCAAGGGGAAAGGGAGGGGGGAAATGCAAGGAATAATGGATGGGAAAACAGGGCTGCAATGCTCTGAATAAGTGCAGCCAGGACAGTGCGGCTCTGGGTAGTGCAAGGAGAACAAGGGACTGTAGGGTTACAGTTACAGTCCCTAAGTGCATGGTAGGTCGGAGGCAGTGCAAGGGTGACTGATCAGGTAAGAGCCTGGACTCAGTGAGACTCTAAGGGTAGAGAAGCAACCAGTCGGTACAGCAGACAAGTAGGTCAGCAGGGGAGGGAGAGGGCGAAAGTAGAGTAAAGTTTGAGAGGGGCAAGGAGGCCATTCCAGAGGGAGGCATCTGCAGAGGAGAGAGATCTTCCCCCACTCTCTGCCTGAAGAAGCGTCTATCTCTTAGAGAGTTGGAGGTAGCCGGGGGAAGGGCTCGAGAAACAAAGTATTTTGGAAGAGAGTGTTGGATGTAGTTTGGGCCCAACCCCAGAAAGCCTTGTGGACAATGCAAAGGGTCTTGAACTTGATTCTTGCAACCACCGGGAGCCAGTGGAGAGATTTCAGGGCTGTACAGTTATGATCCCTGGGCTTGTGGCCAAGGATAAGTCTTGCTGTCCTGTTCTGGATTAGTTGCAGAGGGCGGAGAATAGAGGAAGGCAGCTTGAGAAAGAGGCTGTTGCAGTTGTCCAGCCTAGAGAGAAGCAGGGCACTGGAGACAGTGAGCTTCTGGGGGAAATTGAGAAAGGGAACAATCCCTCTGAGAAGGAGCAGCTGGTAGGTAGTGCAACTTCTTGGCGACGTCCGAGATGCGAGGAGAGAAAGAGAGAGTGGAGTCGAAGATGACACAAAAGGTTTTTGCCTCGCAGGAAGGCTAAGGAAGAGGGCCCAAGCTGGGCGGCCAGAGTGAGAGAGGGAAAGCAGGGGTCCCAATGAGAAGGATCTCCATCTTAATGACGCTAAGGTAGATATCTTTGGAGGCGTACCAATCCTGAATCACGGATAGACAGTCAGGAATGAGCGAGAGAGGAGAGGAGGCTGAGGGGAGCCTTAAGGAAAGCTGAGTCATCTGCATTACACTTAAAGTTAGAGGAGAAGGTAGAGATCAGGTGGGCCAAAGGGGCCAAGTAGAGATTGAAAAACCAGGGTGAGAGGATAGAGCCCTGGGAAATGCCACAGGTAGAGAGAGAGAGTTGGTGGAGAGAAAAGGACCAAGTTGGACCTGGGAGGGGCAGTCCAAGCGGAAGGAGGTCAGCCACTCCAGGGCCTGATCCATGATGCCCAGGTTCTCACGTAGTCAATTGATCCGGACGGCGTGGTTGACTGTGTCGAAAGTAGAGGAAAGATCAAGGATGGTTAGGACAGAAGGAATGCTGGAATGAAGTTAGAGAGCAGATCTTCATGGGTGTTCAGGAGAGCATTTTCCGTGCCTATGGCTGCTCTGAGGACAGACTGGTGGTCATGGAAACAACCAACAGATTCAAGGTGGAGAGTAAACTGGGAGATGGCCAGCTTTTTTCCAAGAGTTTGCCCAGGAAAGGGGTGATGGAGATTGGGCAATAGTTTGCCGGACAGGTAGGATCGGCAGACGGCTTCTTGAGGAGTGGGTGCACAAGGGAGTGGTTAAGGGGAGAGGGGAACGTTCCAGTGGTGAAAGAGTGATTACAGAAATCAGCCAAGGTGCAGCAAGGGTGTCAATATGGTCCTTGATGGTTCTGGAGGAGCAGGGGAGCACCTATTTGGATGACGCTTTCATGGATCGAACTTGTCTTGAAACCTTGTCAGGTGTTGTCAGAGAGAAAGAGAAGAAAGGACGAGGAGAGGTAGAGATGGCCAAAGGGTGGCCAAGAGAGGGAGAGGAAGAGGAGATAGTGGACAGGATGTCCTGAGTTTTAGCAGAGAAGTGAGAGGCCAGAGCCATACAGAGGGCCTGGGAAGGAACAGGAGAGGTGGAGACCGCAACAGGATTGACCAGTTACGTGCAGATTTGAAAGAGTTTGGCCGTGTTGTGAGAGGCAGCAGAGACCCGGGCTTCAATGTGTGCTCTCTTCTTGATGAGTGTTAGTGCTTCGACTGGCATTTTTGTGCAACCAGTCTAGGTATCTCTAAATGTGGCCTGGCATGCTTTACTGTAATGTTATAACGTGTCTACACTGGTCTACATTGTGCAGCAAGTGGGACATGTTTTCAATGTGGCATGGCATTTTTAATAGCAAAGCATTAATGTTCGTGTGCACTGTTGGTGACTTGCATGTATTGGATTGGTGTTACCCTGCAAAACAATTGCAAACACTCTGGGTTTTTAGCCAATTATTCTCTGAAAGTGTGTTGTATATTTCATTAAAACACATATTTTTATATCTTTCTCCTAGTACAGTGTGCGGCATACCCCTTCAGCAGCACGTTCATCCGTATTGTGCAAGCGTGATAATCTAGGCCTGCTCAGAGTGTAGCGCGACCTGAATTGGGTTGGGGGCCCCCTCAGCATGGCTCGCAGGGGGGCCCCCACATTTGGTGTTACGCCACTGTCCACCACTGTGTAGGAATCCTAGATGGACTCACTAATCCAATTCCAGGCTCTCACTCCAGCTGCCAAAACCAAGAAAATCCACCAGAGTCGTAAAGCAGATGTTAAAACGAGCGTGCCCCTGCGCGCCCACTGTTTTAACGCTTGTTTGACCGGTCTGAGGGATTGGAAAACCCAACCTCAAATGTGATGCTAAACCAGCGCACGAAGTAACTCTGTCAGTCCAACTGCATGCATCGGTGCCAACAACCAGGTGAGCGCCATCTATCTGCCTATCCAGACGTGTTAGGTATGCTCAGGGAGGTCTACTACCACCACGAAGAGGAGCGAGGGACCTTTGACCCTGGATAAGCCCTTTACACCCCGTTAACTCTCCAGACACTTGTGTATGAAAGAGACTGATAAGAAGTTCAACTCTGGGTCAGCGTTAACTGCTGAGGATCAGGAGCTCTGTGTTGTGTAGTAGATAAACCGCTCACCTTTCACCTCTGGGGGTCAGGCATCTTTCCAGTTGGAGGCCGTAAGTAAAACACAAAAGCCCATGAACCAGCACACATTTCCGAAGCCAGGCAGGTAACAATTAATTTCTGCCCTAGAAGGTGGTCAGCTGGATTTGGGTTAAGTGATCATACGAGAACCAATGTATGGACATTTAGAGGAAACTGCCTGCTATAATTGTACACAAAATAGAAGAAAAATTGGTCGGATAGCATGAACATTTTTAACAGGTGTCAATATTTGCTTGGAGTTAATTCTTAGGGATTGTGAAGCTTGTAACTTATTACACCGAGCAACTTCTGTTTGATCAATCGTTTTTCACTGAAGTTACATTTTAGACAAGCATCTTTTCTTTAGTGAGTACATGGGAGGGTTGCAAAAGGAGACCCTTGAGTAACAGAGTGCAGATGGCGGAGACGACCTATGCATGATAGGCTGCCGCTGACAGAGGCAACGTATGCATGGCAGACTGCAAGTAACGGGGGCAATCTATGTATGGTAGACTGAAGGTGACAGAGGCAACCTATGCATGAAAGACTGCTGGTGGCTGAGGCAACCTATGCATGACAGATTGAAGGGGACAGAGGCAATCTATGCATGCCAGACTGCAGGTGACAGAGGCAATTTATGCATGGCAGACTACAAGTGACAGAGGCAACCAATAATTGGCAGACTGCAGGTGACATTGGCAACCTATGCATGTCAGATTGCATGTGACAGAGGCAACCTATAGATTGAATGTGACAGAGGCAACCTATGCATGGCACACTGCAAGTGACGGAAGCAATCAATGCATGGCAGACTGCTGGTGATGGGGCAAACTATGCATGACAGACTGCAGGGGATGGAGGCAATCTATCCATGGCAGACTGAAAGGGACAGAGGCAACCTATGCATGACAGACAACAGGCGACAGAGGCAAACTAAAAATTACAGACCACAGGTAGCAGAGGCAACCTTTGCATGAGAGACTGCAGGTGATGGAGGCAACCATTGCATGAAAGATTGCAGGTGACGGAGGCAACCTATGGATTGGAGATCACAGGGGAGAAAGGTGACCTAAGCATGACAGACTGCAGGTGATGGGGCAACATGCACATTACAGACTACAGGTGACAGATGAAACCTATGCATGACAAACTGCAGTGGATAGAGACAATATATCCATTACAGTCTGCAGGTGATAGAGGCAACCTATGCATGGCAGCCTGGAAGTGATGGAAGCATACTATGCATGTTATATTGCAGTTGACAAAGGCAACCTATGCATGGCACACTGCTGGTGACTGAGGCAACCTATGCATGACAGACTGCAGGGGACAGAGGCAATCTATGCATGACAGACTGCAAGAGACAGAGACAACCTATACATGGCAGACTGCAGATGACAGGGGCAATCTATGCATGGTACACTGCAAGTAACGGAGGCAATCTATGTATGGTAGACTGAAGGTGACAGAGGCAACCTATGCATGAAAGACTGCACGTGACAGAGGCAACCTATGCATGACAGATTGAAGGGGACAGAGGCAATCTATGCATGCCAGACTGCAGGTGACAGAGGCAATGTATACATGGCAGACTGCAGGTGAGGAGGTGACCTATGCATGGCAGACTGCAAGTGACAGAGGCAATCTATGTATGGTAGACTGAAGGTGACAGAGGCGACCTATGCATGAAAGACTGCTGGTGGCTGAGGCAACCTATGCATGACAGACTGAAGGGGACAGAGGCAATCTATGCATGCCAGACTGCAGGTGACAGAAACAACTTATGCATGGCAGACTGCAAGTGACAGAGGCAACCAATAATTGGCAGACTGCAGGTGACATTGGCAACCTATGCATGTCAGATTGCATGTGACAGAGGCAACCTATAGATTGAATGTGACAGAGGCAACCTATGCGTGGCACACTGCAAGTGACGGAAGCAATCAATGCATGGCAGACTGCTGGTGATGGGGAAAACTATGCATGACAGACTGCAGGGGATGGTGGCAATCTATCCATGGCAGACTAAAAAGGACAGAGGCAACCTATGCATAACAGACAACAGGCGACAGAGACAAACTAAAAATTACAGACCACAGGTAACAGAGGCAACCTTTGCATGACAGACTGCAGATGATGGAGGCAACCATTGCATGAAAGATTTCAGGTGACGGAGGCAACCTATGCATTGGAGATCACAGGGGAGAAAGGTGACCTAAGCATGACAGACTGCAGGTGATGGGGCAACATGCACATTACAGACTACAGGTGACAGATGAAACCTATGCATGACAGACTGCAGTGGATAGAGACAATATATCCATTACAGACTGCAGGTGTGTAGAGGCAACCTATGCATGGCAGTCTGGAAGTGATGGAAGCAAACTATGCATGTTATATTGCAGTTGACAAAGGCAACCTATGCATGGCACACTGCTGTTGACTGAGGCAACGTTTGCATGATAGACTGCAAGATATAAAGGCAACTATACATGACAGGCTGCAGGTGACAGAGGCCACCTATGCATGACAGACTACAAGAGACGGAGACAACCCATACATGGCAGACTGCAGATGACAGGGCAACCTATGCATGACAGACTGCAGATTACAGAGGCAATCAATGCATGGCAGACTGCAGGTGATGGGGCAAACTATGCATGACAGACTGCAAGGGATGGATGCAATCTATCCATGGCAGACTGAAAGGGACGGAGGCAACCTATGCATGACAGACAACAGGCGACAGAAACAAATAAAAAATAACAGATCACAGGTGACAGAGGAAACCTTTGAATAACAGACTGCGGATGATGGAGGCAACCTATGCATTGGATCCCGCAGGGGACAGAGGTGACCTATGCATGACAGACTGCAGGTGATGGGGCAACATGCACATGACAGACTGCAGGCGACAGATGAAACCTATGCATGACAGACTGCAGGGGACAGAGGCAACCTATGCATGAAAGACTGCAGCATACAGAGGCAATCTATGCATGACAGACTGCAGGTGACAGAGGCAATGTTTGCATGATAGACTGCAAGAGACAGAGGCAATCTATGCACGACAAACTGCAGGTGACAGAGACAATCTATGCATGACAGGCTGCAGGTGATGGGGCAAACTGGGAATGACAGACAGCAGGTGACAGAGGCAATCTATGCATGACAGACTGGAGGGGATAGATTAATTCTATGCATGACAGACTGCAGGTCACAGAGACAATGTTTGTATGACAGACTGCAGGGGACAGAGGCAATCTATGCATGACATACTGAAGGTGACAGATGCACTCTATGCATGGCACCTGGAGGTGACAGAGGCAACACTTCCATGACAGACTGCAGGTGACAGAGGCAATCTATGAATGGCAGATTGCAGGTGGCAGAGGCAACCTATGCATGGCAGACTGCAGGTGACAGGGGCACACTATGCATGACAGACAGCATGGACAGAGGCAACCTATGCATGCCAGACTGCAGGGGACAGAGGCAATCTATGCATGACATACTGCAGGTGACAGATGCACTCTATGCATGGCAACCTGGAGGTGACAGAGGCAACGCTTCAATGACAGACTGCAGGGAACAGAGGCAATCTATGGATGACATATTGCAGGTGGCAGAGGCAACTTATGCATGGCAGAGTGCAAGTGACAGAGGCAACCTATGCATGGCAGACTGCAGGTGACAGGGGCACACTATGCATGACAGACAGCAGGTGACAGAGGCAACCTATCCATGACAGACTGCAGTAGATGGAGGCAACATTAGCATGACAGACTGCAGATGACAAAGGCAACGTTTGCATGGCAGACTGAATGTGACAGAGGCAACTTGTGTATGACAGACTTTAGATGGCAGAGACAACCTATGCATTATAGACTGCAGGTGATCGAGGTAACCTATGCATAACAGACTGCAGGTGATTGCTGCAACCTGTGTATGATAAACGTCAGGGGACAGAGGCAACATATGCATGGCAAACTGCAAGTGACAAAGGCAGCCCATGCATTACAGACTGCAGGTGACAGAGGCAGCCTATGCATGGTATACTGCAGGGGACAGAGCTACCTATGCATGGCAGACTGCCAGTGACAGAGGCAACCTATGCATGGCAGATTGCAGATGACAGAGGCAAACTATGCATGTTAATCTGTAGGTGACAGAGGCAACCTATGCATGGCAGACTGCCAGTGACGGGGGCAACCTACGCATGGCAGACTGCAGATGAGGGAGGCAACCTATGCATGGCAGACTGCAAGTGACAGAGGAAACCTATGAACGACAAACTGCAGGAGACGGGGCAACAGTAGTAGGGTAGGATACCTTTCATCAAGCATTTCAGTTGATGGGTGACCCACTCCTTCCCACGCCCCCTGAGCCTCTAGACATTTTATTGACCCCCCCAAAATTTTATATAAATGTAATATACATTTGCTAAGACCCCCAAGAATGTTTCATATACATGTTATATAAATTTTATATACATTTGGTATAAAATAGATAAGAAGTTAGGGGGTATAAATAGGAATATGTCTAGGGGCGGTTCTAAGGCTTTGATGCCGCTGGGGGTGAGGCTTATAACATGGATATATAGCTGTTACTGTAGGCATCAGAAAAACGTGCACTCATCCAACATCCCATGAGCTATTCTGCAAGGTATCCAGGAAACTACAATTATTTACAGTTACAGTTATGACGAGGGGAAAACAGCCCCCATATGTTCCGGTGATTCCAATGATAGTTATACATCTTATTGTTTTATGGGTCTTGAGGCGATTGTCGTGATGGCGAGGAAACCCCCTATGGGCACGAAGTAGATGAGCCAGGGGGAAGGGATATCCCACACCCAAAAAACAGAAGAGTCCAATAATGTGGCAAAGTACTGTTTTATTCCATAAATCCAGACAAAACAGGGACAGCAATGGATATCACACCGATTTCCAATTCTCTCTCAGCTTGGTACAGGCTTGCCACTGGGTTTTAAGCAAATATGACACCACAAGTAAAAGATACATCACACAAACCTAAGGTGGGATGGAATTGGGTGAGTAGTTTGGCTAAGTATACATTCTATATGGGGTTAGTAGTCTAATTGGTCCGGCCATATCTAATAGCCCTGCCTGGGCCCACAAAAAGATACATGGGGATATATGTCTTCGGGGTGCTTTATGACTGGTGGCTGCAACACTGTTGAGGTGAGCGATAAAGGTGAATGGCGTTGGTCTGGAATGACTTTCTCAGCTTTGGCATCCTGGACAGTTAACAGCACATCAGCAACAATTGAAGGTGATGGGAACGGCCTCAAGATGCTGCATGTCCCAATAACGTTACAATTCTCTGATTCCCCAGGCCGTATGCCAGGACATTTAGATTTCAACTTCATACTTTATTGTATCTTTCATCCCAAAGAGATGAATGGGAACAAAGGTCTCTGTCTACCCCTAATGAATAGGCATTCTCTCACAGCTGCAAGTCACGTGTGTGAGGACCACATTTATTCTACTCAGTAATTTATGAGAATTTTAGCACTTTTTACTATCAGTGTCATTACCTTCTCGGCCTCTAAAGACTTGTTTGAGTTACTTTCCTCTCAATGTCAGGTCTGAGTCGGTGGGTATCTGACCTTTTAGCAACATTTGTTTCTTTGCTTCTCCTGAGAAAACTATGTTCATCGTTTGTGAGCTGTTTATCATCTGTGCTTTTCGAATACTGGTCCAAACCTGTCTTTCCCTGATAATGTTGATATAATGTGCACTTGCTGTCTAAGCGGATTGGGCTTGCCTTTTCTGATGCCTCAGAAAGATAGGGTCTCTCTGCAGTCTCAAGGCCTGTCTATTCCACCCATTCACTTAGTGTGGCTGCGTCCTCCATCTTGGTTTACATGGCCACTCAGTCTATTTGCATTCTGCATTAAGCAAGCTTTTTGGGCATTCTCGTGCACCTTCAATTTCAGAATATAAAAGAGAGTATGTGCGTTCTAACCTAGTGGATCTAAGAATGTTCTTCAAGTCTAAATGCGATTTGACCTATTGTTTGTGCATCTTCGTGTTGGATGTGTATGTGCTTCATATGTAATGCACCTACATCTGTTGGCCTCCGCCAGGACATCATTTGTTTCTTTCATGATGACAGCTCATTCAATTTCTCCATCGTCTACAGGTTTATAGCCTCAGTGATGTCATCTGTGTAGGGTCTGTAGGGCTGCCTCAGAGAGTATTGTCTCTCTATCCAGTGATACAATGGTGGTGAGGGGGTAGATGCTATAAGCGAGGTGCACTGTTCATGTCTGTTACGTCAAAACAGGGGAAGGGCCGACGCAATGATGGATACATGTATCTGCCTTCTTCTTGATGGAGGACTCCTAGGAATTGATGGCGGACCACAAAGTCGGGGGGCTCAGTGAGAACATGGGGGGCTCAGTGAGAACATGGCTACATCTTCTGTCAGCAATGCACTGCCAATCATTGCCGCTATTACGGGGCGGTCTGGTGGAGATTTCATTCGAAACATTAAAGAGGAAACAGCTGTACTCATGGCTAATTTGGAAATGGCTACATGGGGTGACAATGTGTTTCTGGCACAACCCCTGGCTGTAGAACTTGGCCAAACATGTAGAGGCGAAGTGGCATCTGAAGACAGCAGATACAAGTCCATGGTCTTGCAGAATGATGCAGCTAAGATGACAGAGAGTGACACCGAACATCTGGGGCTTTGTGAAAAACGGGGGCCCATGTGGACTGGATATCACATGGTGTGCCTGCCAGTGGGTACATTTTTAAAGCAAGCATTTTTATTTTTTAGGGTTGTGGCAACTAGCCCAGTGTTAACACCATGCGTTTCTGTTTATGTCTACAGACTCTAACTGATAAAATGTAATGCGGGGAGGAGAGCCAAGCTCTATTAATACAAACAGAGACTATCATTATTTATTATGTTTGCTGTTCAAATCAAATTTTGCAAGTAGACACCAATAGGGTTAAAGATGATGCATCGTCTGTGACCTGGATTGAAATCCTAGCCATTCAAGGATCCACAGCGATAGAGGTGAAAACATGCTTAAAACAGCACATTTACAGATGGTGCTGCGGGCATACAATTGATAATCCCCAACAGGATGCTTATGAGTGTTGGAAATATCTTATTCTGAGAATTTGCTTTGCAAAAAATGTCACATGTTGCGCCCAAAACGTCTTGTAGAAAATATGCGCCTAAAACAGTCGTTAACTCGGCTAAGTGTTGAGAAAGGGAGTGAACGATGTGTGTCTAAAACATTGTGGGATATACAATTGGCAGATAAACCCCTCTTGAAAATGAAGCAGTTTAGACACAGGTGTCTGATGTGTCTTAGAAGTATCATAGAAAAAAATGGTTTGCAAGTGGGGAGATTAAGTATATCTAAGACAGTAGGGCAGAGCAACGCGCATGGTGCCGCGTAAACTGACCTATGAAGATTGAGAATGTGGATAATTTACATGCATTTGCGCATATTTGCAGGAAATAAAAAATTAACACCTGTGGAAAGTGATCCATTTAATGTGAAACCCGCCATTGGATGTTGGGGAGGAAGGTTAGCTCAGGGGCAATGTGTTTGTCTTGGAAGCAAGACAACGCAGTGCAGCACAGGTTCAAATCCCGATCCCGAGCATAGAAACCACTTGCTGGTATTAAGCATGTTATAAATGAAAAATAAAATACCATAAAATGTGTACAGCAATTATTGTTGGGTTTACTTAAAGGGGATCTAGGCACTATGGGCCTCATCGCGAGTCTGGTGGTAACCCTTAAATGCGGCGGTAGCGCTATTACCGCTGCATTTAAGGGTTTGTCAGATCATGGCCTTGGCGGATTTCCCCCCAGCTCAGACCTGGGGGGAAATCTGTGGCAAAATTGCCAATTTACCGCCCAATTCATGATGAGGCCCTATATCTCCAAGGGTGTTGTGTTATCTGGAAAGAACGCCACAGGAATACAGATGTGAATGTAAAAATCTTTTATGTATTGCGAACATGTGTTCCAACAGCAACCATCCACTAATGGACAACTACTGGCAAAAGCACCACAAAGGTGGTTTGAACAATTTAAGACCGCTTGTGGGACCTTTGTTGAAGCTGGAGTTGTACAACATGCAACAGCGTTTCTGATGCGCTAAAGGACACTGGCTGTTTGATAAGGAACTTTATGAATTTCTGTCAGCCGTCTTACTATTATGCATGTTTGCTTATCAACGCAGTAAATGCCAGTGGGTGTATGAAGTAATTGCTGATACTGCAGAATTTGTAGCCCAAAGGATCACTACAGCATCTGATAACCCAAGTTATTTAATGTGAATACAATTTGAGACGGATTCGCCCATGCTGGCTCGCCTGGCCTTTTTTGACATTTTAAAATACATTAAATGATGATAGACCAACCTCAGAAAAATGTGTGGGGCTAAGCCACACATATTTTGCTATGCTCACACCCCAACAAATGCATAGACCTGTGTACTCTGGACTGGACACACCTAAAGTCACTGACATATTTAGATGGAATGTGACAGCCAAGGAGGGTGCAATGTAATCGCAAGTAAGTGGGAGGACCAACCTTCCCCCCCCTTGGCCAGCCTGATTAAATGACAAAGATTCCATGGAAACGCCTTGCTGTTTTATTAGGCCCTGTAGCTGGTGGTAGTGATTATCATGCCAACAGGGGATGCTTTGCAGCATGTCTGCTAGGCTCTGCAGCAAGCCTCCTGGGTAGGGAGTGCCAGAAGGTCTCTGAACATAAAACCAATAACAAGGCAACTGCCTGCAAGACACTCCACATCTGTGGGGTATTTGCCTTAAACGACAACACAACCCCATTGAAGAAGCTGAGAGATGTGCCTCAAAGAGCATCCACTGCCGTCCGCCTTAAAGGACATTATCAAACCAGTCAAGTTCCTTGATCCGCAACAACTGCAACGCTGGCCGCTGTCAAGCCGCAGTCACTTAAACACATCTGAGATGCCTTGACCAGTGATTCAAAAACTGCAGGTCAGCCCAGAGACAACGATTCCTGACCCGAGCCACTGTGTAGGCCAGCATATAGTGGTTACAATAGCTTCACTCGCTAAACCGTCTTGCCGCCTAACACCCGCAGCTGACTCCCACCTCAAACTCTGTCACAGTAGCCTGCAAAGCACCCTGAAGCCAACTGAACCCTGTTGAGCACCAAACACACCAACAGCACAAGGTACATTGTGGTTCTGTCCCCCTGGTCCTACCCAGAAGGCCACTAGAGATATTTTAAGACCATTTTCCACCTTTGTGCTAAAGCCAAGAATCCTTAACAAACAGTTGTGGTTATTAACCATACCGACTACCCCCGTCAGTTTCCAGAGTGCATCCCATTTCCCACTTTGAAGCTGTCTGTCCTCTGCATTTATTTACAGGGTCAGTTGTATTTCGCAATGTTGTTAGACTGTCTTTTGCGACAATAATAAAGTAGATATTTGTATACAACCTTGACTGGACACTCCTTTTATTATTATAATTGTATTTTCGCTGTGTTACAACTAACCAAATTGTACGCTTGTTTATTCCAATCTGTTCGGATCCATTCTGGTGTATGTGAGGTGTGGGGCTGATTGATGGTTTAGAAACCCATATTCACCACTGGACCACTGGTACCCCAGAATTCGATTCAACAAAAAATGTGAATAAAAATGAATGGTTTAAATGTAAATAAAAATCTGTTGTTTTTAAAGCCTAGTTGTGTCTTTATGTTCAGCAGTCATGGGGTGAATATGTCCCGCATAATGCTGTAGAAAATTATGATGATAGGGATGTTGGTAGTTATGGAGGGGCTGAAAGCCTTTATCATAAGGTGAGAACCGATGGTGAGAATCTGTCAAGAAGCGCTGTTAAGATGTGGCTTTCGGAGCAGGATGCCTATGCGCTGCACAAGTCATCCTGAAAACATTTTAAATCCAAATGACCCATGGTATCTGATATCGATCAGGCAGACATTATGGATTTGTGCCAGTCCTGAGGAGTCAACAATGGTTTCCATTATATTGTAGCCATCATCGATATCCTATCAAAATAGGCCTATGTTGAGGCTTTAAAAAATAAGACTGGGAGTAGTGTAGAGATGGCTTTTCAAAGCATATTTAACAGCAGATGAGTACCCGCTAAAAACTACAGACAGAGGGCCTCATTACACGGTAGGCGTTAAGGGAATACCGTTACCGGTAACGGAATACCGGTAACTGTATTTTCCCAAGCCGATCACGACCCGGACCCACCGCTATTAGCGGACCCGTAAAGTACGGCGCCACCAATAGCAGCGTGGCCGCTTGCGCGCGAACCCCACACCGTAAATAGCGCCATGGCGCTAATAGCACGCAATCACAACCCATGCGTACACGGCAATACCGGCATCCCAAAGACCCAAAAAGCATGTACCGGCATGGCGCTAATAACAGCATCGAAAACCACACGTTAAGAGTCCTGAGCAGTGTTCCCATCTGCCCCAGGTGGACACAACCAGCACAGGTGGAGTCAATGGAGACAGCCAGCACTAAAGAGCACACCACACCCCTTCCCACAGCAAGATGGTCCCAACACCAGCAGCATGACATGGGCCTGCGTACATGACTGCAGTGCAGCACCAACAACAACAGGCAGCACCGAAGAGACGTAGGAGTAGGAGTAGGAGGAGGAGGCCGAGACTTGCGCAGCAAGCACCACCGGGGCACCCAGAAACACCACAAGGGCAGCCAACTGGAATGAAGGCGAAGATGACCATGGTATGTGTAAGGCACAACTAAATGTGCATCTGATAGAATGTGCCCATGGCACCATGCAAACACCAGATGAGCATGATGTGGATGCGGATGAGTATTGTCGAAATGGCCAGCCCGGACATGCAAGAGGCGATGGCATGGCGGGACAGGATCCGCGTCAGCATCGGAATCAGGAACAGCATCAGGAACAAAGGTGGAATATCATGCATGGAGAGACGTGCATTGTTGCCCTTGTGGCCGTCTGGAGGCCCACAAAGGGCCCTCTCCCAAAGAAATTCACACATACACAATGATGGAGACCATGCCTGTTTTTCAACTGCAGAAGAGTGTATTTTGAACATAACGTGTACAGAAAGTGCATAACCCCAACTGTGCAAACACCCTCCCCCCCTCCCCCCACAACACCCCCGAACACACCCTCCCCCCCGAACACACCCTCCCCCCCTCCCCCCACAACACCCCCGAACACACCCTCCCCCCCTCCCCCCACAACACTCCCACGTGAGTCCCAAGGCGTGAACATGTCCTTCCCCAAATGTGGCCGATATTCCTTGTTGGCCCTATTTGTCCGCTCCTTCTTCGGGTGTTTGAGATGTTGTGCGCCTGAGGTTGCGCATAGAGCGGCGTAGGGGGCTTGTCTGCCGTGAACTCCCAGAGGAGGCTGGGCCTGTTTCCTCCTGGGTAGGGAGTGGACATCTGCGCTCAATCGCATCCGCAATGCGGATCATGGCCTGCCTGAGTTGCCCCATCTCATTGCATATGCGATTGGTGCATGCCTCCATGGCCTCCCTCGTCTGGCGTGCGAATGCACCAATGTCCTCCCTCAGGTGCCCTGTCTCAACCACATGTTGACCTACCAGACCAGCCATTTCGGTCTGCCTCTGGTAGATGGCTGATAGGTCAAGTTCCACGGTGTCTGCCGGTGGAATGGCTGATGCGCCTGATGCGCCTGGATGAATAGCACTGGCATCAGGCGTAGGTTCCAGGGGGCTCCATGACACATCATGTGTGTGGGCGGGCGATCCGCCTTGGCTGAACGGACCTGGTGAAAACATTGGGGATGAGAGTAAGTGGCGTGTGGGGATGGGGCTCTGACTCAGATCCTCATTCACCGGTGCTTCCTCCGCATCGGAAAGTGGCCCAGTGGCTGCTGCCTCACCCGTAGAGCTGGTGGCAGCAGAGTGCACTCCCTCCATGCTGCCTTCAATTGATGGGAGACACACTCCTGTGGTTACCACAACAGCGGCAGGCATTGCCTCTGGCTGCGTGGCACTGCTGCTCCTGCTGCCTTTGTCCCGGTCACTACTCTTGGGTCCCCTAGAGGTTGATGCGTGGTCCCCGGTGGCATCCCTCCTGGCTTTCTTCATGGGTGTGGGAGTGGGTGCTGACGTGCGTGGCTCCTCATTTTCCGTGTGTGATCCTGCAGGGGTGATAAGAAGGGTAAATCATCATCTATGGGTCTACCTGCATCATGGCAGATGTATACGTCATGCAGTTTGATGCATTTTGGGGTCATCATTGTGGAGGCATGGAATGGGGATGTTGGCTGGCTCATGCATGATTGGCCCTGTGTTGGTGGGTATGTGATGATGCATGCATGTCTGTTTGTGGCTGGATCCACGGCATTCATATGGACACATGATTGTGGGACCCCTCACCCTTCACTGCGCATTTTTGGGTGCATACACTCACCTCCATCCGATGAAACGGCCACGCCATGCTCCGTATCGCCGACCCCCTCTATCGACTCGACTCCTATTGTGGAGGCACATATCTCCTCCCACTCCTTCATCTTCAAGGGGGACTCTGCACCACCTCCTGTGGCCATTGCCATGTTTCGGTTCACAGATAGAATGTTGCGCACACGCACCCGGAGGTCGTCCCACCTTTTGCGGCATTCCCTGACACTCCGGTTGGTGGTGCCTACCGCACTGACTTTTAGCGCAACTTCGGCCCAGATGGCCTTCTTCTTCAGGAGGGCCTCCCGCCGCATATCGTTCACAAATACCACTCCTGCATTTGCAGCAAGTGTGGTGGTCAGCATCATTAGTTCCTCATTGGTGAACTTTTCTTTGCGCTGGCGATCAGCAGTTTTTTTAAGCGCCTTCGGCATCCTCGAGCTACCCGGTGTGGTTCCTGGTCGGTGTTGCCTGGATATATGTCCTGGATGCAGTGGATGGCAATGGGTTGTGTTTTTGAAGATGGCCGCTGTGCTCTCACCCGTTCCTGTGCGACGACGTAATTTCCGGTTCCGCTTTTTAACGGTGTGGGGTAATGGCGGTGTCTGCTACTTACGGGTAGCGGGAGGGCGGAGGCGCAATCGCCGGTTTTGTGGGCGCCGGTAAGGGGCTTTTTGGGGTATTTAGCGGCAGGGCGGAACGGTCATTTACGGCATGGCGCTATGCTCGTGTCCGCGTACTGGTGATGGGACGCTATTAGCGGCCTCTTGCGAGGGCGGACACGCTATAGGCGCCATGCCGTAAAATTCCGATTTTTACCGCCTACCGTGTAATGAGGCCCAGACACTGGTAATGAGTTTTTCAATAAACCAGAACAGAGTCTTCTAAAGCAGCATGGGCGGCACCACTTCATAACAAACTCTGAAGTAAAACCCTCTATTGTAGAAGGTTTTATATGCACTTTTAAAACACGACTCTGGTGTTTCTTCATAGCTAAAAACACCCCATAGATATGCAAACGTGTTACCTGCTTTTATAAATGTTTATAACAACATGCATCTTAGATATATTAAAAATCCTCCCAATGCTGTAACACTCCACCATTTTTGTAGGTTTGGAAAAAACAGTATGGCAAAAGACTTTTTAAAAAAGAGCAAGACGCGCCCCTTAAAAAGGGACATCATGTGCGGATCTCAAAACTCAAGGCCATCTTTACAAATGGGTATGAGCAGAACTACAGTGAAAGGATCTTTATTATAGATGGAGTGGCTGTCCGGGAAGGTTTTCATATGTACAGACTAATCAATTACTTAGAGGAGGCTGTTCAAAGTCTTTATTATTGGGAGGAGATCTAGAAAGTCAGTAAAGAAAGACCAACAACAAATTTATAGAATAGAAAAAGTTAGAGCGTAAAGATTATGGAGCTAAATAGCAATATCTAGTCGAATGGTTGGGATGGCCTGACAAATTCAACAGTTGGGTGGATGCTGGGTTCCTACAGTACACAGGTGCATAGCAGGAAAGTTCATGGAGTCTACACCTTTATACATTATGCTCCCCAATAACACTTCAGTGGATACATTCCAAGAGAACAAAATATCCAACTTTACTGTGAAGCTGGCCAAACCTGTAAATTTGGAAGGACAATGGACTGTGGCGCTCACAGAAGTTCAGTAAATCCGCTTGTGGGATACTTTAGGTAGTGGGGAAGCCACATTTACCATAAAATGAATAAACCCCCTGCGACTCTCACCGGGTTGATTCAAAGTGGGGTATTACCCAGATATACACAGCCTTGTCAGAAGCATCAACATAGCCATATCGTCTATACCAGAGTATGGTGATATGATGTTATACCTAGACACGTACCAGCAGAATGTTTTGCAGGGACCAGAGGTGTCTGTCGGGTTTTTAACAACATGGAGATTGCGTAATGTTAAGGAGGCCCTGTTCACTCATAATTCAATAAAAGCCCCTTCAGAGACGGGTTGTGCAAACAGCAAAGGTTTTATTCTCAGTCAACTGGGAATCATTGCACAGGCCACAGAGTTGGTCAGGTAGCCTGGGAAATACTCAAAGCCCGCCCATTTTAAACACACTTTTAAAGAAAACCGAGTATTGCACAATCATTTTTATGCTAATCTGAACCTTGGATTTTAACATGTTCTAATTGCCATTTTACTGACTCATTGCTATATGTTGCAACCTTAAAGGTGGACAAAAATAAGTTTCCAAAAATGACATCTTCAGATTTATTAGTACACTGCTCAAGACATAAACAGACTGTCTGGTTTTCTATTGGTTAATTTCTCCACCGTAACTTTTCCGGCCAGTTATGCCATTTTCGTTTTTATGACTCACACCATTGAAAATCACATATTCTGTATTTAACTGCTGCCAACTGATCTGCACCTGTTTTCAGCTGCTCTCACAACCTTGGCTTCTCCCCAGAAACCCCCTTTTAGAGTTGCACACAGCCATTTTTCTATGTATGCTCAGCACTCTTAAACCTTCATGGGATTCTGAGGCCTAAAGCCATCTTTGATACAATGACTATCTTTTGCAAACCGATACAGCAGAAATCTATATTTTGTGTTAATGTTGTGCGTAATGTAAGCATACTTTTATGTCCTATGTTACCCTAAATAAGTGTGTCCAGTGTTACCTATTTCCAAGGTATTTGCCTTACAATAAGGGCAGCTTAGCTGCTCCAATAGATAATGTTCCTAATGTTTACAATGGTGGACAGGAAGGAGGGGTATTGGCCCCAACTACCATATTTACCTGTCTTGTCATAAAAAGAGCGGGGAGAGGTGGCTCTTCTGCAGTTTAATGGGAACCATGCTACACATTAGAAGTGCAGAAGAAGCGCAGGACATTAACTGCGCTGATATAAATGGGGTTTTACAGCTTACTGCTTTACAGCGATATAGTGGAGTATCAAAGTGTGGGGGATAGATAAGAGCCATTACTTAGAACCATAGAAATGAGAGGAAACAACAGCGATATTGTGATAGTTCAATACAGCAAACCTGATTGCGCCCGTGTGTAAAAAACATTTTTACACCATCAACATGTAGATAACAGACAGTTTGTATCATTTAAATGTGAGTAAATCTGGTTGTGGCTGCACTTCAGACTGCTATGGCTAAAAGACTAATAAAACAGTGCTACAATGGCCTTGGTGAGCAACTACGTGGACCCCAGAGCTTATATGGAATATTACCAGAACCAGGCCGGCTATGGTGGTCAGCTATATTTTAGCAGAGCCCCGTAATGTATGGAGCAGGGCTCAGCAGTATCTTTAGAAGTCTCTTCAGATGCTGATTCCCTTCCTACACTGGTGCTTCAAATTAGCTAAACAGCCTGTGAACACGGTGGCCACTAACATTGCAAAAGACATCACAGGGAGTGTGACAACGGTAGTTGCCAATCGTCTCACCAAACAGAAAAAGGAGAACCGGGACAGATCAGGCTTCATGTATACACCACGTAGGAGTGTTAAGAGGAAGAAGTCTGCATCACATCTCTACGCCCCCCTAAAACCAACCAAGAAAAGTAGCTTGAAGGCCCGACGCAGACAGCCGAGTAAGAAGAAGAACTACGGTATCCCCAAAAGACACAAGGGTAGTGAGATCTTTTAAAGGACAATGGCTTTCTTCCACGGATACTCCAGGGAGTGTGTGAAATCAGAGCTCGATCACTTCAGCGTACCTCTGACCCAGATTATCATCGAGAACAGTTTTTTCATGGATGTCTCGCCTCTGGTGGCACTATCGCCACTAGCCCCATAGAATTCTTTGTATCGTGATCGACCAACATGTTTCTGGATTTGAACAAGTTGCTGCATCTAACCTGTAAAATAACAAACAGCAACGACATTGCGGCTGCTGCATGAGTGGCCCAATCGCATACCCCATAGCTACCATGATCAACCAGGTGGACGTGACAATGGGCAATCTAATGATAACACAGAGTGATAATATGTACGCCTACAGGGCCTATATAGAGAGCATATTAAATGATGGCCCTGATTCCCTGGATAGTCAGCTCTTGGCCGGTCTCTATTACTGCAACAACGCAGGCCAGTTCAACGCCACTGCTCTGGATGGTGGAAACACAGGGCTTGTAGCCTGCCATGCCAGGACCAGTCGAATATTCGATTTAGTAGGACTTTTACACATGGACCTTTCCTTACAAAATAAACTGTTGATCAACAGCGTCGACCTTAAAGTGAAACTATCCATAAACACAGATGAATTGTGCCTCATGAGCGGGGATGTCGAACAATAAATGCTAGTCATCACATCAGTGAGTTTATTTGTTAAACGTGTGAGCATCTCCCTGACCATTAGACTAGCGCATGCAGAGGCATTGCAAATATCCAATGTAAAGTGTCTGATGGAGTGGGTAGCCCTTAAAATCTTCAACAATCCTTCCGGTAGCCGGGGGTACCAATCAAGACAACCTGTTCAAGAGACAGCTCCCAAAAATCATCATTTGGATTGTTGAAACAATTGCTGTCACCAGCACATACAATCAAAATCCCTTTGAATTCCAACACTGTAACTTGAACTATGCACCACTGCATAAGGAGTGTGTCTTGATCCTAGCAAAAGCATACACTCCTAAATTTGGAGATCCAAACATAAAATCAAGGAGTACATGGGACTGATGTCTATCACGGGGATGCACATGCCTGAAGCACCGGTTGCAATCTATTGCAAAGACTGTCCCCCTTGACTATACGCTACTGGCCTTTGATCTAAGAGCCGACAACACATCCGCGGACCATTTCAACCTCTTGAGGAGTGGGAACCTATGCGCTGACATAAAGTTTGAAAGAAAACTAACAGCCTTGCACTCTCTGCCACCATGTAGCGTTTTTGAGATCAGCGCCCAAGGCAACATATTCTTTGATATGTAATGGACACTCTACAGATAAAAGGATTTCTGCGTAACCCTAAACACACCCTGAAAACATTTCACAGTGTGTATGTCAGCGATACATGTCCCAGGTGACTACCCAGGGATCGCCCTGTTAGTCTGGTGGTGAACAATGATCTGCAAGCCCGGGGTGGAATGCACTGGATAGCTTTGTAGGTGGTGGAGGACACCCTTACATTGTTTGACAGTTTGGTATGATTTCCGCAACACCCCATATATGGCATATGTGAAAAGCATTGCAAAGTATTTACATTATACTACCGTGGCAGTCCAAGACTGTAAAGCTATTACCTGCAGACAACACTGCATATTCTTTATCAGTCAAATGTCAGAATGGAGATCGCTGTCAGCCGTTTTGAAAATATACTCAAACAATCGCAACCACCTTCTTAGGTGGTTTAACCGGACTATTTCGAAGAAAGTGACCGGAAGTCCCGCAATACAGGCAAAGTTGCATTTGCCGCCTTCTCTCTCGTTCCTTCTGTGTTAATGGTCCTTTAACACCGCCGATTTGCATAGGTTCGGATATGTCGGTACTCTTGGAGTTAGCGTGGGTTTTGATCGGTACTCGGGTTTCGTACTTGAACCGATCTGCTTTTCTATTTTGAAGTCTGTGATCAAGTTGAACCAGTCTGCGCAGACCTGGGGTGGATCTACTATTTGAGCTAGAACATCCTTAAGCTCTCCACGCAGGCCTCGATGAAACAATGTGATCCTTTTGTTTTCTGGCCATCCAGTTTCCACAACCAGTCTATTAAAGGTGGCAACGTAGGACAGAAGATCCTGATTACCTTGTCGTAAGGATAGCAGTTCGTTATCAATGGCCTGTCCTTGAGAGTGTCGAGCAAACAATCTTTCCATGCTGGCCTGGAAACCCTGAAAATTCTGGAGAATGGGATCATCCTGATTTACCAATGGAATAGACCAATCGGCAGCACTGCCACTGAGGTAAGATAGTATAAAGGCTACCTTGGTCTGGTCATTAGGGAAGGCCCCGGGTCTGCATAGAAAGTGTAAACGACATTGGTTCATAAAGACGGCATATTTCTTGGGATCCCCCGCAAAACGTTCAGGCGGGGCCAAAGGCATGTGTCCAGGTAGATTGATTTGCACCGGGTTATTCAAACCCATTGATGTGGAAGTATCTCCGGAATTAAGTAAAGGAGTGTGCCCTGCCTGGGCCTGCAATAACCTTTTGGCCAGGTCATCTGTTCTTTCCTTGGATAGGATCAGTTCTCTTTTGAGAGCGTTAGTCTCCTGGCGGGCTGAGTGCACTTCTGCCCGTAATTCCCCCAAAAGCTGGGCCAGCTGATCTGTCTCAGAAGTCTCCATAGCGCCCGGGTGGGAAATTTTGGGTAGGCTTCGCGTTCTGTCACGCTCACCTGATTCCCACGGAGGCGCAGGTCTGGCTTCGAGTGCTGATGCTTCTTCTATGGTGAAGCGCAGGACTCTGAAGATGGACTCACTGGCTCGCAGGAATATTCCCCTTTGCGTGAAAAGGGAGTATTACCTACTGACGGAATAATGCTCAAGCCTCCCACTCCCTTCCAACCCTCCACGATACCCTTCCTCGATTCCCCGTGAAGTCTCACCTTAGGGTCTGGAAGGATGAGTTCTCCTTCCTGCTTCTGATGCAGGGGCGCGTTGAAACCCAGTTACTTCACTGGATTGAGGTTTGATGGGAGTTCAAATAAGCTTGACTATTCAGGTAAGGCGCTGTAAGAGTTCTGTAGCAAGTTCAAAAGTTCAAGCTTAATAATAATGTTCATTGTCTTATTGCAGCAAGCTCTAACGCTTATGTCTTTTTCCCCTTAGGGGCCGGGGTTCGGAATGCCGCAGATATGGCGCCGACCCGAAGTGAAACGTGCAGTTCCAGTAAATGACAGGTAAGTTCTGGATGAGCGTTCGGGTAATGTCTTTGCATTCGCTCATTCAATGTCTTTGTCTTTTTTCCCCATAGGGGCCGGGGTCCGGAATGCCAGGAAGCGGCAGGCCCCACAATGAAATGGGAATGACCCAACAGGTAAGTCTTAGAAGGAAACTGAGCTTTTCCTATTCCCTTCCTTCTCTCACCTTGTGTTCTTGTCTTTTTCTCTCTAGGCTCTGGGAAGTGGCTGCGGATCCGGATGATCGCTGCTGAAGATGGAGGTGCCCAGGAAAGGTGAGTGAAATGCAGCGCTGCAGCGATCGGAGCAAAATGCTTTTAAAATGATGTCTTCCCTTTCAGGATCGTCGGTGTGAAGTCTCCGTGATGCAGCTTCAGCAGGTAAGGTCTTCTTTCTCTCCAATTCTCTCTTAGCAGGTGACCCAGGATGCTGACAGGTGTGGCTGAAGTCCAGATGCAGGAGCTGACACGGTGAGCGTCCAGCTGCGAGGAGCAGAACAACGCGAAGCGTGAGTTGCTGATCGGGCGTGGTTTAAATAGCTTTGGAAGAAGTTCCAGGTATGTATCCTTCCACCGATCAGGTATGTATCCTTCCCCGACCACACCCAGGGGAAAGTAGGTCCACAGGTAAAGTAGTTCCATTCAGGCCTCAAGAGGGCCTGGATGTAGCAGCATGGTCTGCATCAGGTAAGTGCACCTTAAAACACTTGAACACATGTCTAGCTTTATGAACCTGGCGCCTAAGGCGCCAGGACAGGGGTCCAACATGAGCCTGGCGGCTAAGGCGCCAGGACTGTGTCCAAAGGGCCCCAGCTTGGGCCCGCTGGCACTTCCCTGGGGGAAATGATGCCTGCCTCTGGGGTTGCTGGGTCGGACCTGGCTCCTTGGAGGTAGGCATCATGACACAGCCTTAACCTCTATATCCATTGTGTAGATCCTCCCAAAGCATTAACCTCTCACTCCATGGTGCAGTACATCCACAGCCTAAACCTCTCAATTCATAGTGTAATCCATCCCGCAGCCTAAACCTCTCAATACATGGTGTTGTCCATCCCGCAGCCCTAATCTCTCAATCCATGTTGTAGTTCCTCACATAGCCTTAACCTCTCACATTATGGTGTAGTCAATCCAATGGACTAAACCTCTCAATCCATGGTGTAGTCCATCCCATAGCCTTAACTTCTCAATCCATGGTGTAGTCCATCCCACAGCCTAAACCTCTCAATCCATGATGTAGTACATCCCACAGACTTAACCTCTTAGTTCACAGTGTAGTTCCCCCCAGTGCCTTAACTTCTCAATCCATGGTGTAGCCCATCCTCCAGCCTTAACCTCTCAATCCATGATGTAGTCCATCCCACAGCCTTTACCTCTCAATCCATGGTGTTGTCCATCCCACAGCCTAAACCTCTCAATCCTGAGTGTAGTCCATCCTGCAGCCTTAATGTCTCAATAGATGATATAGTCCATTCTGCAGCCTTAACTTCTCAATCCATGGTGTAGTTCCTCACTTAGACTTAAATTCTCACTCCATGGTGTAGCCCATCCCGCAGCCTAAACCTCTCAATCCATGGTGTAGTCCATCCTGCAGCCTATACCACTCAATCAATGGTGTAGTTCCTCCCAGAGCCTTAACCTCTCAATTTATGGTGTAGTCATCCTACAGCCTTAACTTCTCAATCCATGATGAGGTCAATCCCACAGTCTTAACCTCCCAATCTACGGTGTAGTTCCTCACAGATCCTTAATCTCTCAATCCATGATGTAGTCCATCCAACAACCTTAACCTCTCAATCCACAGTGTAGTTCCTCCCACAGCCTTAACCTCTCAATCAATGGTGTAGTCCATCCTGAAGCCTATACCACTCAATCCATGGTGTAGTTCCTCTCAGAGCCTTAACCTCTGAATCCATGGTGTAGTCCATCCTACAGCCAAAATTTCTCAATCCATGATGTAGTCCATCCCAGAGTCTTAACTTCCCAATCCATGGTGTAGTTCCTCCCAGAGCCTTAATATCTCAATCCATGATGTAGTCCATCCAACAGCCTTAACCTCTCAATCCACAGTGTAGTTCCTCGCACAGCTTTAACCTCTCAATCAATGGTGTAGTCCATCCCGCAGCCTCAACTGCTCAATCCATTGCGAAGTTCCTCCCACTGCCTCAACCTCTCACTACATGGTGTACTCCACCCCACAGACTAAATCTCTCAATCCATGATGTAGTCCACCCCACAGCCTTAACCTCTCAATCCATGGTGTAGTTCCTCCAGAACCTTAACCTCTCACTCCATGGTGTAGTCCATCTCATAGCCTCAACCTCTCAATCCACGGTGTAGTTCCTCCCACAGCCTATGCCTCTCAATCCATGGTGTAGTTCCTCCCAGCACCTTAACCTCTCACTCCATGGTGTAGTCCATCCTGCAGCCTTAACCTCTATATCCATTGTGTAGTTCCTCTGACAGCCTAAACCTCTCAATCCATTGTGTAGTCCATCCCGCAGTCTAAAACTCTCAATCCATGGTGTAGTCCATCCCGCAGCCTTAAATTCTCAATCCATGGTGTAGTCCATCCCGCAGCCTTAACTGCTCAATCCATTGCGAAGTTCCTCCCACTGCCTTAACCTCTCACTACATGGTGTACTCCACCCCACAGACTAAATCTCTCAATCCATGATGTAGTCCATCCCACAGCCTTAACCTCTCAATCCATGCTGTAGTTCCTCCAGAACCTTAACCTCTCACTCCATGGTGTAGTCCATCCCATAGCCTCAACCTCTCAATCCACGGTGTAGTTCCTCCCACAGCCTATACCTCCCAATCCATGGTGTAGTTCCTCCCAGCACCTTAACCTCTCACTCCATGGTGTAGTCCATCCTGCAGCCTTAACCTCTATATCCATTGTGTAGTTCCTCTCACAGCCTAAAACTCTCAATCCATTGTGTAGTCCATCCCGCAGCCTAAAACTCTCAATCCATGGTGTAGTCCATCCGGCAGCCTTAAATTCTCATTCCATGGTGTAGTCCATCCCGCAGCCTTAACTGCTCAATCCATTGCGAAGTTCCTCCCACTGCCTTAACCTCTCACTACATGGTGTATTCCACCCCACAGACTAAATCTCTCAATCCATGATGTAGTCCATCCCACATCCTTAACCTCTCACTCCATGGTGTAGTCCATCCCACAGCCTAAACCTCTCAATCCATGATGTAGTACATCCCACAGACTTAACCTCTCATTCCACAGTGTAGTTCCTCCCAGTGCCTTAACCTCTCAATCCATGATGTACTCGATCCCACAGCCTTAACCTCTTAATCCATGGTGTAGTCCATCCCGCAGCCTAAACCTCTCAATCCAGGGTGTAGTCCATCCTGCAGCCTTAACCTCTCAATCCATGGTATAGTCCATTCCGCAGCCTTAACATCTCAATCCATGGGGTAGTTCCTCACACAGCCTTAACTTCCCACTCCATGGTGTAGCCCATCCCGCAGCCTAAACCTCTCAATCCATGGTGTAGTCCATCCTGCAGCCTATACCTCTCAATTCATGGTGTAGTTCCTGCCAGTGCCTTAACCTCTCAATCCATGATGTAGTCCATCCCACAGCCTTAACCTCTCAATCCATAGTGTAGTCCATCCCACAGCCTAAACCTCTCAATCCAGGGTGTAGTCCATCCTGCAGCCTTAACCTCTCAATCCATGGTACAGTCCATTCGCAGCCTAAACCTCTCAATCCATGATGTAGTCTATCCCACAGCCCTAACCTCTCAATCCAGGGTGTAGTTACTCCCAGAGCCTTAACTTCTTAATCCATGATTTTGTCCACCCCACAGCCTTAATCTCTCAATCCACGGTGTAGTTCCTCCCAGATCCTTAACCTCTCACTCCATGGTGTAGTCCATCCGGCAGCCTAAACCTCTCAATCCATGGTGTAATCCATCCCGCAGCATTAACCTCTCAATCCATGGTGTACTCCATCCCACAGCCTAAACCTCTCAATCCATGATGTAGTCCATCCCACAGCCTTAACCTCTCAATCCATGGTGTAGTTCCTCCCAGAAACTTAACCTCTCATTCGATGGTGTAGTCCATCTCACAGCCTTAACCTCTCAATGCATGTGTCAGGGTTCCACTAGATGGTTCTGTATATGATCATAAAGAAGTTCCTCGTAAATGCAAACATTCCAGAATACACAGTAGAGGAAACGGTTCTCACTCCAAAGCGGGACGCTGTGTAACTCCTCAGAATCACGGTTTGTTTGTTTACACGCTCCCTTTCAGGAAACGTAATGGGTTGCCGTGGAGATGCTGGTGCCCTTTGCATTTGCTTAGGCTGTCAGGCCTACGACGCCACGTTGTGCATGCGGTCACCTGACCAGCATTTGAGCCGCGCCCCCATGCATAGCAGTGCTTCTGAATTTGCAAAAACTCTTAAGCTACGCATCTTGTTACTCTCTCGCCTGTTTCTTGTCTATTGCCTTTGTCTTACCTGCCCATTTTTAGACACGGAACGTCCACGGACTACATCGTCTCTTCCCACAAGTCTTACCTGCCCATTGTTAGACACGGAACATCCAGGGACTGCCTCCTCTCCTCCCACAGGTCTTACCTGCTCATTACTAGACCCGGAACGTCCACGGACTGCATCATCTCCTCCCACAAGTCTTACCTGCTCATTACTAGACCCGGAACGTCCACGGACTGCATTGCCTCATCCAACAAGTCTAACCTGCTTATTACAGACCTGGAACGGTCACTGACTGCATTTGCATCATTCTTCAAGTCTTACCCGTTAACTACTTACCTTGGAACACTCACAGACTGCTTGCTCCTCTTCACGTCTTAGCCCGCTTGCCAAAGCCATTTGGATTATTCCAGCTACAGTCATTTCTTCATCCTCCGTTTTTCTGCTTAAAGACTTTTAAGGAACATAAAGAACTGTCGCGCATCGGCGCAAGGATCAAAGAACATCAGCGCAAAGGCGCAAGGATCAAATGACTCTTTAGGCACCTTCCAGGACTACCGCCTCATTCATCAGAATTCAACTGCTGTTTTTCACCTGTCCACTCAATTGGTAAGCACATACACTTTGGTTCATGCTTTGTTCCCTTCCACTACTGTCCTTGTGGTAATTGTTGCATTTCTTGTTTTAGGGTACTCACCCATCTAGTTCGGAAGTATTCAGTCCAATTTTGAGTTTCTTGCTTGTGAGTATCTGTTCTTCATCTGATTTTGAGATAACAGTACCTCTAGCCAAATGTTAATGCTTGGTTACTCTTTCTTGCAGCCAGCTGTTTGAGTACCAGGGTGTACAAACATTTTCAGGCAATACTCACCTCAATCTGTCCTTTTGTACTCGTGAGGGGTATATTGTCAGAAAGACCAAATTGCGTTTCGACGTGTCAAGCCACCACAACTGTATTTAGGCCTTGGGCTCTAACACCATGGTGTAGTCCACCCAGCCGCCTTAACCTCTCAATTAATGATGTAGTCCATCCCATAGCCTTAACCTCTCAATCCATTGTGTAGTTCCTCCCAGGACCTTAACCTCCCACTCCATGGTGTAGTCCATCCTGTAGCCTTAGCCTCTCAATCCATTGTGTAGTTCCTCCCACAGCCTTAACCTCTCACTCCATGATGCAGTCCATCCGCAGCCTAAACCTCTGAATTCATGTTGTAGTCCATCCTGCAGCCTAAACCTCTCAATCCATGGTGTTGTCCATCCCGCAGCCTTAATCTATCAATCCATGGTGTAGTTTTACCACAGCCTTAACCTCTCATTTCGTGGTGTAGTCGTAATGCACAAGGACTGGTAAGCCGCGTTTCGAAATTGACAGCCATGTTGGAAGGATTACGGAGTTCAGACCTCGATGCATCATGGACCACGAAGTTCAGAATGGACGTAATCGGCTGTTCATTACAGAATACCTCCTCCGAAGCCCCGCACCTTTGGGTTTGCCTGGGTGGATATGATGATATCTTTGTCTTTGTATCAATCAGGGGGCATTCCTGTTTGAGAAGGGTTCCCAGGTGCGTTCACTGGGAGGATATCATTTCTATTCGACCAAATACTGGAGTTGACCTCGTCTGTACCTGGCGTCACATATCCTGGAGACCTCGAATTCAAGTTGGTTATTGACAATTACTGGAGTAGATCTTGGAGCAGTTCGAGTGGATTGTACAAATGGTTTTAACAGAGAAGTGTGAAAGACTGGATGAATCCTTTACCACAACTCTGGAAGTCGGAGTTGAAAGGCCACTGGATTAATAATTTCCTTTATGGAGAAAGGTCCGTAATACCTGGGAGCCAGTTTATTTGGTCATAAATGTCGAGGAAGGAGCTTCGAAGACAGCCAGACCATATCTCCCACTGCATAAAAAGGACTAGGCCTTCTTTTAGTGTCTGCATATTGTTTGACATCTTTTTGGGCCTTTCCCAGGTGTTCCTTGGCTTCCTTGTGTACATTGATCAGTGTTTCAATCCAGGAATCGACCGCAGGAACTGGAGTAGGATATGGAAGAACGGATGGTAAAACTGAAGGGTGAAATCATTGACTGCAAAAGAATGGACCGGTCTTGATAGCTGAATGAACCGAATTGTTGTAAGCAAATTCGGCTACAGGAATCACAAGTGACCAATCATCCTGGACTTTGGTGGTGAAGCAGCGAAGGTACTGTTCCAAGGTCTGGTTGACTCGTTCAGTTGCTCCATTGGTCTGTGGATGATACCCCGAGGACAATGCGCGGTGGATCCCCAATATCTGACATAGTTGTTTCCAAAACTGGGATATGTACTGGGGCCCTCTGTCGGAAATGATTTTGGAAGGTAGTCCATGAAGCCTGAATATATGTTCTAGAAAAATCCCAGCCAATTCAGATGAGGATGGTAGCTTTTACAAAGGTGTAAAATGAGCCATATGTGTAAACAAATCGATGGTAACCATTATGGTCATGTATCCTCTGGATGAGGGTAATTCCACGATAAAATCTGTGGCGATGATTTCCCAAGGTCTTGTTGGTATTTCTGGCTGGTGTAAGAGACCCGCTGGTCTTCTGTTATCATATTTATTCTGATTGCACACTGCACAGGATTGGACATAGGTTCTTACGTTGTCTTTCATCCTTGGCCACCAGAACTGCCTCTGTATAAGACGGAGGGTGTTGGTGATTCCACGGTGTCCTGAATGGAGGGTATCATGGCATAGATTTGTGATCTTATGTCTCAGCTCTTGTGTGGGAATAGCCAGCCGTCTTTCCTTGAATATATATCCGTCCTTCATATTCAGATTCCTTAGATTGCCTCCTTTATATTCCTTCCAAAGTTCGGAAGATGGTGTCTTGGCTCGAACATCCTACAGGAGAGTAATGGCTTGAGCAACGAACACTGTGTTAGGAAACATCTTGGGAAAGGTCTGGGCCTCATGGGGTTCATAATCAGGACGTCTGGACAAGGCATCAGCTATGAGGTTATGTGCTCCAGGAAATTGGTGGATTTGAAATTGATATTGGGCAAAAAAGAAGGCCCAGCGGGCCTGACGGCTGTTTCTGCACTCCAGGGATTGTAAGACTTGTAAGTTCCGATGGTCCGTACGGACTTGTACTGTGTGTTTGGCTCCCAGAAGGAGATGACGCCAGTCAGTGAAGGCATAACGGATGGCTAGCAACTCCTTCTCCAGGACGGAATAATGAGTTTCACTGGGATTCAAAGTATGGGAGAGGCAATGGGATGTTCCTTCTTGTCATCAAGTTCTTGTTTCAAGACTGCTCCGATGGCGTAGTCGGATGCATCAGTCTCAACTAGGAAGGATCGGTCTGTATCACGTTGAGCTAGGATGGGGGCTCGAGTGAACTCCGATTTCAATATGTCAGAAAATGCGAGTATGAATTTCCTGTAAAAGTTAGCAAGCCCCAGGAAGGATTGAATGTGTTTCACAGTGGTAGGAACGGGCCAAGGGGCGTGGCCTGCTGAGCATGGTGCGAGGACGCTGATCTCCTGAGCTCCGGCCCAGCCACGTAGTCAGATCCTGCTTTTGGTGCCAAAAACCTTTTTTCACCATCCACTCTTCAGGGCATATTTACATCGAGCGATCTGCAATACCCTACAACTTGCTCTGACGGAAATCGGACGACGAGATCCCTCTGCGATACTCCGGCCCGGCTCCCCCCCTCCCCTGGGGGAAGCACACAAGAACAGGCCAGGCTGCGTTTCTGGACCCTGCTGAGGGTGCCTCAAACCCCTCCACACCACTCATCCTTTGGTGCAGGGGTATATCAGGCGATTGCCTGCACCCGATAGCCTTGTCCGACAAAAAACGGACGATGAGGACCCACAGAGGCACTCCGGCTTCTCTCCCCCTCCTCCCTGTGGGAGGCACTTGGGACCCGGCCGGGCTGTCTGGCGTGACCCTGCCTTGGGCGCTGGAAAGACAATCAAACCACCGATTCCCGATATAGTGCTTCATCGAGCGATGCACTACACTCGACACATCAATCCGACAATGATCGGAGGACGGGGACCCGGCCCGGCTCCCCCTACCTCCCGAGGGAGACCCATAAGATGGCGCCCGCATTTCACTAACGGTCCTGCAGCGACCGAAACAGACGCACTCCTGTGGAGCCTGACTCCGACCACACACACATCTCCCTCGCCGCCCATTGTGGCCCGGAGGCACGGGGCACTTACCAAGGTGGACCAGCTAGCCCCTCCGAGACATCTGCAAGGGGTCGGGGAAGGATGAGGCGGGAGACCACGCGCCTGGCGCTAAACATCCTGGGCGCCTGGCACCGACACCCTGACGCCATACAGAGCCGGTGCGCGCCCAGCGCGAATCCATCACAGCCTCCCTATCGGACCCCCCGGACCACTCGCTTTGACCCCGACCCCGGGCACATCACGAGAGTTCTCCAGCTCCTCCTGGGTATGGAGCCCCCCACCTACGCAGGTCATTTTATTCAGCCCTTGGACTGGCAGCTAGCCACTCGGGACTGAACCCCGAGGGGTGCGGGGAACGGGCCCTACCTGACCCTTCATAAACACGTGCTCATCAGGACAGCCATTTGTAGAGCGCTAAAACCCTTCCTCCGGAACGCACACTGGAGCCACAGCAGGAATTGCCTATTACGGGTGAGACTCTCCCCCTCTAGGAGATCCAAATCCACCACACTCCTAACCCCGGATTGAACCCCACCAGAATTCTTGCTGGGTCAGACAAATTAGCCACTGCATTACTGGACACGCCTGTCCACCCTGGCCAACAGTAGGAGTCTGCGCTGGGCGGCTCCCCTAGTCCTGCCTGCTCCATAGCATCCCACGTCTCCCCAGCTCCCCACAATACATCAAAAGACCAGACCCGTGGCACAATCAATGAAACCGCCCTGGACGACTGGGGCCACAACTTTTCTTTTCCCACGGAGGTAGGGGTTTGTGGTTACTGAACCCCAGGACCTGCATCCCATTAGGCAGGGGGATCCCACGCCATAAACCAAAAAAGAGTGATCACAATCATATGCCCTGACAGGGAACTCCAGAACCTCTCTACTGTCAAGCATGCTTAAGACAATCCACAATGGCTGCAGCAAGGAACAAAGCCAAAAATGCCACTCTGGACCCTTTCATTACCTCGAAATCTCACCCCACCGCCCAGCCTATAACAAATGACCCAACAACCAGGGACACCCATGAGGTAGACGCCAGACACAATCAGGTGTTGGGGGCAATCGAGGCTCTAAGATCGTTTATAGATACGAAGATTGGCGAAGTGAAGGCCGATATCCAGTTGATAAGGCAAGATGCCCGCAATCTGACGGAACGGGTTACTATCATTGAGTCTTCCCAGCAGGACATGGCAGGTGACACGGCAGCCCTGAAAACTGAAGTCGCAGACCTCAAAAATAAGGTTTCCCTCCTAGAAGCAAGGTCCGAGGAGGCGGAGGGCCGCGCTAGGCACAGTAACATCAGAATACTAGGCATCCCAGAAGGGACGGAGACTACAGACCCGACGGCCTTCGTGGAATCACTAATACAACAAGAAATTGGGGTAGCAAATCTTTCACAGGGCTTCGCCATAGAGAGTGCCCACAGGTCGCTCCAGAAGAAACCCCCTCCAGGCTCCTACCCTCGCCCCATCATAGCGAAGGTCCTCAACTTTCGTGACCGAGAGGTGATCCTGAAATTTTCAAGAGAGGGTGGAGAAATAGAGCGGGGCAACTCAAAAATCACCATATACCCCGATTACACTCAGTCGGTCCAAAGAGCGAGGAACTCCTTTGTTCCAATTAAGGCCAGGCTCAGGAAACTAAACTTGAAATATATGCTGCTATATCCCTCGAGGCTGAAGGTAATTTATAAGGGTAGAGCAGTATTCCTAGAGACGCCGACAGCGGCTACCATGTGGATGGAACATAATAACCTGGCCGAGGTCCCCATCGAAACTAATCAAGGGAAACTTAACGAGGACAGCCAAGGATGAGGGCTACACCCCCCGACACAGGCACTAGCACCTCACGTGATACACCCGAGAACTTTTAAAACCACCACCATCAACGAAGCAAAACTACCAAAGGAGAATGCTGAATGACTACGGGGCTCACCAGACCCCCCACACATGCACACGGACCACGACCCCACGAAATCCAAGTACCGACCAGTTTTCGGCACACACCTACTCGCGCCAGACACCCGGATTGGGTCAGACAGCGCGAGAGCACCTGAGCACTCCACTT
Organism: Ambystoma mexicanum; assembly: GCF_040938575.1. Classification (NCBI taxonomy): domain Eukaryota; kingdom Metazoa; phylum Chordata; class Amphibia; order Caudata; family Ambystomatidae; genus Ambystoma; species Ambystoma mexicanum. The sequence continues at coordinate 732,746,983 of NC_090939.1, read as the reverse complement.
CTGTGACAGTAGCTGGGTGCACCAGTTATAATTGTTCTACACAAGTTGTTATTTTTTTGACGGCCCTAACTCTGAGGACCTTTAACCAACCTGAAATGAACCCGGAACTAAACACTGGAGTGGACCACTCCACACAAACAGATCTAGGCAAAGCTCATAACAACATATCATTGAGCCGCAGCGAAAGCAGGGACCCCCCCTTGGCAATTAATACAATCATGCAATGGCATCAAAACTCAGGGTGATCACATGGAACGTCAGAGGGATGGGATCCTACCTCCGAAGAAACCGAATACACTCCTACCTGAAGAGAAAGAAGGTATCATTTGCCCTCCTACAGGAAACACACCTCTCTTCTGACTCTGCAGACAAACTATCAAACTACTGGGGAGGTCAAGGTAACGGCTCATCATACTCGAAGTACGCAAGAGGAGTATACACATGGGTGAGCCCAGGCATACCATTTCAACAGATGGGGGTAGAATCAGATAATGAGGGCAGATACCTGCTGGTTTGGGGTATGCTGGAGAACACTCAAATATGCATAATAAACTCATATTTCCCCCAACATGCCATACCTTCCTACCTTAAGAAGTTATGCGCCAAAGTCATGCTCCACAGAGAATACACCCTTATATGGGGAGGCGATTTCAATTGCGTTATGAATGTAGGAATGGACAGATCCGCCACTCCACGAATACAAAATAATCTTCCCACACAGGCCCTACAAAGAGCGGTTGAGGACTTACATCTGATAGACATCTGGCGAGACCTTCACCCGATGACTGATCCTACTCATTCTATTCGGCCCCTCACAATTTACACACCAGGATAGACTACCTCTTTAAAAATGATGAACTAACCCCACAGGTCGAGTCAGCGGATTACCTGGGCAGATCAATCTCGGATCACTCCCCACTAATGATACAACTCTGCCTACGGCCCTCCCCGACCTCCCATCCCAATGTGGCGAATGCCAGCAGAATCATTAACCGCCCGCGTTCAAGGAGACCTTGGCCGAGAAACTAGAAGAGTACATTGAGATTAACAAGGGATTGGTGGAAAAGTGGAGCACTCTTTGGGAAGCTATGAAGGTGGTGACAAGGGGAGTGGTGATCGCTGAGGCAGGCGGGATCAGGAGGCAACTGAGAAAGGAATTAGAGGCTGAGGAGGAAAAGATCAGGCAACTCGAAAACAACCCCTCTCCCACAATCGAGAAGAAAAACGAGCTGAGGGAGATCAGGGAGGAATGCAGAATCGCATGGGATAGGCTCTCGAAATTCGACTACTCCACTCGCACCATGAAAGCTCATAAAGAAGCGGACAAACCGGGTAGGATTTTAGCCTCGTTATGTAGAAAGGAACACCCAAAGCTGGCCCTCAATGAGATCCAAGATGACAAGGGCATAGTCCACAGAACACAACAAGGAATAAATGATGTTTTTTCCGATTTCTATGAGGAACTCTATACCCACAGCGACCGAGTACCCGAGGCAGACATAAGAGACACCTTGGCAGAAGTTGACCTCCCTACACTGAACCAGGAACAAAGAGACATACTGGGACAAACCATCACGATCGAAGACATCTCTGAGGCGATACGCTCTCTTTCCACGAGTAAGATGCCTGGAACCGATGGCCTTAGCCCAGAGTTCTACAAGGTATACAAGGAGATCTTGTCCCCCATACTGCATGAAGTCTATGCAGAGGCATTTGAGACTGGAACACTATCAGGTACCATGAGAGAAACCCTCATAGTGCCAATGCTCAAACCTGGCAAACCACCTGCAAAATGTGACTCGTATTGCCCGTTGGCGCTCCTGAACTACGACAGCAACATTTTAACAACCATTTTGGCCAAGAGGCTCGCAAGGGTAATAGGTTCATTAGTACACGTGGATCAGAGCGGCTTTGTACCAGGGCGCAACACCACAGCCAACCTGAGAAGGCTCCAGCACCTAATGGCACAAACAGAGGAATGCAGAGAGGACCTGGCGGTTCTCTCACTAGATGCCATTAAGGCCTTTAATTCAATTTTCTGGGAGTGGCTGATTGAGACCCTGAGGGAGTTTGGACTTGGTGAACACTTTATCAGATGGGTCAAGGTACTAAACAACAACCCGGAGGCAAGGGTAAAAACAGGGGGCTTGGTATCGGGGGCCTGGGCTATTCAGAGAGGGACCAGACAGGGATGCCCGCTTTCTCCAATGTTATATATCCTAGGCCTGGAGTCAGTAGCAATTTATTTTAGGAAACAGCTTTTTGACGCAGGCATCAACATCAGCGGAACAGACAACATCATCTCCCTTTACGCCGACGATATTCTACTATATCTTTGAGACCCTCAAAAAAATGCTCCCACAGCCCTAGACATCCTGGATAACTTTGCAAAATACACAGGGATAAAGTTCAGCCGGCAGAAATCATGTGCCTTCCCTTTAGCTGGACTCAGGGGAAAGAGCATAGAAGAACTCCCTAAGATCGGGATACAATGGCAAGTGGAGGCCTTCCGTTACCTGGGCCTTACCATCAAGGACACACCAACCTCCACTCACGAATGCAACACAGAGGCCGCAGTGTCAGGGATACGCAGATCCATCAAATTCTGGCTGAAACTACCACTCTCAGTGATGGGCAGAGTGGCAATATCTAAAATGATTATACTGCCTAGATTCCTCTATTATTTCACCAATATAACATACTATATCCCCCCATCCTTCTTCAGAAAGCTGGAATCCATAATTAAAGACTTCCTCTGGGGGAGGACCAGGCACAGACTCACATTAAACATCCTCACATTGCCCTATGCCACTGGGGGCATCCAGGTACCCGACTTCCAAGGATATTATCTAGCGGCACAATTGTCCCGTGTGGCCAAATGGCTAAGTGACGAACCCACAGCCGAGACGAACCTCTTCAGCCAATTAACCTCACCCATGCATCCAAAGGAACTGATATGGAACACCAAAATTGGGACTCCTAACCCGCCCATGATTGTACAAGTGGGGCGACAGGTGTGGAAAAAGGTCACCGCTATAATTGGGCTACAACACTCATACTCTCCGGAGATCCCCATCCTAGCAGACGTATGCAAGACCCCCAGCAACCTTACTACAATGAGGAGATGGGAGGACTATGGCTTCTACACGTGGGGAGACATGTTCGATGAGGGGCTATTCAGGGACTTTGAATCACTTCAGGCGAAAGACGGACTCTCCCCGGGACAATTCTTATGGTACCAAAAGGTGAAGCTTATCGCCAAGGAAACATTGAATATGTGGCCTGAGGAGCCTGAAACACACGCCCTCATACTGGAGATATACGGTGTTAGCATGGCTGGAAACCGACCTCGAGATTATACACCCAGATAAACGATAGACCCAACCCAAGGAGTGCACGCCTGAAAGAGAGATGGGAGACCGACCTGGGACTGGAAATTGCAGAAGGGGAATAGTCAAGAGCCTTATCATACCCTAAAGAGGTCTCTAGGAATGCTAGATTCAGGCTAATTCAGCTAAATGTCTTAAACAGGGCCTATATGACCCCACACAGAATTTCCACATTTAACGACAGTTCCAGCCCGTCATGTCCATGGTGCCCCTCGGACCATGCCGACATGATCCACATGTTTTGGACATGCCCCAAATCACAGAAACTCTGGTTCGCCGCTGAACAGATCTGTAGGAAAGCTGGTCTGTAGGTATACGAATGGACACCTAAAGAGTGCCTCTTGGGCACCCACCCGAGACTGAGTAAAATCAAACACCTGGTGAAGCTAATGGACATAGCATGTGTGCTCACAAAAAGAACGATTGCCATGGCCTGGAAATCGCCACGAGGCCCCAGGTACGAACCCTGGATCAGGGAGATGGAAAGATGGACAACAGCTGAAACCAGAGCCTGGGAGGAGGGGAACAACCGGGGTGGGGAAGACCCGAGCACTACGCTAGAGGCCTGGAAGGCACTTCTAAGAGACATGATCTTCTCAACAAGCTACAAACCCCCCTGAATTTATCCCTCGCGCTGAACATGACAGCTCAACCCACAAACTGCAGCATTAACTCCACACTCACTCCACCTCCCCGACCCCCGGAGAACAAACGGAGCCCAACAAAGTAGAGGTTGAGATCCGACTACAAAGCTTGGGGCCAGGTAACTCAGAGGACAAAAGGGCAGTCAAGTTATTACTGTTATCCGTTTATCTGTTTATTGTTCAAAGTTGCTTATGCTTATATGGCACAGGAGTAATGTAACACAGGCTCTGGCCATCATCATGAATGTAATGAATATGTATCTAAAGTAAATGCCAATAAAAACATTTAAAAATAAACAGTGGTAGGAACGGGTCAAGATGGGATGGAATCAACCTTGGAAGAATCCATTCCGATACCTTTGGGGCTAAGAACAAAATCCAAGGTAGTGAACGGTTGATACATGGAAAAGACATTTTCCAGGTTTGGCCAGGAGCTTATGTTCACGTAAACGCTGTAAAACTGCCTTAACGTGTTCTTGGTGTTTCCGTGGTTCCTTGGAGTAAATCAGTATGTCGTCTAGGTATACAATGTTGAAAAGGAACAACATGTCAGAAAAAACCCGATCCATGAAACATTGGAATACAGTGGGGGCATTAGCAAGTCCAAAGGGCATTACCAGATACTCAAAGTGGCCAAAGGGAGTTCTGAAGGCTGTTTTCCACTCATTGCCTTCTTTTATACGAATGAGATGGTAGGCACCCCTGAGATTGAGATAAGTGAAGATGACTGCACCCCTCACTGCCTCCAGGATGTCCGAAATAAGAGGTAATGGGTAACTGTCCTTGAGGGTGCATTGATTGAGGCCACAGTAATCCAAACATGGTCTAAGCTCCATGGAGTCTTTCTTAGGAACGAAGAAGAGAGAAGCACCCGCTGGGGACTTGGAAGGTTGAATAGTTCCATTTGTTAAGTTGGTGTCCAAATATTCTCGGAGGGCCCTCTTTTCCGGCTCGGACAAAATGAACATTCTTCCAAAGGGAATCACCGCTGAAGGCTCAGTATCAATGGCACAATCCTCAGGTCTGTGAGGTGGGAGAGATTGAACAATGGCTGTTGAAAACACATCTGAGTATGTTTGGTAAGCTTGGGGAATCTGGATGATGTTGGAGACAGTTACTGAGGATTGCACAAGATTGTTCTGTCCTGGAGAGTTCATGGAAGGAATTGATGAGGAGCAGACATCTTTCCCCCGAAATTGTGCTCCATTTAGGATCGGGAGCTGGCATTTCCCAAACGCCGAGGCAGCGTTATAGGACACTTTCTTACAAGGTGTTTATCAGAGGCACAATACATGCACAGTCCTGTATTAATCCGACGGATCCTTTCTTGGGGGGAAATTGGTCCTCGGAAGGCGCCTAGTTGCATGGGTTCTAGATCTGAGGCTTGTGATGCAGCAGTTTTTTTTTTGTAGGGGTGGTCTGTGGCTGCCTTTGGGGATGTTGACTTAGATTTTCTTTTCTCTGCCTTTCTTTCCTGGATCCGGAAATCAATCTGTAGGGAGAGGTCCATGAGAGCTTGGAAGGAGCTTGGGCGAGCTACCCAAGCTAATTCATCCGTTATCTCATCATTCAGACCTCTTCGAAAGAGGGTGAAGCTGGCTTCTTGGGACCAATCGGCTTCTTTTACTAGTTGTTTAAAGCGAGTCACATTTGTGAGCATATCCTGGGACCCTTGTTGGAAATCAAGCAGTCTTTCTTGTGCACTGCAAACGAGTTCTGGGTGATCAAACATGGCCTTGAGTGCTTCCACAAACCCATCGTAATCATCCAGGAGTGCATCACCCGCACTGACTAAGGGAGTTGCTCAGGTTAAGGCATTGCCTGTGAGATGTGATATCATAAATCCCACCTTTGCTCTTGGGGTGGAAAAATAGTACGGTTTGAAGGTAAAATGTACCAAGCAAGAATCAAGGAAGGCACGGAGGGTTTTTGATAAGCCATCCTATTTGTCCACTGCTCCACCCAACAAGACACTTTCTTTGGCTGCAGAGTCGCGAGATAAGACTAACTGCTTTAATGCCGCGTTCTCAGCCTTGAGGTTCTAGACTTCAGTGGTTAATTCCTGCATACCTCGCATGAGGTCTTGAACTGCGGCTTCCATATCTGTCTTTGTATCAGGTTTGAGGCATCTCAATCTGTCACAAGTCTCTCCCCTTCTCACCTGTTTCTCTTTACTTGCGACCTTCTTGGAAGTGACTTCCTTCTTTAGAAATGTCCGGGATTTAAACAGGCCCGTGTGCCGGTCTTTGGATTCCAGCGTGAGGTTTACAAATGTCCTACGCTGGGTAGCGTTCAAACATCCTGGACCGGGAACCAGGAAGGGAACAGTGTCCTGACTCGGAGGTACGGAAACGTCGTAGGACCGAGCACAGAAAGGATCCAGGAATGAAGGACGGAAATAGGTAGGGAAAGGAAAGGGAAAGAACAGGAAATATAATCAGGAAGATGGGAACAAGGACTCGGAAGGGAGCACCGAGCGGTCTCCGGCAACACACGTCTGACTACTCCAAGCAGTAGCGTTGAGACGCACAGAGCCTCGGGGCATGGCTGTTTAGTAGGAAGTTGAACGTCACGCGCAAGGGCTTGTAAGCCGTGTTTTGAAATTGACGGCCATGTTGGAAGGATCGCGGAGTTCAGACCTCGATGCATCATGGACCACAAAGTCCAGAATGGACGTAATCGGCGGTTCATGACACCCGCAGCCTAAACCTCTCAATCCATGGTGTAGTCCATCCTGCAGCCTAAAACTCTAAATCCACGATGTAGTCCATACCACAGCCTAAACCTCTCAATTCATGATGTAGTACATCCCGCAGTCTTAACTTCTCAATCCATGTGGTAGTTCCTCCCACAGCCTTAACCTCTCACTTCATGGTGTAGTCAATCCCACGCCTAAACCTCTCAATCCATGGTGTAGTCCATCCCACAGGCTAAAACTCTCAATTCATGGTGTAGTCCATCGTATGGCCTTAACCTCTCAATCCATGAAGTAGTCCATTCTGCAGCCTAAAACTCTCAATCCATGGTGTTGTCCATCCCGCAGCCTTAACTTCTCAATCCATGGCGTAGTCCATCCCAAAGCCTAAACCTCTCAATCCATGATGTAGTACATTCCACAGATTTAACCTCTCAATCTACAGTGTAGTTCCTCCCAGTGCCTTAACCTCTCAATCCATGGTGTAGTCCATCCTGCACCCTAAACCTCTCAATACATGGTGTTGTACATCCCGCAGCCTTAATCTCTCAATCCATGATGTAGTTCCTCCCACAGCCTTAACCTCTCTCTTCATGGTGTAGTCAATCCCACGCCTAAACCTCTCAATCCATGGTGTAGTCCATCTCGCAGCCTAAAACTCTCAATCCATTGTAGTCCATCCTGCAGCCCTAACCTCTCAATCCATGGTGTAGTCCATCCTATAGCCTAAACCTCTCAATCCATGAATAAGTATATCCCACAGACTTGACCTCTCAATTCACAGTGTAGTTCCTCCCAGTGCTAAACCTCTCAATCCATGATGTAGTTCCTCCCACAGCCTTAACCTCTCACTTCATGGTGCAGTCAATCCCACGCCTAAACCTCTCAATCCATGGTGTAGTCCATCCCACAGCCTAAAACTCTCAATCCATGGTGTAGTCCATCCTGCAGCCCTAACCTCTCAATCCATGGTGTAGTCCATCCCGCAGCTAAACCTCTCAATCAATGGTGTAGTCCATCCCGCAGCCTAAAACTCTCAATCCATGGTGTAGTCCATCCTGCAGCCCTAACCTCTCAATCCATGCTGTAGTCCATCCCGCAGCCTAAACCTCTCAATCCATGGTGTAGTCCATCCCGCAGCCTTAAACTCTCAATCCATGGTATAGTCCATTCCGCAGTCTTAACCTCTCAATCCATGTAGTCCATCCGACTGCCTTAACCTCTCAATCCACTGTGTAGTTTCTCCCAGAGCCTTAACATCTCAATCCATGATGTAGTCCACCCCATAGCCTTAACCTCTCAATCCATAGTGACATTCATCCCACAGCCTTAACCTCTCAATGCATGGCGTAGTCCATCCTGTAGCCTCAAACTCTCACTCCATGGTGTAGTTCCTCCCACAGATTTTGCCTCTCAATCCTTGACAAACCGAGCCATTGCACCATGCACTACGGCATTGATACACAATGTCCAACACACTAATCTTCCACTGTTAAAGGAGAGCCCTGTCACTAACATGGTATTGGTTGATTTTAACGTGGGTGATAAACTGAAGGGGATGGAGGCTGTGGACTGACAGGGACTCTACCATTAAGGTAAAACAGCCCATTCCTCCCCCTCAGTCACTCAGGGTTGTTTCATGGAATATTGCTGGCCTTGCCCCCATGATTGAGGATTTGGAATGGCAATCCTTCATGGTAGTACATACCATCTTCTGTTTTCAGGACACTTGGTGATGTGAAGCAACCCATGAATTGGGAGCAGAATGTCTCCAGAGGATAGCTCTGTGGAAACGTGCTCGCCTAGGAAGCAAAACGACACAGGTTCGATCCCCGGGTCTGTGCTTAGAAACCTCCAGGTATTAAGCGCATATCATATAAATGTGAACGATCACAATATTCAGTGGTTATCACTCAGAGTCCAGGGACTATTACATCCCACGTATTGAATATTTATAATATTATCATTGAGCCCACAAGAGATGACCCTACCTGGTGGGCGCTCAATGATCCATTTTCTATCCCCAAGGGCAAATGTTTAATGTAGGACTTCCAACAAGCCAGATAATCTCTAGCAAAATCCATCATGAGCGTAAAGCAAGGACGTTCCCATTGCCACTCTCTACAAATGATGGGTCTAATTAAAGTCACTGGAAGTAGACTCTTCTATTAGTTAACGCAGGCTTCTGCCACTTGAACGGTGTCCGATATTTACAGCCTATGATAATTATCAAATGAGGTAAAGCTTTTGTATGTAGGTAATTACCTCCACACAAAAGCAGGTGTTGGTAATGAAACCTGTTCATTGGCAGTGCGCTAAAATATCTGGTAGTGGTAAATGCTTGATGTACCTTTCTCAAAACCTGGATTTCTGTCCCACCTTCATCTCCAACTGACCAGCTTCACACAGTACATGGAACAAGAGATCTAAGATGCCAGAACGCCTGTTTTTTACTGGATGAGAATCTGAGCTAGAGAATCTGAAGTCATGTGTATATGCATCGCATTAACTGGGTTGATGGGATGGTAGGTTGAAATAAGCTTCTATCGTTCAAACATCTTAAACGGTGTCTGTTTCATCTACAATTCTCAAAATATTGGCTTGTTCCACCCAACATTACTCCAGAGATGAGATAGTGGTGAAGCATGCCTATTGGAATTTAATCAGTGGAATGAGCACCGATAGCTTTCTCTCACCTCGTCTGACAATGACCATGATTAAATCTGCAGAGCTGGTGCTGAGCTGGTGCAGTCTCAGCAGTCCAGTCTGTTTTCCTGGGCTATTATGTTGAGAGGAGGAGCTGCATTTCCCTTCAAAAACCCCATTGCAACGCAGAGCGGGCTCGGAGCTGGTGCTGAGGTGGTGCAGTCTCAGCAGCCTCCAGCTGAATCCAGCTCCCTGCTCCAGACACTGTGGAAATGCCATCTGCTGGTCCCATCACTGGACAGAAACTCCAGCAGCTAAGTGTGGACACCTGGCTAACCAACTCTGAAGAGGTAAGAGACGTGCCTTCGGTTTCAAATTCTACAATAGAAAACTGGCATACCGTTTCCATCTGTAATACCTCCAAAATTGTGTCTCAAACTATGCCTGAGGTACATAACATCTACAACACCAATGAACATGCTGTTGAGTTTACTAACAGGCATACAAGCCCAAATGAAGATCCCTGTCCATGTATTACACCTTATACGACTCCTGCTAGTCATGAGAGTCACACAATGGAGGAAGAAGCTATTCATACAGAAACGGAGATGGAAGCTTTTGAAAACTTCAAAAGAAAACAATGCAAGAGCTTCAATCTGCACATAAAATTTACATCCAGCCCTATGACATTGGTGTGGGCTACGCCTTTGATTTTGGCCTGGCCCGCCCGACCCAGAAATGATCCTTTATCGTTAATAATATCTGATGCGAACGAGCAAATTCAAAATCTAAAAACAACGAAAACAGGCATGGAACAACTCACCCTCTGTAATGGTGGCGTCGGGTCAGATGGCCCGGCGAGCGGAGGCGCTGATTGTGTGCCTGTTGCATCTGAATGCCTCCCTGACAGAGGTGACATGGGTGGGAGTGGCTTGCCAGTCCTGATTCATGTTGTGGTGCCTGACCGCGTACCGAGCCATGCTCATGCCTCTGACCACCCAGACTGAATGTTGGGGCGGAGCTTCCAGAATGCACTTAAAGCGAAAGCGAAAGCAAGGGGTTCAACACTGACCTCATGTGCGCTCAATGTATCAGGGTGCTGATCAAAAGTCCCCACATCTTGAACCTGATGTGTAATATTCGGCAGGGAACAGCTCACTAGAACAAGTAATTGCTATTCCAAGCTCACCCCCTAACATGGATTCATTTAAGAATGGAAAAGAAGTCTATCTTCCCTACTCTCACTGACTTGAAAGGCATGATCCAAAAAGTGAACAAGTGCAGGGGTCTCCCCCAGCAATGAGGCTTGCACGTGATATTGCTGGAATTAAAACACGGTTGTCCCTTTATTCTAAGACCTTTGCTGACAACAAGAATGTCAATAAAGCTTCCTCTCAAAAAATTGTGACATCGGAACTGAAAGATGGAAGGGATGATACAGTTGTGACACAGTCAATGAGCAGTACCATAGCCAACAAGGACATCGAGATGCGAACAGGTTGCAGTTTAATGAAGAATTTTCTGAATCCGCTGAATCACAGGGAAATGAGAAAGCTGAGGATGCCAATAGAGCATATCGCCCAGATCGATCATTACATACTTGTGGACACATGTCTGGAAATAATCTAGACACTCCACATGACGGCTACCAGGTCAATATAACGGCTAGCTGCAAAACAGTATTTTACCCATCCTATGCAACTCCATGACCCCTTTCATCAAGCTTTTTGAGGCCATTCATGACATTCTTAAAGATCAGGCAATGCTAATAGCCATGTCACACACAAAACTAATATAGGTCATGATTACTGGCCAGAGGGTCTCCTTCAAACCCTTACCCCCATTAGGGACAAGTGTAGGTAGATGGGGAGATCAGGTAGGGACCAAGTGGGTAAGAGCCTGGCATTCAAGACACTCACAGCAATCACTATGAATAGACACCCCTATCTCTCAGAGCAACAGCATACTAGTTTCCTAGTTGTTGCATCACTTCCTGACACTCCAATATGGACACTGAAGAACATCCTGGCATCCAGGAAGTTACAAGGCATTCTAGTGTTTGGGCATGTCTACTGGCTATAAAAGTCACACCCGAAGAGCAGCTCGAGGTTCATGTGTTTCCTGTAAGCTCCAGAGCACATGCTTACCGCCGCTGCCTGGTTCTCAGTCTTCAGCCTACGGCCCGCCTCGGGTATCCTGTTAGGAAAGAGAAAGACATTAGTCGCTGCAGCAGAAACCTCTGATCTTCATTACGTGCAGCTACGATCCGCCTTAGGAAACCTGCAAAGAAAGAGAAAAGACATTAGTTTCTTCCGCTATCTACATTTACCGCAGTAGCTACAGGCCAGTGCTGTGAACTGACACTTAGAACCGCGGCAGAACGTAAACACCAGAATCGCTCAGTGAGGAAGCTGGGCAGTTACGAACATTGAGACTTTTACTTACCTGAACTTACCTGCGAACTTGCCTGAACTGGAGGCCCAGTGCATACTGAAACTGGGTAACACGAACTCTTGGAGCGAAGGCAGCGCATTGAGCAGCAGCTTCCAGGAAATATCACCCCTGCAAGAGCAGGATGGAGGGTGCACCACATTAAACACACAGGTGAGGCACGCACCAGGGCACTTAGACATCCTCAGTGGGTTGGGGAGGTGAAGGAGGGCAGTAATCCCTTTGAGTTTACCCCTAACTATTCACTCTTTTGGCAGGCCAGACTTCCACTACCAGAGGGAGGTGTAGAACAGGAAAAGGACCGGGGGACTCCATTGCAGAGACCCAGGTAAGCGTGACACATATCTGGAAGCTCTAGTAAATAAGGTTGACGTGAGATTGGATCAGGAAGCCGAGAAGTCCCTTATGTAGCAAAACAGACTTTGTGACATGGCCAGGAGGGAAGAATTGGACAAAGGCACCTTAATGACAGCAATTTTCGAAAATTGCAAATGGATGCGCCAATTATCAAAATCACAACCAATAGATAATTTGCATCCTAATGACATGGTTCATAATTCATCAAGGCTGCCAAATCAATATATGCATAAGAACAATGAACAACATGATGCTGTCAGGTCCAGCAATACACTGAAAAGACTAATGAAAGATCAGTCCACAGAAACTAGAAAAGGACTGCCACTAAATGTAACCCTTTAAGGATCAAAACGCTTGTCCAAACACGGAAAATAGACAACCCTATACTTGTAAACTCACAAGATGAACTGAGTGAAACACTAATAATGGGAGAAACAACTAACCCACCTAATGCATCCGCTATTACTGCTCCACAGAGAAATCTGCTGCCTTTTAAAATATTTCAAAAGAATTACAGCGTAAAGGGACCTACAACTGCTCTGACAGTGGCAGGGCAAACTGGGCGAAAAATCCCAGCGAATGGTTCGCAGACAAAAAAGCCCAAGAATGAATGTTTTGTACAGAAACCTAAGACCAATGGATCTAGGGCGCTTCTACGAAATATAAGAATATCGCCAACTGAACTGAACAGAAACCCAAAGATGGGTGAAACTGAGACTGCTTGACTCAGAAAATCCAAAATGCCAGTGATTACAATTTACTACAGGAGCTAAATGTGTGAACAACTCACAGAGAGAGTATCTTACACCGGATCAAGTTGATCCAAACAACATGTCATTCACTGGAAGTGAAATGGGTGAAAATTACAAAGGCATCCCTGAATTGTTGGATGAATTTGCAATTCAGGAAAATAAGGAAATCATACTTAACACTGAGGAATCAAATCTAAATAACTCATTAATCTCCACAAGAAATAAAGTGCGTAGAGATGTGCTGGGCCTGCCTAGATAGGAATACTTAACCTCGGATCGTGCTCCCACTATGAATAAGCAGACTTTCTTCACGTTGGAGCAAAAACGATCCAAATCGCTGATAAACGACAACACTTGTTCACCCAGTGTTAACCAAAGAAATAATCAACATATTGTCGAAGACTCAAGACCCAAACCAAAAATAGAGTATAGGGTTTCTGCATTGAACTTGATCTCAATTGAAAGGATCCTTCACTCGGGTGATGGCTTAATATTAAATCGGAAAAATGTGGTGAAACTCTTACATCACTGCCCCAAAATCTGGTACATTATGTCTGATGATATTAAGATCAATCAATTCACGAATGAAAAGCGCACTGATTGGGTGTTACTGCACCTGAGATCTCATTTAATTACACAAAGCCTAATGGAATCAGTAACCAACGTCCTACCTTTGGGTTTTGGGATAAGAAATCATGAAAGAACTCAGAATGAGAATCATAGTAGAAAATGCACAGATGAGCCAACAATGCCAAAAGTTAAACAGTGATCTTCCCAGGAAATAAGATCACCATCTCTAACACATGAAACTGACTGGAAACAGGAAATGAGAGAGCATCCGTCTATGCAGATCCAAGTTAACATTGGGAATGAAACTTTGTCTAAAGAATTGGACAATCAGAAGGAGAGATCTCAACAGATTAACCAAGAGTCTGAATGGAGCTGGGTCACCTCAGCCTTAGCGAGACAGACGGAAGGCTAGAGCCATGAGGAAGCGGTGAGGATAGGCCTGAGCATGAGCTCATGGAATTCCGTGGTCTTCTATCATCTCTTCAACAATGAAACATTAGGCCTTAAGATGTATGATATCATCTGCATCCAGGAATCGTGGCTCAGACAAACACCTACATGTGATGAGTATTCCTGCTATTTAAACCCTGCAAAAAAAGGATTGTTTGGCCAACCCTTCTCTGCCCGCCTCCCACTCATTCGGATTGGTTCGGGCTTAGTGGTCCAAAAAGCCAGAAACTTAAACCTCTTCTGCCAAATCCTCATAATTAACAACACGAGGGAGATGTGCCCTGAGCTACAAACATTAATCATCTTTAATCAGTGGTCAAAGTGGTGGGGAGTGGTTGGGAGTGGTGCACCTCTACTTTTATTATTAAGCTTAACTGTTCCTATACTTTTATTTTAAAAAGAAACTGTGGAACAGTTTCATTTAAAAATAAAAGTTTAACAAGAAGTTAAAACTTGCACTTCAGTACACTGCACATCGGGGGTAGGAGGGAGGGGTGCCTTTAATCTTTAGCATATCCCTTAAGAGGTGCGAATGGTTGCCGATTAGAAAGGGGAGGGTACGCTCATTGTCCCACACAGCTGCATGCTGTGTGGGACAATGAATGACATTAATGGGGGTCATTTAAAATGCATTTTGCATTTTCTTTCACTGTGCTTCTTTCAGCCTTTACACAGTGGTGGGGGAGAATTGAGGAAAGGCGGGACCCAGGTATGGTGTTTGTATTGGGTGTGGGAGCGGGCGTGGTGATGGGGTTTGTGTTGGGGGGGGCCAGCAGTTAATATAGTTCCACTACTTCTTTTTGTACACCTCGACCACTGTCTTTAATGTATATTGGAGCACAAAAGGGAGTAACTTTAAAAAGTTTCTAATGCAGTCATGAATGAACTTGACATAATCACTCAGTATCAGAAATTATCCATAATTCTATGTGGAGATTTGAATATGAAGCTACTTGATTCAGAAGGAGGCGTCTTAGACAAAGGTTATTTAGACCGACACGCATATGAATGGACAGAATGCATCAAAGCTAGAAGCTTACATCTATTAAATGATCAGACCAAAGGGGATATTCCCGGGTGCTTCACCTAGTCGAACCCACAAACAAAAAGGTTTCTAGATTACATTTTTTATTTCAGGAAATCTTCTTAAATCAATATCGCAATTCTGCATAAAACGATGATAACCAGTGATCATGAGATCAGTGCCAAAAATAAGTAACTCTGTCAAAGTCACGCAAGGGCGCAACTGTTTTAGAATAAAAGCCGGCGATATTGAACAAATCACAGATCTACTGAATAAAGCTCAAAACACCTCAACTAGTAGAATCTATTGGATTATTATCAAACTTCAAAGAATCTGCAAAAAGATGAGAGAAACCTTAATTTGAACCTTATATAATAGCTTAATCGTGGAAGCCAAAAGAAAACTACGATCAGACCTGAGGATCATCAGGAAAAATCAGGACCCAAATATGTCAACGGTTCGAAAATCAAGAAAGCAAAAATTCCGAAATTGGCTAATAGCGACTAAGTCGCTCAGAACGCAAGAGGATGCGGAGACTAAGTTGAAGACTCTCACGAGGCAAAATACAAGATTCTTATGGGAGTTGCTTAACAATAATGGGAAGTTCCGAAAAAGTGTACTCACTTTGAATGTATCTGAGGATAATTGGATATCTCACTATACAAATATTTATGCTGACAAAATACAAGAAACAGATTGTATAGTTAAACAAACATCGGAACCCTGGATTTTTAATTACAACACAGAGGACATTTTCCAAATAATTGGCAAAGTGAATGCTTCGCGAGCAGCAGGCCCGGATTGCTTAACTGATTGTGCACTGAAAGAAAACCCAATTCTCTGGGCAGCATTCATAACGATCCTATTCAAAAGAATAATGCAACAAAAGAAAATTCCTTCTACATGGTGGCCTAATGCAATCATAGTCCAAGTATTTAAAAAAGGGGAACATGAAAACCCCAGGAACTATCGGCCAATAGCGCTTTATGTTGTCTTGAGCAAATTATTCAGTTTGATCCTCTTACGAGACCTGACCAACTGGGCAAAGGAAAATGGCCATCTAGACCTCGTCAAACAGGATCTGTCAAGGTTGTTGGTACAAGGCTGTACCTCCTTATTCTTAACATCCTTAAGTTGTGTTCGCTGGAAAAAAGAGCAAAACATTTCCTCACGTTTATTGATTTCGAACAGGCGTTCGATAGTGTGTATAGAAATAGACTGTGGCACAAGTTGAAATGCTGGAACTGTCCCCATGATCTTCTGGGGGCTATCAAAAAGCTATACTCTGAAACAATCATTCATGTCTGATTGGACAATCAGGGTCATGTCACTCAGAAAATATCAACATACAGTGGATTGCAACAAGGCTGTCCACTTGCATCCATATTGTTCATCTGTATCTATCAGACCTTCCAGAATCACAGGAAATGGTTGCTGGTTTGCCACCAAAAATAGCCAACCAACAGATTGGGTGGATCCTTTATGCAGATGACGTAGTCATCATAGATCAGACTAGGATCGGTCTGCAATACCGATTGAATGCATTTGCATGTTATACAATGGCCAACAACTTAAGGATAAACACCCAAAAAACCTGTGTCATGGAATTGCGATCGACGCGAGAAAACCATTTGAGAGTTAAAAAAGCCTTCAATCAGCAACTCAATCAAGTTCGCTCCATTATCTACCTAGGAGTCCTCTGTAATTGCAGTATAAATGAAAAGGAATGGCTAGACATTTTGCGCATTTAAACCAAAGGCCTTGCTGCACAGACTAAAACCATCATTAACAAATATGGGAAATACACTCTAATCCCAGCAATTACATTCTACAATCAGACGGTATTGTTGGGAATAACATATGGAGCAGAAACTCTTTTGAATTTGTCCTGGAAGACATGGCCGGTATTGGAAGGTATATTCTGGAGGAGAGTATTATCCCTATTGAGAGGTTTGTCAGTCACACTAATCACACACAACCTAGCCTCTACTTCCCAGCCACAGCCTGCATTCGAGCTGCCGGCGCCCGCGAGGCTTGACGTGCAGGGACGACTCTGCCCTCCCCAACTTCATGTCAATACCACCAAACCTGACACATCCTGTTTACCAAGCACAGGTAACAACGTGGGCCCTATTACGCTTTTTCTATTTTCGGCCCCATTTATTCTAAAAGTTTTGATATCTCATTTCCTCCTTTGGTTCATTGTCTCATCCTCCAACACAGCCACGCGCCAAGGGATCACCACTTCAAGACGCACCGCGAGAGGGTACTGCCAGGCAGACATTTGTTTTTCCAGGTTCTGCTCCCCCAGACCTTCTGTCTTCCCAACGACAGATTGCCTTGACAAGACACCCTTGCAGGTAATCCTTCACGTACCTTCCATGTCCCCTAGGGCAGGACAACACCTATCACTTTAGATTAGGTCTGATGCTTTTCCTTTTTTCTATTTTTTTTCTCCAATATAGGCATATTTCTGTTCTAAATCTCAGCCGATCCTTCAGACCTATGACAAGAATCTATGAACCTCACGAATATCCCGGAAACTGTAGGGATTCAATATAAATACCTATTCTCATGTGTTCTACAGAGACACACCTTACCATAACAATAACCTTCCAGAAATACTCTCATTTGATCGAAGCCTTGGCGGTGAGTGCCTGTTTTACCATGTCCGGTCTCCCTCTCTCTCTCTCCTCTCTCTCTTTTCTCCTCTCCCTTCTCCTCCCCCTCTCCTTCCCCCCCCTTGTGTGCCGCCGGACCGACAGATCTGTACGGAGACCCTTGCACTGCATTACCGAAGGGGACCCAATACCATTATCTTGTTGTGTTTTCAGGAGAGGTTGGTCCATCAGCATTGTCTGAGGACTCCCGACCTTTATAAACATTTAGACTTGGTAACGTGAGACACAAGGCAGACAAGACTAATGTCTTTTGCTCTGCCTATATTCTAGCATGATACTCTAGCCTGCATGCGGATTTTTGATGTATAAGTTGTTACCCTCCACCTGTTCCTACAACTCTGTATAACACTTTTACATCCTGTTCTTTTCTCTTCATTTTACTGGCTCTCCTCCTTTTTTCACAATTACAGGGTCCTGCTATTTATTGCCCTGATGAAGGCGGAGTATTCTCTCCAGAGACGCAGATCATTATTCTTTTGAAGTCTCTACCGCCGAAACGCATTGTTAACCAGAGGGGATAC
This sequence comes from Ambystoma mexicanum, assembly GCF_040938575.1. NCBI lineage: Eukaryota > Metazoa > Chordata > Amphibia > Caudata > Ambystomatidae > Ambystoma > Ambystoma mexicanum. The sequence continues at coordinate 732,728,803 of NC_090939.1, read as the reverse complement.
AAGATCCATCACAATACTGTGTCATCTAGGATCTTTTCTCATTTGCAACCACCAACCGAAGGACAAGGATACTTTTTCCACAAAGCTCCTTTCATGTCAATCTGTCTCCTTACTTCATCCCCCTGATGCGTAGGCAGACCCAATCCCAATATATAATAACCTTTTGATTTTGGGATACAAAAATAACTAATTCATTTGTTTTATTACAATTGCACAACAATAAGGGGCATTTGTTTTCCTTATGATCAACTAGTAAGAACACAGTTTATCAGTAACAAAATTGTCTTTTCAATTCTATATTTTTACTTGTTAAGACTTTATGTGTAATCCAAAAAGTGACGAAGAACAAATTTATGTTAATGTTCCCCACTAAGTGTTCTCATTTTTCTACAACAAATAATTGTATGTACCATTTATATCACTGATTTTATATGTTTGTACATGTTAGATTTCACCATGTATGTTATTCTTGTTTTTTTTGACATAAAGCTTTTACTTTGCATTTTCCATAATGCTTATGCCTCATTTGTGAAGGAATGACTTCTACTTCTACCGCATGCAATATGTATAAATTACACTAGTTATACAGGTTTTGGACCAGACAAGCAATTATAATTCATTTATACCTTACACGGGCCAACCTTCTGATACACCAGGACTTCGTTTTGTTGTAATCTACAGATGATTTTTGACCCCCCTGGTGTGTCACTCCTGGGTCAGACCACTGCTGCTACATGGTGGCACTCTTTTTTGTATATATAAGTCACACTAATCAGCCATGAATTAGGACTGTAGTCACTAGAATCTCGAGTACAATGGAAATCTCTCTGCCTACTTGATGATCACACCCTGCCGTTCGAAATCATGAGAACAGAAAGGGATGAAAGGAAAGAAGAATTATTGGATCAATGGAAGGACCTGTGTCACACAAGGCTCCTGCAAATTGGGGAAACAAAGGGCATGTTGAAAAATAATCCAGATATGGTTAAAAGAAAGTTGAAAGAGGAGGACTGGATACAAACAAAAGCAGTGAAATCTGCTGATAAAATGAATATTGCGGACATCTATGAAAGATGTACCATGAATAGTGTACCAGGTTACCTAAAGCTTTTTCCATCAAGGCACTATCAAGAACTCTTTATGAAATTCAGATTAAACATGCTACCAACAGGAGAGATACTACTTCTCTGGAGAAAAAAAACACACAAACCATACCAGGATGTCGATTCTGCAAGAACTCTGAAGAGTGTGAGATCTTGCAACACCTATTAATACATTGGCCAGAACTAAAAACCCTAAGAGCTTTTTATTTTGGGAAATGTGCTGATAGAATGACTCCACTATCTGCAGATGATTGGTGGAACAATATTGTCAGGGTCCTGGATGTAAGCTTGATTCTGGCAGCAATGAGGTTTTTGGAACGAACGTTGGAAAATACCCCCTTGGACTAAACTGGCAGGCTATGATCCAGGATTCTACAGTTTTTTCTTTCTTTCCCTTTTCTCTTTCTTTTGAATTTGGTTGATTATTATCATTTGCTGTCCAGGTTGATTCAAGGTGATGTCATAATGGTATTGTAATGATGGGTTGATTTGTGTTTAAAAGGTTTGTATAAACCATATTAAATCCCCAAAAACATTTTTTTAAATGATGTGGGTTTGCACAATATCTTGTCAATATGTACCATATCCAGCTTTGGGAATTGCACATTAAATTCCACTTGCAGATCCTCACAGTGTTGACCCTGCATGCTAAATGGGGGAAATCACACGTATCCTTATCATTATGTTCCTATGAACTACAATATGTTGAAACAACACATTTTGTGTTTGCATGCCCCTATTACAAATGACTTATGCAAAGATGTACCCATGTTACAAATTATTAAATAAGCATGCTTAAGGTACCCTGTGAATTATGTGGATAAAGCGAGCATTTCGCAGTACGATAGGCAGGCAGCCAATATATTTGGAGACCCTGGTCTCACAGAACAGTGTAGTAGAGGATATATTATAACATCTAGCTCCCCACTTTAAAAGTTCTACCTAAGCTACAGAGTAATCCAGCACAATGTCTGTAGTTTTAAAGCTTAGTTGCAGAGGGAATTTGGTGGAGCCTCTATCGTGAAACTAGCTTTACCCAGTGTATCATTTGCCAATCAAGTTCCTTCTCTCTCTCGCTCTCTCTGTTTCTCTCTCTACCTCTTTCTGACTGTTTGTGTCTTACACTATCAGCCTTATTCTATAATGAATGTTAATTGCATGCAAAGGACCACCAACCTTAGCACTTACATGCTGTGGGGTCCCCTGCATGCAATTTTAAAAATTCACAAGTCAGAATAGGAAAAGGAAAGAGCCTGGATGTTGTCTTGATTCCCTTAAAATAGGGCATACTTATTCATTGAAAAACTCTGATCTGGATACAAATTGCATGTCCAACTATAGGCCACTTACTTCTATGCCATTTTTGGGCAGGTTTACTGAAATGGTTGTAACCGACCAATTGAACAATGTTATCTTCAAATAAAACCTACTTGCACCATTTCAGTATGGTTTCTGATTAGTCTGTATCACAGAAACTACTACCCAACATATTTTAGATGATATCTATCGAATTTTGGATGATGAAGGCTCCCGTTTGTTGGTGCCATTGGATTTGTCGGCCGCATGCAACACAATTGATCACGAGATCTTGATTGATACACTATTCTGTCAAATAGGGATTAGAGGTTTGGTATTGAAGTGGTTTTGCTCCTTTTTGCTGAACAGAAAGCAGATTTGCTGTGATGGGGACCTCACCATCTGAATCATTTTTACTGAATCATTTTTAGCTTGATATGATGTTGCTCAGGAGTCAATTCTTTCCTCCCTGTGTGAGATACCTGAGGGAATACTCACTTCCTTTTCCCCTACTTCCTCTGCTCAGGCAATCAAGAAAAGGCCATTGCTTTTGGATCCTGACCCTGGGGATGGATATGCAAAGGGGGATCACCTGGGTGAAGGAGCTCTTGGGGAGTGGGGAGAGGACGTCCTTAGGTGAGACCCAGTATTCCCCATTCCCTTTTTACAATGAATCTTAAGTCCCAGAAGACTTTATAGGTTGCTTTCAAACCTTTCCATTTCCTTCCTTTCAAAATGACCCTTGGAAATTACCATTATTACACTAGGACAAGGAAGAGATCAACTGGGAGGGCACCCCTTATTTGGGCATGTTAAACACACATCGATCTCCTCTTGTTAATACAGAGGAATATCAGATCCATGATAAAACAAGGAAGAAACAACTAAGAATGATACCTTCTTCCAATCAGCCTTAACCTCTTTTTCACACACAAACTGCCCCACAATAATATCCCTTTAAAACTGGGATGAAGAGGAGGCAACCAGGAGTTATGCACACTCCCATTCATTCACACCACGTTGGTACTGGGACGAGGAAGAGGACTGTAGAGGAGTACCATTGAAATTGTCACACATGTCCCACTAATAGATTCAACTATGGTCAGGAAAAGGACTTACACCTGCAGCCTATTAAGGAGCCACAGGTCTATAGAAAGGCTGATGAAAAGGACGCTGTGTGTTGCAGTGGGGTGAGAGAGATGCCTGGGCCTGAGCGGGCCACGAGAGGGTAGAGTCACCTGCAGTCCCCTGTGCCGTGTGTCGACAGCCGGAGCTGTGGGACACTGAGAGCTCCAGACGACCACAGGCCGCTGAAGCAAGGTTCGAAGGCAGCAAGCACTGCTCACCGGAGTTCCTGAGGTGTACAAGTAGAGCTAGGAGAAGCCAAACAGAGGAAAGAAGTCACCCGGAGAAGCGACCGTACACTGGCAAGTGTGAGAAAGGGAACACTCATAACGGGGCGATCTGGGGGGACTGGAAATGGCCTATTAAAATGCGGAACAAACTGAAGCTTATGTTAATGGTGGTTGGAAACTGAATTGAGGAATCTTTGAATACTGAACAAGCTGCAAAATAACTCAGATTGCAACAAGAATGATTGATTAGCGAACTGAAGGAAAAATATGAAAAGTGTATGAAAATACAGCACGAATGAAAGCAAAGAAATGAGCACTTATAAACAAAGTGAAAGCAATTAATGAACACTTATAAACAAAGTGAAAGCAAGCCATGAGTATGTTTGGACTGAGTGAAAAGCAACTGATGAACACTAATGGACAATGTGAAAGCAAGATGATGGAAAAGAATGAACACCACAGAGTAAATTGTGTGAAATACACGTTGTGATAAAGTCAAGGAGAAACAGCATGGAATGTTGACCGGGGACACAGGTTTAGAGAAAAACCCTATGTTGGCAAGAATGCCTGAAGGATTATATGAGATGTAAAGTATGCTAAGAAGAAGCTGAAATAAGGCTGAGCCCAGAGATACAAAAGGTATGCAAAACACGTGACAAAACCAAGAGACAGTTAAAAAGAAGCAGAATTAAGTGATACAGGTGCAAGATGAGAAAACAGATGTTGGTAACAACGTGAAAGGGTTATCGGTTGCCTGACCTGTAACGGGTGGACCGTGTGGTCCGACAAATGTGCCTAGACTGAGAGACCCCTACGTGGAAAGATCCAAGGTAAGCCAAGATACATAGGTGGTATTGTATAACAAGAGCTGAAGTGATTGAAGAATAGAACAATCTGTATGAACAATTGAGATACCTGGATGGTTACAAAGTTGAACCGGAATTGTTATTGAAATCCAAGAGGTTTTGAACTGATTGTAGGTTTGAAGTTGGAAAAGATGACTTCTTGGGGAAGGAAACCTCACGATTCTATGCTGAACTATTGGGGAAGGGAACCCCAAGGCCTTATTGGAATGTTTTCGAACTTGGGGAAGGGGAAGCTGAGAAGCAAGCCAGGAGCTTGAAGAAGCTTGGATCTTTATTTGGAACACTGTGGGCCTCATTACAACTATTGCAGAATGCCGGTAATGGTGTCAGTGCCGTTAAACGCATTCTGCAATATTACGAGGTTCCCTCGTGGGACCTGCTCTGGACATCTGGTTTTACCAGACGTCCAAAGCGGCTCCTGTGAGGGGACCAGGGAGTTAACAACGGGCCGGTCGTAATCGGCCCGTTGTTAGCTACCACACCCATTCCCATTGAGCCCTATGGGGGCTCAAATGGGAAAGGGGAAGGTCCGGGCCCGTGTTCTCTGAAGGAGGAATTACCGGGTCCTCCAAACTCGGAATGGCCCGGTAATTCCCCATTCAGGGAGCCCGGACTCGGACAATGGTTTTGGAGGCAGCCATGCCCTTATTAAGGGCATGGCTGCCTCCAAAGTCGTAATTAGGCCCTGTTTCTTTTGGTTGCTGACATCCCTACCCATTGTAATTCGGTAGTTGTGAGGGCAAGTATAGGTTTTGGCCACAGATATTTTGAGTTGAACCTAATAACACAGACTATCTTAAGGGAGGGAACTCCCATCTTAGAATAGGGCAAGTTAGGCCTGACCCCAACCTGACATAAAGAAAATAAACCATTTTATTTAGGAAAGTGTATGTGTTGTCTATGTCTTACTTCATGATTCCTTCATACCTGCCTTTTGTAAAGGCGTGCCCAAGATCACACAATAAGTCAGAATAATACTCAATGATGGAGGACTCAGGTGCACGTCAAAACCCAGCTTCATTCAAACAACTAATCTAAGCCAGGACAGCATACAAGCATCTTTGTTCTCATAGCTCTCAACTCTTACAATGATTACAAGCGTGTTTTGTATAAAAATTGCACCAGCAATGATGTCATATTACAATAACAGTTTACAAAACCTAGAGGGATGTTGGGTTGGTTAATAGTCCAAGCTACATATAGGAAGTATAAGGGTTAGCCACTTTATTGGTCAATGTCTATCTGATGGCTCTGCCTTGACCCATCTTTCTACTAATACTATTTCTAATATCTCATTACAGGGACAGCTAATTGGTTGGCATAGTCCACCATAGGTGGTGCAGCAAAGGGACTTCTCATTGGTTGGCATCTAGTTTACCAACATTGGACATTTTGACAAGACGTCAACATATGAGTGAGACACAAGTGGGGGGATCGAACTCCGCTGTCTGCCATAATTTCATTCTAAATAATACTCCTGATCATCCCGAGGTGATAAGTTCTTCCCTCTCCTTTGAACTCTGCCTTGCGTGTTGCCTTGTGTCTGCATGTGCTTTGAGGGAGTGCTGCAGGTGTCTTATCAGCTTTGGCTTGCAATGAATAGCTAGTGTTTTAATATCTGGATCACGTGTTTGAGAGTGGATTTCCTTCTATTTACTAAGAATGTGGATAGTTTTAATGGGCATGTTGTGTTTGCCGTGACCACTTGGGACGCCCTTCCCTATTCTCTATTCTCTATGGGGTGTTTTGGCATGCTACACTTTTGCACCTGGACATCAGAGGCTGGCTGTTTCTATTAATTCAATTAAATTGGACGGTTATTGCTTTGTCTCCTGGTAACTGTTATCTCATCTTTGTGCTCACTCTACACGTCCACTACTCCCTTCTGAGCCTAACCTTGACCGGTGCTGCGGCTGCTTTTCTGTTGGCAGTGCTCTCCACTCCTAAGGAAATGTCTCCCTTCCCCAGGCTTGTTCCACCAACTCACAATCCTATGGTTATGGGTCTTCCTTGTGATTCCTTGGTCAACAAAAAAACTACTTGAATGCAAAACTACTTTGATGTGGCTTCCAGACTCGCAGGATACCTCTTATACCCCACTGCCAGGTTGTGTCTAACTTTAAATGCAATTGATCTCACAAGCTTGCCTTTGCCTAGTGTAATTTCCCGCCAGGTCTCTCTCATGTGGTTGCCTTGCATACTTGCAAACTTGACTTTGTCTGGTATACTCTTTTGCCAGGGGTTTCTCATATTTTTAACGTTACACACTTTGCAAACTTGACTTTTGTTGATTTTCCTTTTTACATATCGGGTTTCAAAATCCCTCTGATTCACTTCAATGTTCTGATCTTCACTTCATAGTGTTGCCGCAGCGCCCCATTGTCCCAGCTTCCCTTCTCAGGACTCACCGGCTTCTTGCGGCGTTCACCGGACCTCTTACGGTAAACTTGAAACAGCACTTCGGCCTCCCGTCTCGTCAGAGACCACTGTTCATGTTCAAACAAACAAAAAGACTGTTGCCCACTGGCCATAGTAAATAACCAGATCCCATCAGCCATGTCCATGTTGCACCAATGCAACTAAAAGAGGATGCCCTCACTGTTTCTCCCCCTCCTTTCATTTCCATGGCAATTTCCCCAGACAAATTCCTATGGAACATAAAGTGATTATATCGTCATTCTCACGGAAATGCAGTGGTTGCCAATTACCCAAGTAATGGGAAATAGATTGACACTTTCCATGGGCACCCCTCCTATTTTTTAGGTCCCCCTATCGTCTCCGTTGTGTAAACCCTCCTGACCCTTTCCGATTTTTCTCTTATGCCCATCGGTTCACGTGATGCATTTTGTTTTCTAGGTGCATCTTGGACTTTCCTGTGGTAAAATGAAAGCAGGCTCTGGAGCCCACCCCCAAACTGTCCAACTATCCAGGTGGTCCTCTATTCCCCTATCCACCTGTATGCTAATGTGAAAACACCTCTTTCCCTCGTCTAAATATAATTTTGAGCCCTTTCCCTTTTCGGCTTCCTGTGGGCTTCCCACAGGAATTGCTTGCATCAAACAAAACAATGGGCAGGTTTTCATTTCTGAAATGCAGCAACGTACCATGCAGGATATATATAACGATTAACGTTTTGTGACTGGGTACACCCACTTCTCCATCGATTTGTTTAAATCTCTACTGGATAGATTTACACCAACACAGAAAATGGAATCTATGCAATGCGTTGTGCCCGACTTGTTTCTTATTTGGTTAAAATCCGTCCACCGGTTTTCGTGCTAAGGTGTGTAATGGAAGTTCCTTTTTCGCTATGGTAAAATGAATGGGAGTAGGCCTAAAACTCCTCACATTTGTTTTCTTTTTTCTTAACGTTTGAACCGTTTAATACATTTTCTACACATTATCCAGTTGGTGTGTGTGCAGGTGGGGCGTGGGGAGTAGGAGATAGGCGGGGGAAAGGGGCAGGGGGGGCTGGGAGTGGCTTCATGTCAGATAATTATTTTGGAAAATGTAGCCCAAATATGTCCAGTTAGTCAAAAATAATTGGCAAATTAGGCTTGAGCATTTTGTAACCTCATGCGCCCATTTGGAGTGTGTGAAGGGCATATCAATTCTCAAATATTAGGACTGTGGGATAGCGAGTGATATCTTCCTCCCTGGGCTGAAGTTCTCTCCAAAGATGAATCATGTTAAGCTTCCTCGGTGAGTCCTTCAGTGCCGCTCCACTCCCCTCCCTGGAGGTGTATTGATTTCTGGAAGGATCCATGCCCACACTCATTTGCCCCTATACATCGTCATACATTGGGCACATTGGGCACATTGCTGCATGGGTCTATGAAGAAGGTGGGCTCCCTGTTTTATACTGTCCTATACTGGTGTATACACATTAGGTAAGTGTTTTAATGAGAATCGGGGTACTGCAGAGATAGATAATACCTCCTTCCCTGTCTGCTAGGACCTTTTCCTTATAAAAGGGAACCGGTTTAGCCATAATATGTGTACTGGGCATCACAGAACTGACCAAACTAGCACTTGGCTTGAGTGCCACATGCCAGTGGCCTTCTGTATCTCCCCTCACAGTTTCATCTGGGCTGCGATGCTGGTAGATTGGATTCTTTGCATATAGCAAGTACATGTTTGCTCCGATGAATGGAATCAGCTGGTAGAAAACTAGGAGGGTCAAGGTGGGCATCCAAGTGCCAAGACAGCCCTCCTGAGTGCATACCCTGGAGCAGCAGGCCCCCTCCCCCCCTTAGGGATCGCCTCTTCTGACTCCCTCCGTTCTTACCTTGCCAACCATCTCTACTTAGGCAATAAACCCCATTGGTGGGGGTATTACCGGGCCAGGTAATGCCCTGGGTCGGTTAGAACCCTGGTTCAAGCTGGCCAGTTCCACAGTCCAGGTCACCAAAAGTGTGATGTTTTCATTGTCCTCCTGTGCTGGGTTCTCAGGCAACTCCATCCACGAAAAAACCATTGCGTGGCTGCTTTAAATACAGCACCAGCATAATCTCAGTTTCATTAGTGATTACAGTGCTTTCCTTAATGACGCAAAATATAACCAGAGTCCAATACCTCTGATCACAATTACAGAGCACTCCAAAATAAAAATGTGCCTGGATTATATAAATAGTGCATGCAGTGAGTAATATAGGGCACACTTCTAAACAAGAAATTCATGAAAGGGGTAGTTTCTTGATTTTCTTCACCTGAGGAATGCTGTTGCTTCCAGTGACATTAATTCATAGCCTCCCATTCATCACTTTTTGGAGTCTAGTGTAAATCTTGTTGAGAGGCAGAGGTTATACCCAGGCACCACTGCTTTGCACACTGTTTATTTTATTTTACTTATTTTTTATAGCGTTAAAGCCCGTGGGCATCGAAGCGCTGCAACATAAAGGCAGAAAACAAACAGACAGGGATAACAATTCGCCAAGGCCAGCATATCAGGGAACAGTTTCACAAAACACAGTGTAACCAAGTAAAAGATTCAGAGAAAATAAGGGTTTTCAAACTTTTCCTAAAAGTTGTTAGGGTAGACACAGTGTTAGTGTATTCCATAGAGTGGGTGCATGTACCAGGAATGATTTACCACCCGCTCGAGCACACTTAATGCGTTTGTTGATAAGCACCTGCTGCGAACTGGATTGCAGGGAGCTGATAGGCATTTGCCCCACCTTTATGAACCAAAAATTAAATATACCAGCAGATGCCCCGCACGCAATGCAGCCCATCCTATAGAACTCTCTACCAAACGTGCACAGCAAAAAAGCACATTTAATCTTACCCCTGCGCTACTAGCCAGTATGCCAAAAAGTCCTCACATAGATAAGACACCTACAACTGGACACCCCCTTACTACCAAACCTAAAAGGATCCTACCCTTATCAGGGTAACTTATCAATGCCAGGTCTTTGATAGCCCATGCGGCTGACATTGCAGACACCTTAACCAATGAAACCTAGAGCTACTGGCTATTACTGAAACTTGGCTCCATGAGGCTGCAGGACCTGCCCTTATGATAGCAGTACTAGAGGGCTACCAGATACTTAGAGCAGATAGACCTAACGCCAGAGGAGGGGGACTAGCCATTATCTCCAAAACAAACCTTCCCATTAGATTAGCTACCCCTCCATCCTGCCAATCCTGTGAGATACTTACAGCTAAACTCCCTCTCTCCAATAACCACACACTTACTATCCACCTGGTATACAGACCCCCAGGACCACTAGGCTCTTTCAAGGACGTCCTCACCTGTCTCCTCGCTAATAATACTAAGGACCAAGTGCAAATCCTGATACTGGGAGATTTCAATTTGGGATTTAACGACGTTGGTGACAAACACGCCCAATCAGTCGCTGCCCTTTTGAAGGATCATGGACTAACACAAAAAGTCTCTACTCCCACCCATACTAAAGGAAGAATCCTAGATTGGGTTGCCGACATGAATTGCAACATTAACATCACTGATACCACCCCGCAATCCTGGACCGACCACTCACTAGTAACCTTCACTGCCACTTTAGACTTCACCTGTCACAACACCATAATTATGGCATCGCCTCTCCAAACTAGAAGTAAAAAGTGCATCACAGCGGACAGGATACTCCCACTGCTTCTCCCTGCCATTAATAACACTACTAGTAACTTAGACCCTGCCATTCTAGTAGAGGTCTTCAATGAGGCCATGGCCAAGGCTCTGGACGTTACTGCACCTATCAAACTCCGGAAAGGCAGACAGAAATCTCACATTAATGCCTGGTTCACACCCCAAGTCAAAGAACTTAGACTACAAAAAAGAAAACTTCAGTCAATCTGGCGTCACTCGCCTTCCGACGAGAATAAGGCCAAACTCACTAATTTATCCAAACTTTACAAGAGTGAAATAATCATTCTAAAATGAATACCTTCAATGACAAAATATCCAAAGCGAAGTCAGACACCAAGGAACTTTTTTACATCCTCTGGGAAATGAAATCACCAATACCACAGGTTGACAGCACTCCCAAGGATAAACCCTGGTGTACTGGCATACAAAATGCACTCTCAAATAAAATTACTTCACTCCAACTTAAAATAGCCAATTAGAAAGCGTAATTGATCACTCCGGAGCAGAACCCCCCCATAATCTAACCATACAGCCCCACCTTACCCTTTAGCTTTAAGACAATCTCCATTATTGGGACAGAAAAAGTCATACTGTCACTAAAACCGTCAAACTGCAAAGGAGACAACTGTCCAGCTCAAATTATAAAGGATGCAGGTAGAGACTTAGCCCCCTTCATCCCTAAGATCATCAATGCATCATTTCAGCAGAACCTAGTCCCTAATAACCTCAAAGAATCCTGGGTACTCCCACTGCTCAAAAAACAAACCCTAGACCTGTCCATCCCAACCAATTACAGACCTATCACTACAGTCCCCTTTCTACTTAAAATCATTGATAGAGTAGCGTACCTACAAATACAATGCTACTTAGAAGCCAATCACTTATTAGGATCACGTCAGTCTGGCTTCCGCTCCCTCCACGGCATGGAAACAGCATTAATAGACCTCAAAACCAGTCTTTGATCAATGTGAGGCTCTCTTTCTTAAATTCAGTCTGGCCCCAATATCTTCTCTCAATTTCCTAGTGCTTTATCGACCTCCCACCAACACTCCCCTTTTTGAAGAACAAATGTTGGCCTTCATTGGCAACTCTTGCAAGCCTCATTCACCCACTATTATATTAGGAGATATCAATCTCTGGGCTGATAATTTATCGATGGACCATCTACCTCCTTAACTGAATCCCTATCTTCATTATCTTTTATTCAGCATGTTAAGGTACCCACCCATATAGGTGGTAATACACTAGATTGGGTAATAGCAAAAAATATTCCTACTAGTAACATCAATGTGGATCAATGCATTTGGTCAGATCATTTTTCTGTAAGTTTCCAGACAGATTACAACTATATTTCTCATACTAATAATCAGCCAGTTCCACTTGATATGTCAAGGAATATACGTAAAATCACATAAGATGCTTTCCGTGCTACGGTTATACCTCTATTACCATCTTTGGAGACGTCCATGCAGCTCGATGTCTTTGTAGCAAACATAAGATATGCGCTTGATGAAGCTTTTGAAATACTTGCTCCACTTAAATCTCCCAAAAAAAAGGGAAAATGTAATCTTATACTCCGTTCTCAGTAGAAATAACTGCAGCTCGCTCTAAAAAACGCCAACTGGAATGACTATGGCATAAACAAACATCTGAGTCCAGCCACACCTCATACAAGCATGCCGTCCGACACTGCAAATCACTTATTCTCTCTACTAAAGAATCGCATCTCAACTCTCGGATTTCTAAAGCTAAATCTAGTTCCAAGGAGCTTTTTGTTATTCTTCAAGAGTTAAAGGGTTGCACTACTACATCGCTGCCTCCGGCTGACAGTGTATGGTGTCAAAACATCCACAATAGCTTTGTAAATAAAACTCTAACTCATCAAAATAATATTAGTACTCAGGTTAAACTTATTTCTGACCATATATCATCTACTACAGAAAATATGGATACTAATGGAGACTTTCCCGCTTTTACCTTTAAAACTGTTTCTATAGAAGAAGTCATTGATACTGTCTCTAAACTGAAACCTACCTCCTGCAAACGAGATGTTTTTCCAGCCACCCTATTCAAAGATCATATCCTTACTCTTGCCCCATGGATCACTACTTTTGTCAAGAGATCTTTTCAGGAATCCTATGTTCCTGAGAACATAAAGGAAGCCTGGGTTACACCTTTGCTCAAGAAGGAAAACTTGGATCCTGCTTAGGCGGGAAATTATCGTCCCATTACTAATGTTTCCTTCATATTGAAAATTCTGGACAAAATTACGTATTGTCAAAATCAAACCTTTGTCGAGGAACACGATATATTAGCCACCCAACAGTCCGGTTTCCGTCCACACCATGGGACTGAGACTGCGCTGTTGGATTTAAAATCTTATATTGCTGGTCTTATTGATGAAGGTCATACAGCTTTGCTGTTGTTGTTAGATCTGTCCACCGCGTTCGATTTAACCGATCACCAACTTTTGGCGGATAGACTAATTACGATTGGTAAATGCTCGTCTGAAGCATCAGCTTGGTTTAAATCATTCCTGGGTCCACAGAATATGAAGGTAACTAAGGACAATGCTTACTCTATGGCATCTTTATTACTATGTGCTGTCCCGCGGGGCTCATGTCTTTCGCCCCTACTTTTTAATATTTACTCACGTCTTCTCTGCGCCCTTTTGTCAGCCATGGGCATTTATTTTGCCAATTATGCTGATGACACGCAGATTGTTATCAAACTTCAAATTTACTGGTGAGTATTTAAAAGATCTAGAGCACGTTAACCACATTTTTGCTGAACTTCAGAAATGGATGGTGTTAAACTCTCTAGCCCTTAATAATGCCAAAACCGAGCTGTTGATCTTAGGTACTCAGCAGAGGTTAAAGAAACTTGACATAAAATATGACAACTTCTTGATTGGTCAACATGTTATTCCTATATCAAAATCTGTAAAAACTTTGGGGGTCTTTTTTGACCCTCAACTGTCTTTTACCCGACAGACCAATTACCTTAAATCCTCCTGCCACTACTATATTCAGCTCTTATGGCACATACGTCCATATCTGTCCAAAGAAAATCTTGCTTTGATCACAGCTGCAATTGTAAACTGCGAGTTGGATTACTGCAATAGTCTTCTGATTGGTACCTCGCAGGCTAATCTTAAGACTCTGCAGGTCATACAGAATAGTGCAGTGCGAGCTGTAATGGGCCTCAAGCATAATATGCATGTTTCCGATGCTAGGCGTAGCTTACATTGGTTTCCAGTTCAACAGTGGTTACAACATAAAGGTTTAACCATTGTGTTTAAATGCCTATATGGTAAAGCTCCACCTTATCTTACCGCCAGGCTAAAAAAGAAATCGGTTGGTCGTTCTCTGCGCTCAAGCAGTAACACTATCTTGGTTCAACCCTTGTTCACCTTGAAAAGATTTGGAGGCACAAGCTTTGATTCATGGGCCCCGGCCCTATTGAACTCATTACCCAAACACCTTGCTAACAGTGGTTCCTTGTATGTTTTTAAAAAACAACTAAAAACCTCCTTGTTTGACAAAGGTTAAGGCTAATTCATCCTCCCTGTATAGTGCTGCTGGTGCACTGAATCTTGTATCTCACTATATGTCCCTTTACATCAGTTTTTTGTGAGTACTAGATCCTATTTGGTTCCTCTGCGTCTTATGTTTTCTTTGAATTGTTCATGCTATCTGTTGTCTGTCTTTTACTCTCTCCTGTGTGCGCCCTGAGGCAATTGGGTTAGTGGCGCAATACAAGAATTTAGATAGATAGATAGCTAGATAGATAGATAGATAGATAGATAGATAGATAGATAGATAGATAGATAGATAGATAGATAGAAGACCCAAATTGACGAGTTGAAGGACAATAGGAAGTCAGCTTTGCTACTCCTCCTTGACCTATCTGCAGCCTTTGACCTGGTGGATCACGCAGTTTTATGCAACCACCTCAGGTCGGCTGCCCATTTCTCAAGTGATGCCATAACTTGGATCCAGTCCTTCCTAGCCAACCGTACAATGAAAGTCTTCTCCCCCTCAGCAGCTGCTGATCCCATACAAGTCTCCTATGGTGTACCTCAGGGATCATGTGTGTCTCCTACCCTGTATAACATCTTTACTAAGCCCCTGTTCTACAAGTTGGGTAGACGGGGTGTCACCTACACTAACTCTGCAGATGACACTTAGGTCCTCATCCCCCTTTCGGGCAATTTCTTGGAGGACTCAGCCTTAGTAAACAAGATATACCTCCTCATTCAGGCATGGATGGCCTCCCATGGCCTCTGCCTGAATGACGACAAAACGGAGCTACTGATCCTAGGTTCAGAGATGGCTATTAAAAAACTCAACCCTAGCTATGCTTCCTTCAACATTGATAACAACATTATCAAAGTGATGCCCGTAGTCAAAACTTTAGGTTCCACCATGACTCGGCACTCACCCTTAAGAAGCAAGTCAACTCTCTAGCATCTTCTACAGCTTACACTTGCAAGCTGATCCGAGCATGTAGACCATTTCTTTAATGAGCTGCATTACATCGGCCAATGCACTTATATTATCTAAACTAGATTACTGCAATGCCTTATACGCAGGATCCAATAAATATATCACTGACAAACTGCAAAAACTTCAAAACAATGCTCTTAGAGCTGCCTTAAATATCCCCAACAGAGAGCACATCTCCAGTTTCAGAAGAAATGTCCACTGGCTTAAGATCAATGATAGAATCCTCCTCAAAACACTCTCTCTCACGTCCAAATGTCTAAACAACATAGCTCCACCCTATCTGGCTGAAAGAATAAACAAGAGACTTACTGCCCGCCCCATGACATCTGCCAACATCAACACCCTGGAAGTCCCGAGATTCAAACGATCTACAGCTGGCGGCTCTAGTTTGCCGGTCATAGCTGCGCAAACATGGAATACACTCCCCCAGGATCTCAGACCTGACCAACCTTACTCGAGTTTTAGACAAAAAACCCTAACATGGATCCGTACCAATGATTCCTAAACTATTCATAAACGCCTTCTCCTTTCCCTACCTGTACCTCTACCTCTTGTCACTTTATGTATACTAGGCCTTTCACTTGTATTGTACCTGCCACCCCAATCTCTATCTAATGTCATAATACATGTATGCAATTACCAGTCTCGCTGTAAACTAGGTGGCAGCAAATTGCCTTACCTGCCCTGAATGTATGGTCTATAACCACCTCTGTAACCAAGTTCTAAGTATACCTGTAATGTCAATTATCTCTGTAACCAAGCTATAAGTATACTTGTACTGTTCGCGCCCAGCTACCCAAGGGTTTGGTTGCGCTTTATCAAATAAACAAACAAACAAACAAACAAACAAATCATTGTAGGCTTTAAGATATGCTGGGGCTTCTCCATACAGGCATTTCTGAGAGATGGTTTGGGCCACTTGATCGGTTGTGCAACAGACAGCCAATGGAGTTTTTTTGTGTGGGTGAGATATGAGCTTGCCTATCAACATTGGCCGCAATCCTGGCAGCCGAGTTCTGCACAACCTGGGGTGTGGCGACCTCACTGGTTGGTGCACCCAAAAGTAGGGCATTACCAGAGTCTAACTTTCTCCCGATAATAGCCCTAGCAATAGTGGTAGCATTAGATTCTGATATAAGGAGCTTGATCTGCCGAAGCAAATTGAGATAATAGTGGCTGGCACTAACCGTAGCAGAGATTGAGCGTTCATATTCATGTCAGAGTTTAAGTGGCTGCCTAATGACATGGCCTTCCTTATTATTGGGATAAAATGGTTCCCCAACAACATAGAGTCATAAGGACTTCCTAATTTCCTCATTGTCCTTTGAGAGGCCAGTAGTGATAGTTCTGTTTTCTGGTTGTTTGAGCAGAGCCAGTTATCTCTCATGCAACTGCTGACCACGTTAAAGATGTTGTTGACCTTGATGGTATCTAAGGCAATGTCACCAGACAACTTGAGCAGCAGTTGGGTGTCATCGGTGTAGTTTTGTAAGAGAACAGTTTTGACATGCAGCAGATCATGAGTGGTCTGGTGTAAAGACTGAAGAGCAATGGAGACAGGCATGCACCTTGCGGAACTCCTTGTGTGAGTCTTAGCTGAAGACAGGGCCAACACTACTGAGGCAGAGCAGCCTCGCAAGAAAGAGTTGATCCAGCTAAAAGCAAGTTGATTGATATTCAGTTCTGAGTCCAGACGTGACTTGAGGATGTCATGGTCTAATACATTGAAGGCAGCTGACAGATCTAAAAACATCAGTAGCCCGGCCTTGCCTTCAGCTAATATATCAAGTGCCCATGGAATCAAGCTGCC